>NC_046357.1:69822035-70130778 GCF_000738735.6 Corvus cornix cornix
TACATATTAATTTTATATCCTTGTATATGCTGATGAAGTGAAAGCTGCATACTCTTTGCATTTAAGACTGAAGTCACTCCAAACTCCACATAATAATGAAATTACATCAATTGAAACTTTATCTTTTCCCCTCCCTCAAAGAGTAAGTTCAGAGAAGGAGATCAGAGAAGAGTCCACTTTTGTATCCTGGCATATTGAGGGGCAATACCCCACACACAAGGACACCTATTGAAAAAGCTTTATACCAAAGTAATACCATTGACAACACTTTCCAATACCATAAATATGCAGTTATCAGCAACAATTTTTGAACCTTATTCTGACGCAATAATCAATTAATCACACTTTTTGTGAATGTGGAATATTATTGAATATGTCCAGACTTGCAGGGTAGTCCATGTTATTTGTGCCTCTGGGATCTCAGCTGTGACCAGACTTAAAGGGTTACCATGCTGTGTGTGTATCTGGCAGCTTACCAGACTTATAGAGCCTAATTTGTTATTCTAAAATATTGTCTGAAAAGTACTCTTGGGCATATGGACATAGAAATAATACATCGGCTAAGACAAAGACCTAGATACCCCTGGGTCTGCTGTACCTGCAGATAACCTGGAAAGCAAGGAGTTCTCCCTTTCCTAAATTATTATGTGGCAATAGTCACCACCCACCATTCTGTCAGTGATAAATAGCTCAGCTAGAAAGTCAAGTTTAATTGGATTTTGATTTTTATTTATGTAAAAACAGTTAAATCATCTTGCTGCTGAATCAATAACTGTCAATTTTTGATGTCACTTTCCTTGAAAAAGCCTCAAATTAAAATTCCATGTGTAATAGACATGTTGAGTAAACAGTGTTAACCACTTCACAGATCCATTATGTTAATATATTGCTCTTTCTGCCTTATCAGACAGAATGAAGTGAACTGAGAAATTTTTCATATATTAACTGTAAATTACACTTAGCTCAGCTAATAAAATTTTATTGTCACAGAACTGTTTTCCACTTCATATGCATTTGGGAGATTGAAATGTAAATTATTGTAAGCTACCTCTGTCTCGTTATAGATGTCTGAACAAATGAAATTTACATTATTGAAAAAATGAAAGTATTCTCTGCAGATACCAGAAGCTATCACTTTTCCCACCATAATAATAGAATTTCAGAAGTAGAAAAAGAGAAAAGCAGTCCTTAATCTTCTTTGCAGTCTGTGCAATGCCACTTCAATTTATGAAGGTTTCTCAGCAATTAATATTCCTCTGATTTGTTTCTATGTCGGTTATGGAAGTTAATCAGTACTCTGCCCTTCTTTAAAATCATAATAATAGTGCTGAAAAGATAGTTAAGATTATACTGCTCTTCTGTATAGTAGGTAAGGTGTTAAGATAAATTTGCATGTGTCCTTCCTCCATTTTATTCTAGGTGTGGTGCTAGTGAAGTCAGCATAATCCTGTACCAATATAAGACTTACTTTTGAAAAGAGAGGAGATTGTTTAGTAGGGAACACTTTAGAAAGAGTCCCACACACATTAGGACATCTTTAGTAACTGTGTAGTAATTATGGTAGTGAACTTCAGTATGGTCTTTTGGCAAATACTATCATGAGGAATGGATGATGTGTTTTGTAAACAGTAAAGAAACAACTCCACTGTAATGAACAAATCTTTCTAATTATAAACATCTTATGTTATTCATACAAGCAAGGTGCCTTGTTCCTGTCTCTGTTGACACTGTATCTTCATGATAAGTATTCCATATTGGTCTTTTCAAATAGAAAGTGATAGAAGTATTTATTTACCAGGGATGCTGCTGTAATGAGAATATTGCACACCCTCAATTTACTTCTAACCTGTAAACTAGATGTTTTTTCTAATAATGAGAACCTTGGGCCAGTTTGACACTTTGCAAAATACCTAGACTCTGCAATGCTGTATGTCACAGTTTCTAGTAGTTACACTCTGAGACTTCAGGCTGCAATCCTAAACCCTGTGAGAGGTGTATAGGCTGTGCATCTAGGACAACTAGGCAACCAGAAAGAACCAATTGATTGAGGGAAAACTTACCAGTAACAAACTTGTTCAGGTTAAAGTTAGCTACAGAAAACTAAAGAGGTAATGCTGAGGGTGGGAAAGTGCCTGAAATCCTTTTCTAGTGCAGGGTAGTACCCATCTGTGAGACAACACTACATTGTCTTTCAAAAACAGATTGTAAATTAAATCTCTAAAAAAAAAGCACGGCATGTTCTGAGCTTGGTTTATTTATCCAGCTATAAAGCAAAGAGTCTAACTCAGTGATCTAATGTTCCAAGCAAACAACACAGAACACACCTAAATTTGGGATTTGTTTACGAATTTTATTCAAAGGAAAATTTATACAATACTCAAAAATAGTATAGTGGAAAAAAGTTTCAGTGGAAAACAATATCTTTGTGAGATACAGGTAACACCAAAGGCTGAGCTTCTCAATCGTTCCAGGTGAATACTGCTCAGTGAATGTTAATAAGAAACAAATTTGTTCTCCCAGCACAAAAATTTGGTGTCTCAAAACTGTGTTTGGTGAGTCACCTTTTGCATTTACATGCTTCACAGTGTAAATTCTGCTGTCTTAGCCTTTTCTTGGCTCTCATAGTGAAGATACTGATAGCATGTTTAATACATACAACATATAACACAATTTCTTATACCAATGGAAAATCTCTCTAAGAAAATATGACAGGATAATTTTCACACTACTTGGTGCTACTACTGAATAAGGGGAAGGGCTATATGACCTTCATGATTTCCCTGAAATGTGCTCAGTATTTAAAGTAATTTAAAAAATTCTTTATTGTTACATTTTGGCATGCAGATGGCATGCAGAGAAGTGCTGGAACTTTATATTTGTTGACTAAATATTATTCACCACCTGGCATTCTTTCTGTCTCTTCTTTGGCTGAAGAAGTCAGGAGCCAGATCATCTACTCAGACTGACTAAAAAAATTGAAAAATGTTGTATTTCCAATGAAATTTAATACTGAAATTTCCCTTCCTGATATATTCACAAATTAATTTCTCCTATGAATCTCTGGTTCTAGCCAGTCTCAAGCATATTAATGAGGAATAAGTAGCTTAATGCAGAGTAGTACTTTTACGCCTGAAAGTTAACTACACTGTATTGTAAATACACCTTAAAAAATGTTGAAATGAAATGACTTAACAGTAAACAGTGCAAATCCCTAATTCACTATCCGTTAAATGCATAATTTTTTCCAGTGGATTTCATTGTATAATGAAATTTAATTATGGAATTCCAGTTTTCTTGACAATAATACGATTTTTCCAATATACCTAAGGGTTTTTTTATGATTCTCCATGAAACTTCAGTTTTCCATGCATGTTTGTGGAGAAATCTGATAATCTGTTTCGTGTCTCTGTTCTGTCCCAGAGGAAAAATAGAAACAACTTGCTACTTACTTTTTTATTTGTAGCAGGTATCATAATTATAAATGCATCATGACTCTCTGAATCATGTCGAAGGTACTTTGAAAAGTTGAGGGCTGCAGAACAGATCACAAACTACGTGACTATCTTGCAAGTTACATTTTGTCCCAGATAAGAATCTTCTTGTCAACTACTGTTAGCTCCTAGCAGAGACTTCCTTGTCTCACAGAATCACTGCTCATACTTCTTGTTTTGAGAGAGTAAGGGTAAAAAAAGTATTGACTCCTGTGCTCATGAACCCAACTTCACATTTAGATATAATGCAGAAGTTCACCCCAAGACCCTGACTGATTTGATGCTAAAATCTGGAGCCAAGGATAGCACTTTAATATCTGGTCCCTTCTTCACTGTCCATGTATTACTTCTCTTGCACTGCTTCGTGTCCTGAACTAGGTTTTCTCACAAAGAAAGAACTTCTATAGTATGTACCATGTATTTTTCATCAAATACCTCATGAAAGATTACATAATTTTCAGAAAAAGGCATTTTGTCTGTGTAATAAAATAAAAGTAATATGATAGACACCTTAAAATGAAAAAAAATCAAATATCTTGAAAAACTAAACAAATTGTGATAGTAAAAATAAGTAATTGGCTGTCTACTGTGGTATATTTACTATAAAATAAACTTAGAATAACCTTCTCTGACTCAAGTGGTACGAAAGTCTACATGTTCTTTATTTAAGTATAGTAGTTCTATTTATACAGAAAATAATTTCTCATGTCTGTGCTCAGAAGATCCTTGAACCTCAAACGGATTTTTAAAATTTATTAACATTTTAAAACAAAACAATTTTGGTACTTCAAAATTTATTTTTCCACCTTCCTTTCTCCCTTCTCTTTTATTTTCTCTAGTTTAACATTTAATGTTCTATTTGAGATTATATCCCTCCCTACACTATTTTACCTCTACTCAGTCACCTTATGCTTTTGGAAAAAAAATTACAAACAGAAGAAATTCACCTCACTATTTCTACTAAGAATATATTTAGATTCTAGAACAGCTGGAGAAGGATGATTTCATGAGACAATTGGTTCAGCTGCTATTGGCCTTTCTTTGAAAGTAGCTGTGATTTTGCCTTTAGACCCATCTAAATTTTCCTTAAAAACCACACACCTGGTTCATGTTGAGAGGAGGCAGAGCAAGACAACCTTTTAGAGACATTTGAAGATCCTTTACAACCGTGGTGAAATACAGACACAAGATGTATCTTTACACAAAACATTCATATTAAAACATAAATAGTTGATAAATGCTGAGAGCATGTAAGGACATTTATAGCTTGTAGATATTGCTGTGGGCTCACTGTCAAATTCTACATCTAATTTTCTGAGACACAGAGATTTTAAGCTTGTAGCAGGGCACCTCACCCCCCACAAAAAGTTAACTTGCTTGTTGACCAGCAAGATAACTCGAACGGGACAAGCCATCTTGTAGTGAGTTATTTTGGTGCCATGGGTTTAGCACTACTCTGGCATCTCCCAGCTGCCAGAAACATCCTTCTTCTGAAGTGAGATTTGACAAGATAAACTGGATATTTGACTTACAGCCATTTATTTTACAACTATAAAAGCCACAGCAAACTTCCACAAAGAAATTTTCTATACATTTTCCTGGAAATGTGTGGATTTCCTCTCATCATTAGGGTCACCTTCATCACAGTTACTCCTAGGGTTTCACTGAAGGAATCGTCGTTTTGGTGGTGAGTTACATTTGACTCCCAATCAATCCTATTTCTTTTGCTGGCTTTAATCTAGGTACTATGATGTCATTCACTGTTTTATGTTATTCTGTAATCTTATAGTAGTTCCTTTTAGTTTTATACAGGTAGTAAGTAATTCTGATTAGGATCTTCCATCTGTTATCTTTTGTTCATTTAATAAATAATTATTTCCTATGAATCTATCTGATTTGCCATTGTTAAAACTTGCAGGACAAAATGATTTAAACACATCTCTAGAACTTCCTTAAATTTAAGTGTTGCCAAAATCTGAGGCTTAGGAAGGATTCACCTTCTTTTAATCTCCTTTTTGAAAAGGAGTTTAAATACACAGAGGAGTTCTTTTAGCCCCTCAGACTCAGTGGCAGGGCTTTTTAATAAACTTTGACTGAATCTCCCACTCTCCCTGGAACAAAACTTGAATTTCCGTCCTATTATACTTCATAAAATCACCTGCCATTTATAAGGTGAACCCAACAGAGTTATTAAATGTTTCCAAAGCAGACTGAGAATGTGTTTGCCATAGAATTAATTCATTTCATGCCACTTTAATTGATACAAACATGATGCCAAAACAAAAAAGCCATCAGACTTCATGCTTTTATATGGGAAAGCTCTCTCAAAAATTCTATAGGGTGGGATGAAAACCTTTTCTGTGGGAGTTAGGAAGTTTTTAAAACCTTAAGCCTACTCACCATAGGAAACTTTCCAAACGTTAGTTGATTCTAAAGAATTGCAGGGAGAATATCAAGAGAAACCCCTCCTCCCCTGAACAAATCTGGTGACCACAATCACAGAAATCATTTTTATAGTGTGAATAAAGTGTACATTGGGCACCTTTGGCACACTCCAAGAAGAAACACGCTAACAGTTGACTGCAGAAAACGTTTAACTGAGAAGTTATTCTAAGCTCTGCTTCAGAGCAATTGAAGGCAAGTTAAAGAGATGCAGCAAGAAAACGTACAGGACAGTGTCACTGTCAGGTAATCCATTTCAACAGCAGCACAAAAGTGGACGTTGCCACTCTATGTGCCAACAGAACATCGAAGCATTAGTGATGATGAGGGGTTTGGTGTGGGACAAGGAACAACTCCGCAAATCCTTCTCTGGTTGCGAAGTGTCTCACTGCTGCTGTGAGACAGAGTCCTTTGAATAGGCAGTCAAATTGCTGCAGGGTAGGTTCTTTCTACCTGCTCAGACCCTGTGGTGTATCAGGCTTACTGTGATGTCTAGATGACCCAGAATCCAGTCACCAAGGATGCAGTTGAGCTTGCTTCCTGGTCTTTGCTTCATTCGTGGACTTTAAGTGAACTACACATAAACCAGCAATTGCTATGTGAGGCATTTTAAAGTGGAACACACATTTTTAGGAAATGCTTCACAGATCTTGGCAGTGATATACAGCTGTGATATACATAGCTGCATGAGCTAAAAACACAGATGTAAAATTATATCAAAGTTATGGAAAAAAACTTAGAGTGAACTTTTCTTTTTCTTTCTTTCTTTCTTTCTTTCTTTCTTTGTTTCTTTCTTTCTTTCTTTGTTTCTTTCTTTCTTTCTCTCTTTCTTTCTTTCTTTCTTTCTTTTTTCTTTTTTTCTTTTTTTCTTTTTTTCTTTTTTTTTTTGGTTTAAATTGGCTGAGAAGAGTAGGCTGAAAGAAATACTTGGTCTTTTCTTTCCAGGACCTATAAGTTTCCTCTGCATACATTTTATTGAAATCCCATCAAACTCAAGTCCTATAAAAACTTGAATTTACTTTTGCAGGTTCATTATTATCTCAGGGCTTGGACAACCATCAATGTATTTGGAAGTTCAAATAGCCTTAATGAACCATCAGAGCAAGAATAGTAACCCAGTCTTGTTACTATGTTCAAACAGTGGGACCTGCTTCTTGGCTCCCATTAATAATGTCTTGGACAGTTGGTGCCTCCTTATGCTGAGAAAATGTCTTGCCACAGGTACCACCAGGTGCAGGTAATCTGTAGGACCAGTCAAGGTGGTTATGCTGGAAAGCAGGGATAACAGTCCCAGAGTGAAGTCCTGTTCTCACACATTTATTATACTGGGGGACAGAAATTTAAAAAAAAGCAAAACTATACTGGGGGACAGAAATTAAATAAATGAAATTGTTTCATCTGTAACTCTATCCTGTATGTAGCAGAGGAAGTGTTAGCACAGACGAATATTCCAGTTTAACAAAATAAATCTGGTCATTTTAATGAACCTTTCTACAGAGACAAACTAAGATATGAGATAACTCCTGTTTGTTCAGTATGCTAATTAAAAAAGAGCACCTCTGGCCTTGTGAAAACAAAGCTGATTAAAGCAAATGCAGTAAGTCAACTTGGAGTTGTGAAGTACAAATCGTACAGAGCACACAGTGGACATCAAGTCAAAGCTGAACAGTCTTTTTTGCAAAAGTGAATTTGGCTTTGGACTTGCCTGTGACTTTTCCTGACTCTTATGTATTAAATACATATGGGGTATGGAAATACAAGAAGTGGGAATTCACTGAACAAGCACAAAAAATCTCTGCTTAATTAAAGTAAGCAGACTAGAAAACCTTGCTCCACAAAAAAAAAAAAAAAAAAAAGTATTTTAACTGGTTTATTCTCTTCACAGGTATTTTTTTCCACTTAAACTATAATGAAAAAGATTCCACTTGGATGGGAATGGAGAAAGCAAGTTTTATTTGAATTATCTGAGCATGATTATCTTTAAGGAAACTAATTTTTCTTTTTGCAGCGTTTTGCCTGTTCCATGGCATTATGAATTTCTGGAAATTTACTTTTATTTCACCTTTACATTACTTCTGAAGATGCAGGGTGTTTTTTGGAAGGAAATTAAAGCAGTCTAGTGGACTTCTGATAAGAAATTTAAAATATGCTTAAGAGATAAATGCTGGATACATCTTTTAGATTTGAAAGTTAATAGAACTAGTGTTCTACAGCTGGAATTATTTTACAATACCTGTGAGTTTTACATTCTGCCTCTGAAATACTGGATTTTTATTAGATGAATTATGATGTATAGCATGAAAATATAGAAATGCAAGATGCAGCACAAAATGACAGAGCTGTCTTCCTCAAGCTGGGAATACAGACCCATGTGTTGAACAACAAAATTGTGGCTGTAATTGTAGCTGTATCAATATCAGCTGTTTACAGTGATTTTGGTCACCACCAGGCAGTGTTGGAATAAGTCCATTTACATCTTGATTCAGTTTGAAGATAGAGCTTAGCTCAAGAAAATAACATTACATTTATATCCCCATCTGGCTGTGGACATGAGTAAAGAAATCACACTGGTTTTGTCAGCTTTGCCAACAGTATTTTATTCTGTTGACTACAGAGTTTTGTTGATCTTCCTTTAGTACCTTGCAGGGGTAAAGTAAGTTCTCTTTTTCCTTTTTGAAATGCATAACACTGCCAATTAAGCTCCCAGATCAACAATTCTGCACAAAAATTTTAAAGGTACATAAATTCTTCCATTTAAGATCCCCAGAACATATGGACATATAAAATTGATAAAGCTTTCATACTGTCTTTGATCTTTAACCAGAATTTTGTAAAATTCAGTGGAAGCAGACAATCTAGTCCTGCAATGGGACAGTAACTTTCAGTACAGAGCTATACTTAAGTAGAAAACAGAGATATCAATGATACTATCACTACATATTCATGTCACTATGTGTACATCCACTTTCAGAATCCTGTTCATAGAAAGAGGTCTCAGACACATTATATCCAGTACCATGTTTTTTCCATTGGTTATTCCCTAACTGAGGTTTCATAGGCAGTTTTAACTTCATTCAAGAAGAACAACAAAACCAAAAAAAAAACCAAACCAAAACAAACCACCAAACAAACAAACAAAAACACCAAAACCAAAGAAAGAATCACACAAAAAACCCCCCAACCTCCCAAAAAACAAAAAAAAGCAAAATAACTCCTCCCCAAATCCCTCATCTTCAAATAGACAGTAAGTGAATATGTAATTATTAATAATCCTGCCTTTAGTGATCATCACATCTGCAGCTCCAGTGCAGGAAAATGGTTGGAAAAAGAGAAGTTTAATTCTGACTCTGCATCTAGAAATCCCAAGGAAAAAAAGCAAGCTGTTTTTTCTTCAAGATAAGAGATAAGGATTGGTAAAATGGTCTGATGAGATAACATGAAAGTAATGAGAATTAACATTTCTTAAGACTTTATCCTAAAGATTTTATCCTAGTACTTATATTTAATTTGAATTTCTTAAAAATATTTTTAAAATAATGATGAGGAATTGCTCATGGGAAAATAAAGACTGGTTTTCACCTTCCCTTTTTTGCATAAAATGTAGAGGGAGCTATTCACAGGATGGTCATTCTAAGTAACAGTCAATGAATTTGTTGACTCATGGTAAAATTGTTTCCATATTTTCATTGCTACATCAATGCTGTTTTGACTTGTGGACATTTGCCTGTTACAAGTATGTACAAATATATGTAGCTGGCATCTCCTAATACACAGAATTGATACCATGTTAAAAATGGTACTTTAACGATGTGAAAACATTCAAGAATATTTCTGACAAAAATTTCTGCTAAAATCAAAAGCTTCTTGAAAGTGAAGGTTGATTGCATATGTACATAAATTCTAGAGAAATCATCTGAGAACAATTGGGGTTTTGATTATTTGACCTTCCTGATGTAAGTAACACTTAAAAAGAAGAGCCAGTGGATGAAGATGGAAACATCTTTCCAGTACTGTTAAGCATCATATGCTGTCACAGCTTTTCCTGTGTAAGAAAATGAATGAGAGCTGAAGATGCCAATGGGACATGAGAGAGGATTTTATTTTGTTTTGATTTAGTAATATTCCCCCCACATGAAAAAAAAAAAAAAAAAACCCAAAACCAAAAAGCTACCAAACAAAAAACCAAAAACCATACCCGTTATAAAATACATTTAAAATATAGAAATTCACAAGAAATTTTACCTTCAGGTCCAGAGAGCAGCCATAGACATGTTATGTACTTATTAAAAATGAAGGACTAGCATAATTTTGAATAGGTCATTTTATACAACCAACTCCTCTAAACCTTTGTTGCTTTCTAGACTGTTGATATCCCTGACATATACAAATAAACCCTATTTCTAGGTCTATCATAAACAAATTTTTTTAAACAGCATATTGTTTAGTGACAGATAATAGCCATTACTATTTTTCTGTATTATTCACCAGTAGATCTGCGAAAAATTCAATAAACAGTGAATTTGGTAAAAAAAAATATTTTCTTGTGGACTTAAAGGTTTACAGATAATTTGGGCAAAATAAAAAGCAGACCTTGTCAAGCACTGGTCTTCATAATTTGAACATTTCTAAACAAAGTGTTTTCCATTTTGGAAATGTTGATATATTTCCTCTTGAAATTTTAAAGCAGAGCTTTTAGTTTTACATATCTTCATTACATTTCATTAGTTATAAAACCAACAATTTAAAGAAGATAATGTTAATACTTTGGAATGCCATTTAGATTAAAAGAAACACATTAAGATTATTTGAAACAACATATATTTCTTTTCAATTTAAACCCAGACATCAGATAGATTAAGTTTTCCATGTGCTGAGTCCGTTTCTTCCCTATTTCTTATATTTGAATATGAAAATGTTAACTACTTTGAAAATGATAATCATGGACAGACTCATCATCCATTGCACTCCAGAAAAAAATAAAACAGTAAAAGCAATGCCACTGACTGTGGAAAAGGTAAAAAATAGAGGGGACAATCAGAGTAAAGAACTGAGTTCATGATTGGAGATGTTTTTTATTCGATTATGAATAATGTATAAGTTGGAATTCATAAGGACCTGTCATCAAAAGAATTGGAAAAACTTTGTGCAATAACACTTGGAGGGAACTCAGCAACTTCCATAGTAGAAGGAGAGAAGTTGACCTGTTGTGTTTCTTCCAGTAACTAGTTACCAAAAATTTCATTTCTTATCAGATTAAAAAAAAGTTTTATCTTTTCTTATAGCAGGAAGGGAAATGGCAGCACAGTGCAGAAAGAGCTGCCTGTATCAGAAGGTGTTTTGAGTGAGTGGCAATATGGTGATGGTTGGCGGAGTACATGAAGACCCTGAAGAACACTGGACAAACCAGCAAACAGCCAGTGCAGAGGACAAGCAAACATTGCTGGCAAGAGGGGAAAAAATAACTGGTTTAAAACAATGGGCTGAGAATGGATCACAAAGACAAAGCCTTGGACTAGTCCAGAAAGTGATTACTTACACAGCAATAGAAAGCAAAACAACTGCATAAACTCACAGGAAGAGTATATGTGAGAGGAGTATACAGCAAATACTGAAGAAAATTTGTAACCCAGAAAAAAATGAAAGCAGTAATTTTCTCTTAACTTCTTGAAACCCAGAGAAAGCAGAATTTCCTTCATGTGATGTTCATGAGACCCATGACAGAAAAGTACCAAAGAAGCCAGAAGAAAAGAAACTTTGCCCTGAAAATTAATATTTCTAATAAAAAGTAAAGTTGCTGCTTGAAGTTTCTTTGAATCCAATTTGGAAAGATATTGAGTTACCACATGAAAAAATTCTGCTGTGATTGGAATTTACATTCTGCTCCCCATTAGTGGTACGGCATATGGCTGAGAGCCAATGTCTCTTTGTCACAGTTATTTGGCTTATTTAATTCAGGGGCATAGACAAGTATGTGCAGATGGAATATTTGAGATTTTATTTTGTTTGTTTTGGAGTTTGCGGGGAACAGGGTTGGTTCTGCTTGGTTTTGACTGAAGTTCTCAAAGAAGAAAAAGGAAGCAGGAATCCAATCACTAGAAATTCCTTTGTATATTTATTGAATGCCTTTATACTTAAAAAAGTTGCATGTAGATACTGTCATATTATTAAATGGAAGCTAAACAAGGTTTTCTGCTGGATTTAGGTGTTCTGGTTGGGCTTGGATATACTTTTTTTGCTATTCACTCTACATTCAGATTGCTCAGGATTTCACTTTTTTAATAAAAGAAAAAACAGTGTCCTTATTTTTGTGAAATGAAACATTGTGAGATGAAATGAATGTGAGCTTAATGTAAACCCAGGCAGAAATTTGCAGATGGATTTATTCACTGAAGTGTGAGCTGCCTCACATTTCTTTGGAGTGTCAGTTGTGAAGCTGGATGAGGATTTTTTGAACATTCCATTCTACTTCCTGGATACAAAGAAGAGACAAAATTACAGAGAAAAGAACAGAACAACACTCTGAAAAGAAGTAGATGTCAGAAAAAAACAATAGAAGACAGAGAAAGAAACAGAAACCAAACTCTACCTGGATCAAATCGTAAAATATGCTGAGTTGAATGAAAAGCACCCAAAAAAAATCATTGAATCCAACTTCTGGCCTTGCAAGGCACCATCCCCAAGAGTCACACCCTGTGCCTGAGAGCATTGTCTGAACACTTCTTGAACTCTGTCAGGCCTGGTGCTGTGACCACTTCTCTGGGGAGTCTGTTCCAGGGCCCAAATAAACTCTGGGTGAAAACCCTTTCCTACTATCCAACCTAAACCTCCCCTGACACAACTTCAGGCTGTTCCCTCATGTCCTGTCACTGGGCACCACAGGGAAGAGATCAATGCCTGCCCCTCCTCTTCCCCTCACAAGAAAGCTGTACACTGCGATGAGGTCTCCCCTCATTTTCCTCTTCTCCACGCTGGACAGACCAAGTGAGATCAGCCACTCCTCATATGGCTTCTCCTCCAGATCCTTCACCATCATTGTGTTCCTCCTTTGGTCACTCTCTAATAGCTTAATGTCTTTATTGTGGAATTTAAAACTTCCCCCAGCACTCGAGGTGAGGCCACCCCCATGCAGAGTAGAGCAGGACAATCTCCTCCCTTGCCTGGGTGGCAATGCTGTGCCTGATGCATCCCAGGACAGGGTTGACCCTCCTGGCTGCCAGAGCACTGTGAATCAGCTCAGGAGAAAGTTACACAACACTGAGCATATATAGAAGCCAATTTCTATAACTCTACATAATATTCAGCCCTTTTCTGCGGAAGGTATCTTTTCAGCTTTATACCAGCTAGCGCTTGTATTTCAATGCCTTAGAAAGCCTCGAGCAGCCTTGAGAGGTAGCAAGGGCGATCTAGCACTTTAGTAGCTCTAAAATCAGTACCTGAATCAGCTGCAGAGCAAATACCATCAGCAGAAGCAAAGAGGGAGAAATAGAGCTCCCTGCCCGCTCAATTCCCTGCAGTTAGAAGCCTTCAAATGAGACAGACGACCAGAGATGTTTACAGAAAAGTAGCTGAGCTGAGAGAGGGCGTTTGCCTCCCCTCGACCATCTTTTATTAGGAGAAGGGGAAAGGGGAGGACTGGGGGCGGACCCGGGGTGAGCGGCCAATCAGACACTGCTGAAGAGTCTGAGTTACATTTGGCTTTGCCCGCACTTGGAACAAAAGAGCTCAGAGCACATGTCTTTGGGAGGGGGGAGGGGAAGCTCAGAACAGGCAGCAACACTTTTCACAAAATATGTTTGATGTCTCTGGGTACAAGTATGTTGAAGGAAATTTAGAAAACTCCAGGAGGCACCTTCAGCTGCCCTGACTTAAGTGAATTTGTTCTGCTATCTTTAGCAGTATGCTAAGAAGCCAGTGTCTTGGTCAGACAACTGAAAATGGTATTTTCATCTTTATGGTAGCTTTCCTGGATGTAGGGATGGAGCTTCTCTCCTGATACATCTTTTGAAACTGGCCCTTTTGGAGAAGCCAGTGAAGCCTAGCAGCTGTCCACTGTGGCTTTGAGTTTCTTTGCTTTGCTGGCAAAGCAGAGGCGAAGAATCATTGTCTATCATACTAGCCTGTTTTAGTAGACAGGCAAGGTTTTCTATTGTAAAGGTAAATCAGACAAAACATTGTGAGTCGCTGAAAAAGTTTACTGTGGGTGCTGAGTATGTGCTCTACGTCAACTTTTGTACTGACAATGGTAAGTGATATTTCAATTCTGTTTGCTGAAACCAACTATTTTAATATGCGTCAGTATCTCTGCTATCCTACTACAGGTAAAAGAAGGAGGGGCTCGGTCTCTACTTTTATGATCTGCACTTGGTGACCAGCAGTGAAGGGTCTGTCACATACTGAGAGTGACAATAAGCAAATACTCTGTTAGCAACAGCAAGAAAAAGTATGGAAAAAATCTCTCTACTCAGAATGCTCTTACCCAACTTCTGCTGCTACATTGCAGTACTCCTAATTTAATTATTTCAATGTTTAATTCAAAGTTGCATAAGGGGATTTTCAGACTTATCCTTAGTAAACCTGTCTTTATTGAGAGGATGGTCAAACACTGGATCAGGCTTGACAGATTCTTGTTTAAGAAGCATTTTGACAATGTCCTTAGTAACATGCTTTAACTTTTATTCATCCCTAAAATAGTCACCAAATGATCATCCTCTCCTCTCCTCTCCTGTCCTCTCCTGTCCTGTCCTGTCCTGTCCTGTCCTGTCCTCTCCTCTCCTCTCCTCTCCTCTCCTCTCCTCTCCTCTCCTCTCCTCTCCTCTCCTCTCCTCTCCTCTTCTTCCCCGCACCTTCCCTTTCTGCACTTCCCTCCACTCCCCTCCCCCCCCCCCTTTTAGGTTTGTTTAAAGAATGAACACACTATTTTTTATATAAGTATTTCGTTTTCTTGTTCTTCTCTAGCTTAAATATTTCCAGTACTGTTCTATTTACTTAACTATTATTTTAACTATTGAAAAACACAAATTAAAGTCAATGTATTGTTTGGGGGTGCAACACATTATTTATTTTGGTACCTGCTTTAAAATATATGCATCTAGAGATACAAATTCTTGTGTGGCACTATTTTAGGTTTAGATTTTGCATTGTAAAGGAAGCTTCTGTGGAATGATTATGACTTTTTTAGAGATAATTAGAAATACTGTTGTAGTGGTTTGGTCCAAAATACTCATTACTTACTTATTTACCTTCTGTGAGGTAAGAATTAGGAGAAAGCAAAGCAGGCACAAAACTTAAAAGAATATAAAGAAGTTTATTAACAGACCTAAAAGAAAGAAAAAAAAATCAGACCACACCTTCAGAACACTTCTCCTTCCCCCACCTTTCTCCCTTCTCCCACTGACAGTGTAAAAAGACAGCCCTTGAAATGTTCAGTCTGTTTACCACTTCTGTAATAACCTTGTTCAGTTCGTTTAGGGAGAGGAGTCTCTCTTGTTCAGGCTATGGAGACATCTCCACAAGAAATTCTCTCATGGCTTCAGTATCACAACGAGCCAGCCACCCATGTTGGTTCTCTGCTCGCATGTGAGAGTCCCTTCCCTCAATTTGCAGCTTTTCCCACAACTGCTTTTGAAGGTCCACTCTTGTGCTACTGGGGTACCATTTTAAGGTTGGGCTGTCCTAAAACAAAGGTTCTCTTCACCCATTTCTGGGAGCATCTTCATCTCTAGAAATAGAGGCCCTCCCCCTTCCCTGGGAGCAAAAGGGTCCTCATCATCTTCATCTCTAGGACTATCTCTGGGAACTGAGGTCTTCTCCTTCCGATTTGGAGCAAGAG
This sequence comes from Corvus cornix cornix, assembly GCF_000738735.6. Taxonomy (NCBI): domain Eukaryota; kingdom Metazoa; phylum Chordata; class Aves; order Passeriformes; family Corvidae; genus Corvus; species Corvus cornix. Next base: position 69,837,798 of record NC_046357.1, read on the forward strand.
TCCTCATCACTTCCATTTCTCCCTGTTCAAACTTCTCATGAAATTACAGCTGCGTCAGCATTTGCTTATTTCAGCACAGGTGCTTTGGCTCACAAGTACAGTTTGAACACTCCACCCCCCCAGGCTTTCATGAAATTACAACGGGTACTCTGATATATCACAGTCCATCACCACCATAGCTTTGCAACAGAATTTCAGCTTCTAAGCATCTCCTCTTTCTTCTCCCTCACGTTTTCAGCGCTTCTTTCTCTACTTAATGTCTGCAGGCTTCATCTGTTCTGGAGGAAACTCAGAGCACTAAAAGGGTTAATCTCACCCGGCCCTGCAGCTGGAATTCGCTTATCACTGTTGGTCCCATGATCTTTGCCGGGCAGCAGGGCAGCTTCAGCTGAATCTTCGGCCGCACTGGAGAGGTGGGGTGGCAGCCAGGCCACGCCATCTGCATGTAACAGTGCTGGAGCGGGGCGCGGGTGGAACAGGGCTGCACGGCTCCAGGATGGCTGTGGCCTGGCCTGGCCTGGCCTGGCTGAGCAGGGCCTGGCCCAGACCCAGCCCAGACGAAGCAGGGCCCGGCCCGGACCCGCTGGGCCCCAAACAGGCCCAGTCCAGTTACCTGTCCCAAGGCTGGAAGCAAGAGAGCTTTCCTGGGGCTTGTCCATTCCTAAATGTGGACCATAGAGGCATGTCAGGCTTTTTTAAGTGGCTTAAAAAATTGTCAATATTCAAACTGGCCAGCTGATAGGTTCTGTTAGGTCATAGAGGAAGCTGTAAGCACCTCTTTGCAAGAAAATCACTTCCGTATCTATGCTAACCTATGATACCTGTGTACAGAAATATTGTTTTCAAAACACCTATTTAAAGCTTGAGGTTTAACATATCTGTTACTAATATTTTTAAGTAATATTTAAAAGCTTTTGTTTAAGTTGTTTAGTTAGACAAGCTCCTAGGCTTCACACATATAGCAAGCAGTATGTTTCCCAATCTTGACTCAGAAATGAAAGAAATTTTCCAGTGAGTAATACCTACTTGTAATGAAACTTGATATGAAATGGTAATGTGTGTATATTCACATGCACAGGAATAAAAGCTGTTAAAACTGCAGGCTTTTGCTAATCTTTGATTGTTTGATTTGCTATGGTGTGTATGAGAACTTCCAAAATGCCAAACACTGCTAATTCAGTTTGATCATGGCATGAGGTATTTTGCTTTGCTCACAGGACAAGTTGTTACAGCAATGCAATAAAATGACCAACCTCTTACAAGAACAGCTTAGGAGGTATCTGAGCAACTTTAACAGAAAGTAGAAACAAGTCAGCATCATTTTCACTGAAAGACTTTGAATTTATTGTCTCTACAGGAATGTTGGGGGGTCATATATGTATCAGATTTTGTTCATTATGACCACACCCTAATGTCAGGAAGTTCCCGTAAAATTCACATGGATATTACAGGTGCTTAACCATGTACAAAGGATTTTCTTAAAACGACACTTGATTCAGAATTCAGACTATAATTTGTTAATCTTCCGCAAAGATATGCTTTTTATCTTGAATTATGTACCTAAAGACAAGAACATATGAATTTTTTCTCATTTGTCTATTATATGCTAAGAAAACAACGTATATATATGCTTGTATCTACTGGCTGACTATTTTCAAAATTGCAGTTGAAATAATAAAACATGCTGGAATAAAAGAAGGTAGTTAGCAAAATAATATAAAGTGTGTTCCATCTCCTCTTAATTTTAAAGTTTTGACACTAAAGGAAATCTTTCTGAAAAATACATAATAGCTAACATCAACAATCCTACTTTGATGAAGTCATAGGAAAAAACCAAAAGACAAAATAATTTGAGAAATTCCTTTTTCCTAAGAAATATGGTTGTGTTTTCTTGCCTGATTGCTTACAAAACACAAATAAAAGAAAAACATAGCTGTTATAGGAGATTCTTCTTTAAGAGCCCATTGCAGATCACAAGATAGGTGAAATGAACCACAATAAGGTTGAAATTATTGATGGTCTTCAAACAATTTACTCCCTTTCTCTAAGAGAATCACACAGCAGGAAAGATGAATTCCTGGGAGCCTTGGAGAACTATCTGTTGAAAGAGCCACAAAATGGTGGCTACTTCTGACAATTAGCTTGATTTACTTAGAAATTAAAGCTCTGTTAAATTGGTGGATAGCCACTGTGAAGCTCAAAATATTCATGGTGCTTCTGTTCTTTGTCTTTCTTTAACATGGCTCAAGTTAAGAGAAATTTTCACCTCTCAATGTCTAAATGAAGAATATGCAATTAAAAATGTAATAAATAAATTAAACATATGAAGGAGAAGTATGGATTTTGAGGTATCTGGTGTTACAGTGCAGATACTGCAACACACATATCAATCAACGAGGCCTGTGGAAAAGAAATATATATAGACCGATTCTTGATAGATGTTTCAGAGAGATGTTTATTTCTCCAGCCGCATGGCCGGGGCTCTGCCGAGGAACTGAGGCAATCACAGGACCCAAGGGTCCTTGGCCGCACAGGGGAACACAAAACAACCAATGGGGAACGAGGCTGACCAGGGGCTAAGGAAACCCTGTGTCTCCCCCCTGAGGCCCCTCTCCCAGGACTACATGGCAGGGGGGAGGGCCCAAACATTTCATCCATTTATTTTTAACAAAAAGAGATTTAAAACTTAACATTGAAAACAACTGGATAAACATGAGATAACAAGGACAGCTTCAAAACAAAACAAGAGACCCTCCTGAGTCTTTAAATGTCCAAACAGATTCTCTGGAATATCTTAAGGCTGACAGAAGGGAGACACAACTCTCTGGGCATGTTTTTTTTGGGGAAACTGAGGCAGGAGAGGGTTTAATTTCTTCCCTCCCCCTTTTTATGCCCCCCTCGGCATCAGAGAGGAGATGTAGGGAAAGGGAATTGTATAGGGAAGCCATGGGGTGAAAAACAGATTAGGAATAAACTGGGGATGGGGTAAACTTAGGAAAGGGTTCATATTGGGTATAGGGTAAAAGGGGAAAGTAGGTTGTGGGTAGGGAAGCTGCTGGGATGGATATTGTTTATAATTTTGTGCATAATGGCTGCCTTTGACTGGACTACCCCCAGGCCCGTGACATTTGCTACTTGTAACTCTTTTCTACCTTGCACAATTTTGAACTCCACCACCTCTCCATCTCCCAAGCTTGGGATGCATTTTTCAGGGTTATTCTTTTTAATAGCAGTTCTATGAACGAATATGACTTCTTGGTTGTCACATCTTGTTATAAAACCATAATTTTGTTTAACTTTATACCATTTTACTATTCCTAAAACCTTGGCTATGGTGATTTTTTCCTTTTTCCGAGTGGTTCCTGTTTTCTGTCTCGCTGCGTTCCTGGTTTCGCTTTTGTTTTCGCTCGCTCCCGCGTTGGAGCTGTTGGGGCTGCTCATGCCTGCGCACTCTACCTGGGGTCACATTCAGGGCTGCGTGGGCCGGGGCCGGGGCCATGCCGCTCAGCTCCCTGCGTGCCGTCTCCTCTGGTCGCAGCTTCGCTGCCACTGCCTGGCATCACACCCACGTCTCAGCCGGGCCCCTGAGCGGCTCCCCACCCCGCGCCCTGCTCCAGCACGCGTCTCGGCTAGGTGGCAGCTCCGCTCCGCCACCACCGCCTCCAGCCACCGCCCGCGCACCGCCCCTCTCGGTTGGGCATTCACAGGGCTCACTCCACCACGCACTGCGCGGGGCCGGGCGGGCACCGCCGGGTCCCGCCAATCCCGCTGCACCTCGCTCCGCTGCTGACACTGCAGCTTGCGCCGCTCTGCCCGCATGCAGGAACTGCCTCGCTGCTGCTCACAGAGAGCTCGGTCCACATGGCCTGGGTCACACGGACTCTGAAGCACGCTTCCCTTCGCCAAGACACAGCTGATATTGCTCAACAGTCTCGGCAATTAAATAACCACAAAAGTATTCTTCCATCGGCATATATTTTGACTCAAAAATTAACTGTGTCCAAACATTCTTCCAAAAGTCTTTGGTAAGAATTAAATCCAAAGAACAAAGTTCTTAAACAACCATACCAGGAAGTGTTTCAGTTCTTTTTGAGCTTGAATTAAGCTAAAATTTACAAATCATTGTTCAAGAATCTTTTCAAGTTTAAGATAAATGTCCATATGTGGCTCTGAAAGCCAAGAGTCTTTCCACAGTTCCTCCATAATTTAGAGAGAACATCCACACCAAGGTGAGGAGAGATCTAGAGTGGTTTTTACTCTTTTACTTCTGTCCTTAGGGATCCATGTCTTGCCAGCATTTCCCTACCACTTTGGTACAGTGCAGATACTGCAACACACATATCAATCAACGAAGCCCGTGGAAAAGAAATATATATAGACTGATTCTTGATAGATGTTTCAGAGATGTTTATTTCTCCAGCTGCATGGCCGGAGGTCTGCCGAGGAACTGAGGCAATCACAGGACCCGAGGGTCCTTGGCCGCACAGGGGAACACAAAACAACCAATGGGGAACGAGGCTGACCAGGGGCTAAGGAAACCCTGTGTCTCCCCCCCGGGGCCCCTCTCCCAGGACTACATGGCAGCGGGGAGGGCCCCAACAATCTGAGGCCTTCATTCACAAATTATTTGCCTTAAAAGTATTGTAAATGACTGTATGAGAAGTTCCAATAAGCTATACCTATCTTATTCCAAGTAGCTCTAGTAAAGATGAAGAAAATTCTCTTGTAAGAAAGCATGGAGTGAAAGATGAAAAATTCTCCAAAATACAGAGAACGCTTTACTCTTCCAGGTCTTTTGCAAGGCCCATATGTGAAGGGATGATAACTAGCACAAACAGTGGTCCTTGAACTAATATTTGACCAAACAAAATACAATTGGTTGAAGCCCATTACACTGTTTTTAATTATATTGATCTTATACCTTTTATTCAAGTTAGATATATTAAATCCCTGTTATTGGTTTCACAGTTAAACCAGAACGAAGATACACCATCATTCATTCTAGATTTAATTCTGAATTAGAAATCCTCTTCACCATGTGCTTTAAAACATCTTAAAATTTTGTGCATTTCATTTAAAGAAAATAATATCATTTAATTTATACATTTTGCATTAATTTATCTATTTTACAAATCATGAACCAGTCAATATAAGAGCCTCTCACCATTTCTTCCAGTATGTGTGGGTGACCATTTTTATCAGTATAGAAGATGCTCAGAGAATATTAATTGCAAGAATATTCCTGGAAAATTGTAAGAATTCACCTCCTATGAAGTTATTTTTCACAACATTTTCTCCAAGAAGTGTGGTCTCTGAGGTAATATTCAAAGTGAACTTTGAAGCCAGCTTCCTGTCTACTTCTATGCAAATCTAAAACACATTCGATATGAAGAACAGAAGTTGTCAAATGTATCTAGCACATTGTGATAAGTGTCTTTGGAATCTCTCTATATGTATCTATTTTAATATATTATATACAATTTATATATCTATATTTATATAGAGATATGTATATTTAGATGTATATATCTCTCTATGTATACATATATATATACATTTTAAATTACATTTTATTACAAATCTATCACTTGCCCATACATTCTAGTTTCATTGAAAACATTGGTTTATTAAAATAATTTCATGATTACATGAATTTCAAAGATAACAAAGTAGAAGTGAATGTTCAGCCAACCACAGATGCTCTGATGGTCTATATGTAGCAAATCAGAGATTCAATTCAAAGCACAGAAAATGAAGAAAGCTTTTTATAAAAAAAAGTAACAGTAACTGATTTTTTAAAGAAAAAAATATTGACACCTAATAAATGAGTAGAAACAAAATATTGACTAATTTCTACATTATCTGTTTCATTAAAAATAAAAGACAAAAGCCTCCTACTTAAAAGTATTATGCATTGATACATTAACCCCTCAAAAGTAAAAAAAAACTGGAAAAAAAACCCCCAGAAATATTGGAATATTCTGCAAATACGAATTACTTCTGATTTTAATGAACTCTAACTTGTGTAGCAGTATTCAGAGCATTGCATGTGCATTAGACATTGGCTCACATTAGCACTTAATTAAAATCATTAGAAAGGCTTGGTTTGGAGGGGAGATCATGCCATTCTAACTCCCCTGCCATGGGCGAGAAACCTTTCACTAGACCAGGTTGTTCTGAGCCCCATCTAGCCTGATCTTGAACACTTCCAAGAATGGGGCAGCCACAATTTCTCTGGGAAACCTGTGTCAGTCCCTCACCACCCTCAAAGTACAGAAGTGTCTGGCTATGTTCATTTAAAGAAATGTTTCAATCACCCTCAAGGACAGGGAATTTACAGAAAATTTTAACTCCTTCTATATTTTCCTATAGTTCACTATATCTTGTAAGGTAAATTCAACACTTTCCCCTTCCTTTCCTTCATGTTTCCTTCACAGAAACTCTTTCTTTCAAAATAATTTGAGGCACTGCATGACAATGAAATGAAAGAGGGGGGGACAGGTAAGTGTGAGCTAAATGTATAAATCAGTAGTGCTCACATATTGATCACCTGCACCTGGTTAATTCTTGAACTACAACTCTTATTCAGCCCAGTTATTGTCACCTGGTCAATGTCGTCTCTGGAGTAACAATTTCATGGAACAGTTAAGAGTAGCTTTGCAGATCAGCTAGTAGAAGGATTTCTGTGGCTAAACCACACAGCGCAAGATCTGGAAAAGGTCTAGGAAATCTAGGAAAGGTTTGTGGTTAAAAACTGGCACACTGGCTTAGAGGTTGGTGTTGACACAAGAGCAGAGCTGACAAGGATGATATTCTAAAGAGCATAATGACAATTTGAAAAAACCTGAAGAACAAGAGCACAAAGATTTAATTTCCTGCTGTTGATAATTTAGTGGAGTAAACCAAAGAAATTATCCAATCTGATCAGTGGAATGGGCAAGGCAGATGATCTTGACAACTGTTAATTAAATAGGTATGCCATTAAAAAAGGAGTTTATGTGGGTTTTGCGGAGATGATTGAATTTTTCTCAGTGTAAGTTATAAATGAAAATGCAAGTTGCTTTGAATGAATAATTTTAAAATGCACATCAATTCCATCAGCATACATATCACACACTAAATGGAAGATATTTAAAACTGGTTTTATGAATTAAAATTTATGTATTTGGTATCATATGACTCACACAGTTATTTCAGAACATATGTTCCTTTATTACAAATCAGCACTCTCCCTCTCAAACGTTCAAGTGCAAATGAACCCTATACCACTAGGATCATTTAATATACAGAAAAAGCACAGTTTAAATATTTATGCAGTTGAAATTTACATATTTGAAAGATTATGGAAATATTAATTTTTATTTAGCTTGGTTTTTTATTGGTGTTTTGTAAGCTTTTCTTCTTTTTGCTGTTATATGTCAGGGACTTACATTCTCTGAAGTCAATGGACCTGATCCTAAGCTAATGGTGTAATTCTCATTTAACCAGTGGGATCTGGTTAGAGTCAAATGGGATCATAATGCAAATTTCTGACAGCAGAATGTGGGCTTTAATTATCTCAAGAATGTTAATTTTTAGCTCATGTAACCACTATCCCCATCCCCACTCCCTACTCCCTGGGGTATGTTTTAGTGTACTTAGAAGCATTTTGTCACCTTCTTCTAATTCAGAAGCAGCTCTCCTAGTTCAGGAGTGAAGTTTTTAGTAATTGTTCAGATTGTTCCCTGAAAGGGAGACATTAACTCTTGCAGACTGATGTAGTACCTAATCTCAAGCAGGAGAGCTGAGAGAAACAGGATTTAGAGAATTAAAAAAAACCTGGACCAGAAGAATTTGAAGGGAGATTCTTGTAAATATTTGCCAGGTGGCCATCTTCATTCAGCACAGATATAGAGACACCATTTCTGGCCATGTGTTCATGTCCACCCATCTTGACAGCGCAGTTTTTTCTTCTGGCAGGTATAAGCAGGAGGGAAGCATGCCAGGAAAATAGTTTCTGGGTTATGGAGAAAGAGAGATTTGGCTTTCCCCTGGTAACTAACACCTATCTTGAAGAATGTGGTTCCTTTGTCAGGATTCACATATTAGACAACTGTTAAAAGACATATGACTAGGGTAAGATCCTAGTTTACACTCACATTAATGTCAGGAGAGAAGTGGGTTACTGGTTCACAGAAGCATCACCTCTTCTGCGGAGGAGTAGAGCCCTGTGTCAGGGGCTTCTCTCATTTTTCTCTCACATCCCTGTGTAGCTGAGAGCTTGCTGGAGGCAGACCTGTTACTAGCTGATAAGGACATTTCAGCTTGGGGTGGCTGCTGACAGGACATGTAAATCTTATCCTGTAGAATGAAGCTGAATGTAAGAGTTCTCACCAAAGGATTAGTGCGTGTATGCGTTTTTTCACTGTTTGGTTTTTTGTTTTTGTTTCTTCTTGTCACACAGTTTAACAGGAGTCTCACATATTATGTTGGTGTTTCCAGCATTTGGAGGGACTCCTTGACATCTAACATTAATAAGGGACCCTGGTGGTGGTGTAAGTTGGCCACTCAGTATCTAGGCGTTGTGGTGAATATGGACTCAAACTGGTGAGCAGGTCACTGCATAAATTTGTAGTCTCTGCCAGACATCTGTGAATGTGTTGTAGAAGTCCTCAGGGTGGAAATACTGGCATCAGTCCACTTGGAAAGACTCTTTAAATAAAAGCAGCACATAAGAGAAAGAGGAGGTTATTCTGCATCCTAATTGGTATGGGATCAAGGCTGTAATATTTACAGTGCAGAAAGTGATTGAAAAGCTGTTTGAAGGAAAATAACCACAGTCCATAACGCAGCATTGTTAAATACTTATGAAACACAGACTTAACCATAGAAATAATCTATTCAGTTTACAATGTAACTTTATGCAAAGCAGTTCACTTCCATGCTTTCAACTTGTCTGCTCTATCCTCCACTTGCCCCTATATGTATCACAAATGTACAGTAATTTTTTGCCTGCCTGTTATTTTACAGTCATAAAAACTACTGCAAAAACAAGCTGACATTAGTGATCACTTCAGCTACACAGTGCAAGATGTAAAAAAAATTAAAAAGTAAATTAGCTGAAAGAGAGGAACAAGTATTTTAAGTAAAATCAAAGAGTATAAAGTATGTATGCATCACGAGAGAAATACACTGTTGAATTATGAAAAAAGAATATATTAATTATATGCATACTTACTTTTTTTACATGCATTTTATTGGAATGTTGTGAATTAGGTTACACAAAGCTAGATGAAATAAATCAGTTATGGAAAAATTAGTCAAAAAACCCACTTGTTGAGCAGCAAGGGTTACTCTAATACTGTATGTGTTCCAGGTAAGAAAGGAATACTTGTAAATTTGTATCCCCTTGAGGAAATAGGGAAGAAAGAAATTTTCTAAAAGAAGCCCATTAGATAAAGGTATAAGACTGAACAGGTAGTCTTCTGAGTCACGGAGGAAAAGTTTTTCCTTCATGCTCTGATTTGTTGTTTATTTTTTAATCATGTATTTTTTTCTCTACAAGTCTGTTGTTGAGAGATGGCAGCAAATGGAGCCAATAATAGTTGTTTTCTTGTTTCAGGGCCAAATTCAATTCTGAGAAACATGTAAAATACACTAAATTCAGAATAATCATTCTCAATTGTGTTAAAATAGCGTTTGTGATTACTAGAGAGCATGGGCTCTTTAGCAGCAAGGAGAATAAATCCTGCACAAAGAACCAATAGACAAAATGCTCCATTTTTGTCTAATTGAGCAGGTATCCTCGTAATGGAGCATTCGAAGGAAATTGTGAAGATTAAGGAATCCATGCACAAACTTCTCTTTCCTGTAATTTTGACCAATTGCTTGAAGAATTTTGAAACTCTACTCTAAATGTAAGTTCTATGCCATCAGTTATTAGGGATCTTTCCAGTTAAATTGCACTTTCAATGTTAATGAATGGGAAAAGAAAAAATTTCCTCATCTGCAAATCAGTTTAACGAAATTTAGGAATAGAACATTATGTATGTGAGAAATGTTTGAAACTAGGTGTCACCACCTGCTTTCTAATACTTTTAAATTGTTCACATTTTAGGAAATTTCTACCAGTTTCAAAATGTGCTATCAAATTTTCTTCCAGTAAGAGCAGAAATATTGTTACAGACAAAAGAACAATAAGCAAATTTTTGAAAAATTATTCTGATTTTGTAGAATGATGTAATAGGGCTTGCTGGTACCTTTCCTCAAAAGCACTGATTGATGTTTCCCTTCCTCTGAAATATGATACCTATCACTATAAATCTTATATTCGATGGAGGCAGCTACGCAATGTAAAACCAGAACTCAAGAAATCAGTCTTTAGGCAACAAAGAGTCATACAGGAAATAAAATATAAAATATGTGTGGTATTTATTTGATAAGAAATGAAATTAAAATATTGTTAAAAGACCTTGCTAGTTTCCATTGAGTAAATAGGTTGGGAAACATAACTTCTCAGAAAAAAAACTTATCTCTATCTTATCCCAGTAAGAGAATCCTGATTCTACCAACCTCTAGTTTTCAATTAATTATGTTCTCTTCTCCAATGTGTTAGGAGAAAAATAGCACTGGAGAAATTGAGGACGCCTGAATGCAATGTGAACAAATGGGCTACCTAAGACTTCGAGGAAGGAAACATGGCTTACACGTAATCATGACAAGAGTTTGACTGACAAATAGGGATCAGGAGGGGTTTGCTTCCTGGTTTTGCTCTGTCTCACAAACTGGTCTCTGCTATGAGCCCAGTTCCTTTCCTTCTGACTATGATGGCTCCTTGAAGCTGATGTAACACTTGTGTGAAAAAGATGAGCACCTCATTATCAGGTGTGTATCTGATTATGGAACTGGTGTTTGGTGACTGATAAATACTGCATGATGTACTACACTGGTTTATAAAGGCACCAAAGAAAATGTGCTCACCGGGGTATCCAGCCTGAAGAGAATCTTACATACAGAAATATAATGAAGTTTTCAATCTCAGGAGAAAGAATTGGAAAAAAAAAAAAGTGAAGTCTGCAGGGAACATCATTTTTACAGTCTATGTGAAAACAATTACTTGAAATTGATTTTTGACAAACATTGGGTCCTATAAAATTCATAAACTTGTTTCTGTATATTATCTGAAATTTCAGACCTTTTTTAATATGCATTCAGTGTTTGGATTTTTTTACACTCATCAACCATTACAGAACTTTCAAACTACAACTCTCAAGTATCTGAGAAATCAATTGAATGTGCAGATTAATCCAAGTTTTCCTATTATATTTAAAATTAAATAAATGTTAAATTAAATAGAGAGGGCTTTTCGTAAAACCCCCTGTATAGCTAGTCCAAATCTGAATAAAATATCACCTCACATCTAAACAACAAAATGGATTTGGAGAAGCAATAATATCTAGAATTTTTTTGCTCTACATAAATTCAAATTAAATGAAGAGGTTTCTAGCAAAGTTCAGAGGAAAAATAAAAAATTTGCAAAATGCAAGTTGGCTATCTTAAATATTACTGTATAAATGAATTTAATTGTTCCAACTTGTCTTAAGATATTCCTTTTGTCTTAAGATATTATTTCTTCTCTTCTGCCTTATTTTCATCACAATACAAAGCCAATACATAAGCTTTCTTAATGTATTGAACTGCAAAGAACTTTTGTGAGACTAAATCAATGTTTGTGTAGAACTTCTGTTGCTCCTGCTTTTCCTGTTATTTCTTTTCATTTGAGAAATTGCTGTGAATCATCTTATTTAGGGATTATGATCACAATTTGTTACTTAGAAATCTCACATAGATTCGTATCAGAAAGTTCTCTTCAACCTAAGCCCAAAGAATACTCTGTTCTCTAACACTGTATTTACATCTCATACTTTTGAGTCAGCTGTTGAATTTCAACACTGATGTATTTCACAGACGTTCTGAAAGTATGTGAAAAGTCTACTTTTACATTTTTGAAGGATGCAGAAAACGCCTCTAAATTTTTCAGATTAACTGTGCTTCTGTTAGAATTCATAGCATTTCTGTATAAGAATTTGAATACTATGTTTCATTCCCTGTTAGATTTCAGTTTGGGACTATATATTATACTTTGTTAAGCTTGAGAAGTGCCATTTATTCTTGGTACATTCTGATTTACAGACGGATTCCTTTGGGTAGTGGGTAGTTGGTAGTAAGAATGAACTGTGCAGTATAATATATCATTAAGAAAATAATCCAGGGTTTCATAGTTCTTTAAAAATTGTTGTATAAGGGTAATAATATGATGAATAGAATTAATATTGTGAAGACCAGCCAACACAAAGTCTTTACAGCTCCTATATTAAATATTCTATTACTTCTCTAGGTCAATGTAAGAATGGAAAATATTAATTCATTGAAGAAAATGTCTGTTATTCCTATATTAATAATTTTCATAATGGAAAACATAGATAAGAATGAAACTGATTACCTGATAAGTCAAATGTGGCCCAAAATTTTCTAAAAGAAATGTTGCAAGTACTTATTTGACCACACTGAGGTGTGGTGTAGTGGACCTGAGCTTGGATCCACCTCATTTAACTTTAGACATGTAACTGAGTTGTGTAAATTAGCAGTGTAATTACCATTCCTCCTTTATAATATTACTTGAAAGGATTAGACTCCTGTACAGAGCAAGAAGAATTCTGAGTAGCCTGTAGTCTGCAAAGGAAAATGGAGTGTCAGTCTCCTTAATGCAGATATTTCAGCCATGTGCATAAGCATAGATCGGAGGGAATCTGAATCCCTAATTATTGAACAATCTGTAAAATCTTCCTCAAATCTGTGTTTTTCTATTCCTATATTAGCAGATTGTCAGCGTCAATAACTAGAGTTGAAAATATGCAATTTAAAAATTGAAATGCAGAAATCTATTGATGTTAGGAAAGTTTAGGTCCTTGGCGAATGCCATTTTGACCATATGCTACTGAGGATTGGAAGAGAAGTTTTCACTTCCACAGGCAAAGAAAAAGACATACTAGATGTTCAAATTATAAAACAAATGATCATACATAATTTGTTGCTAAAATAGAAAGAAGGCAGATGAAACAAATAGAGTAACAAAAAAACAATGGTATATTTTTAATATGGATCATATGTATTTATTAGCATATTAAGTTACACATGGCAGTTCTTCTTTTAGTAATATTTCCCCCTTAATTAAGAAAAGTGTCTTTTTCTTGTAAGAACACACTGTTTTACTGGTTCAATCATCTTTGAAATTATAAGAATGTAAATTACAGGAAGGGAAACTTTGAGAAACCACACTAGATCAATAATCAAATACCCTGAGATTTGAAAAATCTTGTTCTCTCATCTGTGCAGTTCACCCATCTCGATAACCTTAAAGCAGTAGCAAACCAATTTTTGTTTGTAGAAATGTAACTTTTATTTCTAGATTTCTGTCTATAAATGAAATGTAGTAGTCATTATTTGCAGACTTACAGGAATGGAAATACCAGCATACTGGAATAAAAAATGAGTATTCACTTACTTTTCCTGTAGGTGAGACATAAACATTTTAAAATGTAAGCTGAAATGTCTGTCTTTTTTCCTCATTTTAGACCAGTTTAAAAATACCCTCAGCTGTAAGAATCATGTGTATGCTTACCTGTTAAACTAAGTTTTACTTGTAATGAATAAATAAAATAAAAGGTGCACAAGTGACTGTACAGAGATTAGGTAGACTTAACATAAAGCCTCATAAACAAGGCTATTTCTAGAATACTCATACGCATAATAGTTGAAACTATTCAAATATAGATCCAACCCCTGTCTCTGTCTTTGAACTGAATGATCATAATGCCTTAAATGTAGACCCAAAGGAAATATATTCTGTGGTCTGAACCACAGCTTTTTGCCTCATTTGAGGAATAAATGACACATACATTCTGAGAGGTTGTTTTGAACTATTATGTTATACATATTCATTATTATATGGTAATTTTCTTGGTTATAAATTGATGCTAGCTTGCCCATATCTTATTTGTTCTAAAACTGACATCTTATCTTTCTTGGTTTTCCTTATAAATGAACAGGTAGCACTGCATTACAGAAAATGATTAATGCAGGTGTAAGTGAAATAATAGTCCTTTTGTTGATGGTGGTGGTGGTGTTGTATATGGAACAAGAGATGATTTTTTAACTTGAAAACACTCCTGTTTCAAAATAATTACTGTAGGATTCCAGAAAGTTAGTCTTATCAGAGCTATATTGGAATACAGCCAGGATTTTTTTCAATCAAATAATCACAATATAGTGTCATTGATAGGAAAGTTTTTAAAATACAGAACTTTTGGTAAAATCTAAGTAATAGATAGTTACCCCAAAGTAGCCAATAGCCAGAAGAAGAGGCGAGGGAAATGGGAAAATTGGGACCAGGTCATATGCAGTTCAGTTTCCTTGCCAGTAGCTACAGAATTGCCACTTTCTTCTGTTAGAATAGCAACATTTTAATTCTGTAAATCTGTTTAATCATCTTTTAAAAAGAATAGCTCCAAAAGAAAGCAAAAATCCAAAAAGACCAAACCAGCAACAAAGACACCCAGCTCCTCAATCCATTGAAAAACCCCAAACCCAACCAACCGTCCAAATAACCAAACAAAACCAGGGTGAAATCCTGTCATGTTCATGGGGGCAAGGTAACTACTAGACATGATATATTCACAAAACAATGTCTCTGGAATCTGTTTCTCCCAGAGAATTAGCAATCTGTATAATCTGATATCATCTACAAAAGCTTCTAAAATGTTTCTGATCTTTTCTTGCAAAGACATTTGTATTATCTGTGAGTTTTATAGGGTTTTGTTTCCTACTCAGGTCTAGATAAAAATATGCAATACTTGATACATTCCCACGGAACAACCATGAAGTCTAATAAAGTCCTCTTTTAATGCATTAAAGCTTGCTGGGTGAGGTTCTCAGTCAGATCATACAAGTTGTGTCAGAGATCATAAATGCAGCAAAACACATTCATTTTTTTAGCTGACAGCCCAGGATTTTCAAGTAGCTGCAATAACATGTGGAAAACCAAATCAAGGGAAAGAGGTTTCTGAGATGATTTTTGGTTCCTAAGTAGGGGGCAGGCAAACAGGCCTGTGTGTACAGAGCTATGATGGAACAGCGCACAGGTGCTCCTGGCTATGGCAGTGCTCTCTCAATAGAAGATGGCTTACCCACGTCCAAGTAGTCAAGGGATTGCATGCTTGCAACGCGGGACCAATAAACTATGCATTACTGTGCTCTGCAAATGTCCTCTGATGTGCAACTTTTTGCTTTTCCTCATTGCCACGTACTTCAGTGGGTGCTACCCCTCACTCAGACCTAAATGGAAAAAATTTGTATTGTTGCCCCACTATGAATAGAAACAGCCTCAAAATTATGGTTTCCAATGCAGTTTATGAAGTGTATATATATATATATACACACATATACGAATATGCACTATACTGATATATTAATCATCCAGACTCTGCTATCAGAACAGTTTTCTTCTGTTGCTCTTGTCTGGAGGAGATGGCTGCTCAAGAAACAATCCTTTATGTCTAATAAATTGTGTGTGCTTAGGTTTAAGCATAAAATAATAGTCTTTGAGGACTTCTGTGTTTTGTTGCATAAAGATGAAGAAGCAGAGTTTATCCTTTTATTAGATGGTATGAAGCACCATTCTATGAGGATATAGGAGTCCAGAAATACCTAGACAAAGCATGAATAGCTCACTGCATTTTAAATCCATGTCCTGTTGGCAGTGGGAAATAAGGAGTTCTTGAAAAGCAGTCCTTACCCACAGTCAAGTATGTAGAATATGAATTTTGTGGCAGCTCAGGGTTTAATAACAGCAGTGCAGTTTGTGGACTCATTGAGCAGAGTCCCATAATCTGTTGGGAGGGAAATAAAAACATTCCAAGTGGATTCACTTTTATTAAATATGTAACATTTTTATGTGTTAAAATTGTTCTTAATTGTCTGGACAATTGTAGAGCTTGATTGTTGTGGGAGACAAGCATTTTGGAGGGTCATTCACAGTGGTTATTGGAAGAGCATTTTTGTGTTTGAACCAGTGTGGGGAGTTTAACTTTGGCCTGCTGACAGCCACCCACTAAGCTGCTCTCTCACTCATCCTCTTCATCATGACAGGGCGAGGAAATATGGGGAGCCTTGTGTGTCAAGATAAGGACAGGGAGTTTATTCATCAGTTACTCTCAGGGGCAAAACTGACAAAAAATGGGAAATTTCTTAGTTTATTGCCAATTAACAATAGAGCAGGATAGTGAAACATAAATACAAAGATGAAAACACCTTTCCCCTACCTGTCCCTTCTTCCCATGCACAGCTTCACTCCTCATCCTTCTACCTTCTTCCCAACAAGCAGTGCAGAGGAATGGGGAATGAGAGTAGTGATCAGTCATCATCTCTGCCACCCCCTTCTTCTAACACCCTTTCCATCTTCCAGCATGGGGTGCCTTCCACACGACACAGACCTGTGCAAAGTACTCCAGTGTGGGTCCTCTCCATGGGCTGCAGCTCTTAAGAATTGTTGCAGTGTGGGTGTTTCCCATGGCACACAGACCTTCAGGAACAGACTGCCCCAGCATGGTTCCCCCATGGGCCAGCAGCTCCTGCATGGGCTCCACTCCGTGCTCCACAGCCCCTTTACAGGAGCCTATTCTGCCATGGGCTGTCAAGGGGCTGCAGCTTCCTTTAAAATATATTCACATGCTTTGGTGTGGGGTCCTGCACTGGCTATGTATAGGTATGTGGTGAGATGGCCCTCAAGACAGGAGGAAAAAACCCCATGGTCTGTCAAGATAAAAGTAGTTTTAAGTAAAGCAAAACAATGGTTCCAGCATCTTCCTCTCCCTTGGCATTTTTGTTGAACAGACAGCAAATGGTACAAAACTCCCTTTGGGCAGTTTGGGTCAGCTGTCCTGTCTGTATCCTCTCCCAAGATCTTTCCCATCCCCTGCCTGTTGGTGAAGGGGAATGTTGGAGGGATTGTGCTGGTGCTATGCCAGCACTGCTCAGCAGCAGCCAAAGCACAGGTGCATTATCAACTCCTTTGCAGGTACCCACACACAACACAGCACTGTGAGGACTGCTATGGAATAATAAACTCCATCTCAGCCAGACCCAATGCTCCATATCTGCTCTTATATGCTCCTCCACGGACTGCAGGGGGACAACCAGTTCCAGCACAGTCTTCTCTATGGAACCTCTGCTCTGGAACTTCTTTTCCCTCTTTCTTCTCTGACCTTGATGCCTGTTTCACATTTTCCTCACTTCTCTCTCACAGCTACGTGCAGCAATTTGTACCCTTTTAAAATACATTATCACAGAGGCACCACCAGCATCACTGGTGGCTCAGCTTTGAGCAATGTTGGGATGGTCTAGGAGCTGTCTGACACTGCCTTTTTATGACATTGGGGCAGCCTCCAATGTCTTCTCACACAAGCCAGTCCCGGCAGACTCCCCTGATAGCAAAACTCTGTTGTAAACACAAACAGAAAGCATTCTTTTCATTAAAAAAAAAAAAAATCATTTTTTCAAGGCGTTTGTAGAATTATTTAAAAAAAAGGAGGGAGTTGGATTCTAGGCAGGATAGTTATGCAGAACATGCTAACTTGTGCTCTGAATTTTGCCATTAAGTTAAATGATTGCTAATCTAATTTCTATTTTGAGCATGAAGTTTAGGTTTTAGAAGTGCATTCCTGCAATAGATTATGTGCATACTTTTGAAACTGTGTTTTTAACATAACTAATTTTTATTTATTTTATTTGCTTTAATATTAATATTATGATTATCCATGATGATCACATAATGCATAGTAATTAATTAGTGATGCAGGCATTGGTGACATTTTATATGACAAATGTATAATGAGCTATGTTTTTTTAACATTCCTCAACTACCATTTCCATAACATCTACACAAACTCAAATATTCTTAATTGAAACCTCAAGAACAGAACGGTTTCCTTCGTATTTTTTGAGTTTTATATTCTTCTACAATTGTCTATCATGTTTAAAATGTTTAATTATAAAAAGAAGAGACAAAGTATTACATTGGAAGAACGTAATCAGCTTGGAAATTTAATGGTTTGAAATTACTGTGCATGCTTCAAAGGATAATAGTCCTTAAATGAGTCTGCCTAATCTTTCTTGCCAAACCGTTAAAGATGGAAATCATTGGTTTACATATTCAAGTGATTATGAAAGAGATCAAAACTCAGGCCTATTCCCTGATGGAAAACACTAAGTTAAATTCCTTTTGGCTGACATCCCATCTTGATCTCAGTGGAAGGCTCTGAAAACAAAAGCAATTTTAAAGAACAGGAACAACTTTAAGAGTGACAGTCCACAGCCTTCTCTTCTGAGAAACAGCCCATTTTCATTATATTCATTTTTATTTATATTAAAATTGGAGAATTATGCAAAAAATAACCTACAATAGAAGCTGGTTTCTTTTAAAGCAGCTAGTGAGTTTTTTCAAGAGCCGTTTTTACACAGTCTGATACAGGATTAGAAAAAGTAAATCTTTTAGAAAAAAAAAATGTATGCAAATGCAGAGAGGAAATAACTACAGAATAAAACAAGGGCCTGCAGTCCACAATACTGCTTTTACATTGCAAAGATCATTACAATGAAAAGAAACAGTGAAACTACTGACTTCCTTTGGGTTGGTCAGAGAAAAAAGAAAAAAAAAACAGATCTGAAGAAAAGAAAAAAAAAAAGCTGAGAATCAGCTTTTTTGGCATTTTGCTGGATTGAGCCTGGAATGTGGGTTTGGGTTTGTTTTGGTGGTAACCTATATTAAAAATATAGTCTGCCCTAATTGTTTCATTAAAATAATAGAAGTTGTATGGAAACATGCTAAAGATATGTTTAATGGCTTCCTTTTTTCTTCTTGTTTACTTTTATCTATTACACTTCTAGGAAGAATTTACGTATATGAGAGGTGAGAAATCATTTTGACCCCACAGAAGTTTGATTGGAAGAACAAACGAGTCTTTCCCTTTTGGAAGGGCTAGTTTTGCTGGCAGTGCAGTTTAATTATTTACTCCAGGAGGGCAAAAACGAAGAGCTACCTTACTTCTGTAAGGCCCTTGATACTGTTCCCCATAATATTTTTACTTTTAAATTGCAGAAATATGGGTTGTATGGTTGAACTGTTAGATTAATAAGGTATTGGCTGGATGTTTGGGTCCAAAGAGTTACAGTCAATTGCTCAGTGTCCAAGTGGGAGCCAGTAATGAGCGGTGTCTCTCAAGGGTTTGTACTGGCACCAACATTATTTAATATCACCACCAACAACACCAACAGTGTGACAGAGTGTGATTGCACCCTCAGCAAGTTTGCAGATTATGTCAAGATGAGTGGTGCAGTTGATATACCAGAGGTTGGGGATACCATCCAGAGGGACCTGGACAGGCTTGAGGCGTGGGCCTGTGCAACTCCTCATGGAGTTCAACAAGACCATGGGCAAGATGCTGCAACTGGGTTGGGGCAATCCCCAGTATCAAGGGATGGTGAATGCATTGAGAGCAGAAACACTGCAGAGAAGAACTTGGGAACACTAGTGGCTGAAAAAGTGGGCATGACTCAGTAATGTGCATTTTCAGTTCAGAAAGCCAACCACATCCTGGGATGCTTCAAAAGCATTTTGAGGGAGGTGATTCTCTCCGTACATTTAGAAGGTTGGACTAGATGATCTTGGAAGGTGCCCACCAACCCAAACCATTCTATGGCTCTGTGGTACCGTGATTCTCTGATTTAGCAGATATGAGAGTATACTTACTTGAAAAAAACCAATGCTTAGTAATCTGGAAAAAAGTAGTATTTATTTGTCAATAAAATTGCCTAAATCTGATGTTACATTTAGACTGATTGCTGTACAGCTCTTAGCTACCAAAATATATTACGGTATTGCTTATGCTGGCATTCAGATTAGATATGTGTTATACCTGAAGGTAATTCAAGATTGCTGCATATGCTGGTAGGAGTGGAATTTTAATTTGAAATTTATTCATACAAATACTGAAAGAAACTGCATGTTGCATCTGCTCATACAGAAACATATTATGAGGAAGTAGGAATATAGAATTACACAAGAAGAAAATAACTTTTTAAAAAGAAAGGTATTGCAAAAGCTCTCTAGCATCATAAAAAAAGAATTAGGAAGAGAACCAGGGAAGGGATGATAGCAAAATGAAGCAAGGGGGGTCTTGGAATGAAATTAGATACGTGCTAAAAGGAAAAAAACCAAGTTTTTGTAATTTATGCATGTCTTCCTGGAAGATACTTGGATAGTCATCAGAATTTGTTTTAATACATTTAATGCAAAGTAAGGAAACAAGCAAGGAAGACCAATAAATTTTTTGTTATGCTTTTTATAAATTTCTGTCTGGACACATAGGGTATTAACTTTATATTATTACCAAAATATCAGCTGAATTGACAAAATAGGTCATGTCTCTGCGTTTCAAAAAATACAGCTTGGAGAACTACACTAACACACTACATTTCTGTTCTTATTGTACTGAAACTATTACTGACATACTCAACAAATCACTCGTCATATATACACCCACTCTACTTGCACTACTGCAGCTGTTTTTGTTCTTCTCCCTCCTTCTTTTATTGTAAATAATTCAAGGGAGTTTTACTTTTTTCTTTCATTTTTAGAAGTACCTCACCTACAGCTTCAAGAGCGACTTCATTGGTAATTTAAGCGAAAGTCAGGATCGCAAGAGAAAATAAACAAAACTTCCCATAACTATCCCTTGATACACAAGGAAACCCCATCATATGCAAGAGTGTTATTGATGATATGTGTATTTAAGACAAATTAACGCAAAATGCCCATTTCAGATCATGCTTATTTAAGGCCTGAGAAACTGTTCAAATTTAAGGTTAAATAGTAATTCACTCTGTTCCTTTGTGTGATAACTCTGTTGCTTTGTGTGATAAAGAAAAATTTAAAAGTTTCAAATATTTTGCTTACTTATGTTGCTGTTCTGCAGATTTTATATTAATAGGCCATGATAATCTCCCAGCTGCCAGGGATTACTGTTGTTCCACCATCAGCCATTGCCAGTTCCTGAAAGGTATCTCACTGTCATAGGTCACATATTAAAATTTTGAGAAGTGGATAATTTCCATATTTCTTGGAAAAATAAAAATGGTGTCATCTTCAAACCTAACCACTCTGGATCAGACAGCAAAAAAAACCTCAAACAGCTCTGCTCCTGTTCATGTTTTACTGCATGGCTATGCTGAAGTTTCACTGCTATCCTAATCTGCAGGCCATCTTGATTTCCTCTCAAAATTAATGAAATTTCTACAAGATTTTCAAGTTTTTTTCAACCATCAGTTTAATATTCTCTTTTATCTTTGTTTAACATTAGGTAAATACTATGAATTGCTGTAGACAGAGGAAGAAAAAGATTGTTTTAATATCCACTAGGAATCACCAGACATTAAAATTCCACTTTGACTTCAACTGCATGCCAACTTGAGAAGTTAAATAATTCTTCATAATCTCTTAAAGCATACAAAGAAAACTTTCTAAATTATTTTCAGGTAGAATCATTCTGATTCAATTGCTGGTGTTGTTCAGACAGTCCTCTTCTCAGCAGCAAAAAGTTAAAGGTATGTCTCCTTATACTAATCACAAAGAAATCCAGCAAGCATTTCAAAATGCTCTCAAAAAAATTCAGTCAGAGGAAAAAGACTGCCCTCGGGATGGTGCTATTCAGATAATGGGATTATCTGGAGACCATTTCTACTGAAAAAAAAGAGAAAAAAACAGTCTTCGCATTTTCAGATTTCTTTTCCAACTGCTGCTGCCCTACAGGACCCCAGAACCACCCCACCAAGCCAGAGGAAGGTTCACAATGATTCTCTGAAGAACCGGTGTAATAAAATTCTATCTCATCCTGTACATCTGAACAACAGAGAATTTTTTAAGAGGGCACTGTCAAGTGTTATGAACTGGAGCAGAAACTGTACTGTGGTTAACATCTGACACGATATGTTACCTGTATACTATCTCTCTGAACTTCACATGGTATTCCTCTGCTAGCCCACAGGATCTGAAAAGTCTCTATGCTTTAAAAATACTAAAGTCTCAATGGTTTTAATTTGCAGCATCCAATGATTCTTAGGTTTGTTCATTTGTTTGTTTGTTTTTTATCTGACCTCAGTCAGGCTATGATATTTAGCTCTAGACTCCTGAGAATTCCAGCCATAAAGATTTCTGTGTATACTAGGTGTACTACATGTGTAGTCTAGGAGTTTTAAATTTAGCAAAGTTTGTGGAAGATACTCAATAGTTTTTTTCTGTCTCAACATCTTTTCCTTAGTGGACAAAAGCTTTGAAAATTATGTTTTTGTAATAGTACTGGCATTTCTACTAGATAACTGAGTGGAATATTTTTGTTCTAACTTTTAAATTTTTCTACTTTTAAACTTCTAAAATTCTTTTTTCTGTTAAATTGTCCTTGAGATTTATTTGGTTTTTTATGCTTTCTTTATTTCCTTTGAACTGTTTTATTCTCAGTGAGCTTTCATCAAATCAAGATTGGCTGACCCATAAGTATGATGTGTATTCTTGGAGGTATCAAGAGCAGCCAGAATGCAAGCAACTTGTTTCTAATATCTGCTTAAGACTGGAATTGCAACTGGCACTACTCAGGAAGAATAAGACACAATTGACTAAGTAAAGATAACAAATAGGTAGAAAAGAGGAATGGTAATATATCTGGAAACATGTCAAGAAACATCATAGAAGAAAAATTAAAATAAAGCAATTCAGTTTCAAAGCCATACTTAACTGCAAGTGCTGACTCCTCTGCACCTAGGTCTGAGAGAGCAAAGTGATTGTGTATCCTGCTAAAAGAATATGCTGTAAAAGAGCAAGAAAACTGTGGAGTCACAAAACACACAAATATGTATCAGCTTAACTACACATTTCAAGATTTTCCAAGAGCGACATATGGCAGAAGTTCCTTCAATATTTGGGGTTTTTTTTCTCTTTCACAGATTTTTATATCCTTCACAGCTGACATTGTTTTATAAATGAAATGAATATTAAGATAGCTTTCCGTAAAAACTTTCTGAGAAAAAATTATTTTACTCTTTATGAACAGAATCTCTACAACTTATACTCAAAGCTTTGGTATACTAGCTGCTGTTTCTAATAATTATGTTAATTAAATATATGAAATATTTTAAGAGTGGCCATTCATGAGCTGAAATACTCTGAATCAGCTGAGCAGACAAATACCAGTGACATGGCTAAGAATTTATGTGGTCATTTGAACTGCTGCTATCTTCAACACAGGCAGAGGATAGGAAGATCTTTACTTCTCATTCTCATGCAGTATTTTTACTTGGTTCAGCAATTGTATAAAAACACCACCACATTTTCTGGAATAGGATATCACTGAAATATCCCTGACCTCCTTACACTTTGTATAAAGGGGGCAAGGTGATATATCCTCCCCATGGAAGGGATATTTATATTTCTGCAAAAGTCTATCCAACCTCATCCATTTCCCCCATAAGTGTAACTCCACCAATGAGATCCTGGGTATCACACATGCCTGGATAATATTATTTTCTAGTCTTTTATCTTCAAGATCAAAGCAGCTCACTAACTTTAATTTCTTATTGATAAACTCTGATATTCAGCCAAACTCTGGCCCCTCTGGCAATTAGTCAATCAAACAAATGACAAAATGCATCAGCTGCCATGATTATGTAGGGAAACAATTTCTTCATGAACATGACCAGGTGACTGGTCACAACCATGCAATGCCAGGTAGCACAGCTTCTTATTAATCAGGCTTTCATATTTTTAAGGGATACCTATGAAAATTAAAGGAAGAAATGGTTGTCTGGCCCAAATAATTTCGCTTTTCTGACTCTAACCAACAGGCAGTGAATGCAATAGTACTACAGCTGGTTATTTATGTCCACATCTTCTTTCCCAATAACCTTCAACTATGAGACTTGTTAGTATGCAATCAAAATTTGTATCAAGATTCTACTGATGTTTAATGAAAAATACTTACTTATTTAAATATCTTTCTCAAAAGTCACTCATGACCCTTAGTCTTACCAACCAAATAATCCAGATCACTTTCAGTACGCAGAGCATCTTGCACCTATTTCCACCGTGCAAACACTCCAAAACTCTGTGAAAGAGACTTCATAAGCAAACTCATGAAAGCCTGTCCTTATTGCTGAAACTATGGAATTTTTATTAGAAAGAATACTCAGACACAGGTATTACTGATTTCTTTTTCTAGCATAAACAATTGCTCATATAAATGCAATGAAATTGCATTGCTTTACAGACCCTTGGCTCATGTTCAATCACTGTCTTTCAGTTGAGTTCTGTATGTATGAAGACTGTGCATGTATGATGTTGATAAAGAAAAGAATAACTTAAAACATAGTTTACATTAAGATTAATATCCTTGAAAATGTGTTTTCCACAGTCAAAAAACATTTTACTGTTATGATAGCTGATAAATCAAATTGGATGCCCTAATTTCAGAGGATTACTGCTTAAATGGATTTCAGAGAGGTAGCACTATATTTCTTCATTTTTGTTTATCGCCTTTTTTCCCCCAGCAGAATTAATGTGATTCTCTGAAAAAGCTCCAATTTGATGCGGTCTGGCTTAAAGATGTTCTGTTCAATGTGCAGAAAGCACCTGACCTATTAGCACAAAACCAGAGCATTTCTGCCAGTGCTTCAGGGTAAAGAATGAGAAACATAACAAATGTCTAAATTAGAAACTCATGAGGATTATCATCATAACTGTAACCTTTGGGTTATACTTGGGCAGTGTAATTCACTGAGTAAGTAATGCTAAAGGAAATTATGAGAACAACTCTTAACTTCCAAGGCATTCACAACCTCAGTTATGTGTTAGGAAATTAATTTTCTTGGTGCTAAATGGCCACAATCACAAGAGGAGACTGTTCTCAGGAAGTAGGTATCCTGAAAACAATTCTATAATTTTCTTATTTATCAGCTCAGTTTTTTTATCCACTGGTTTTATTTGCTCAGATAATTTGAACTGATTGAATGAGACAGGTAGTCTCCAATTTATTGTGTGTCCCGTTATTCCTTTTTTTTCCTTTTGAATAAATCAAAGGGATTTTTCCACAGTTTTATACAACTAATAAATTGTATAACTTGGTGAATTCTTTTAAAATTCAAACACATGGCCAAATTGTAAGTAGAATAGTACTATATAGGTTTGGGATATTATTACCTTGTTTCTATGCATTACTACATCTTTTCAATTAAAAAAACCCTGCCTGAATCCACTGATATTTTGAAGCAGACAAAACAGCCTAAATAAATTTAATGTCTTTGTCAAATAACCAGTTGGGGATTTCACCAAAATGATGGATATTTTTTCTTGCAATTTGCTTGGGAATTGGTCCTTTTGAGCTTTAAGGGACAAAAGTGAAGGAGATGGTTCATCTATACAGTGCTGGATGTTTTGCTCTGATTATCAAAAGAAACAGAAAAGTGGCTTTAAAGTACTTTGGTTTCTGTCAAGTTAGAGCAGGTACAGATTATAGCAAGGGATCAAGGTAAAATAATTACACATATTTGAAACAAATATCTTCAGGCATCCGTATCTCCATGCTGGAACTTTTAAAATTTTATTAGTGACACTTTAACTGATGAGGTCTTTCAAAGACAATACGTCTTAATTATAGGAAAAAATTCAATGGTGAATGTGCACTTGTGACATAGATCTGTTTCTATGTTGTTTTGTACTTCTGCTATTTTCCTTGATTTTTTTGCCACTGCTGTGGTTTCTCTAAATCAGCTATCCTGAAATAACTGTATGTGAGGCAAACCTCAAGATTCTGCTCTTCCTCTATTCTATGGACTCTTTCTTTCACATGTTAGGACTTGAAACTAAAAAATACAGTTTTTTATTTTTCTTTATCTAAGAAGGACGTAGTTGGAGCTCCTAACAGACATGCAGCTGTCCAGGTTTCAGGCTGTAGGGAGCACCTCAGCCTTTCACTGGATTGTAGCAGTAACAGGAGTTTTGTCAGATGTTACCAGGTGAATGACCTGCTCAGCCTGGTAGCAGAGCTATGAGATGGTGTAAGCTTAAGGAGTATTAGAGGTTCAGAAAGGGAGCTAGACTGATGGAACCAAGAGGTTTCAGGTGTAGCCAGTAGCCACCAAAAAAATTCAAGAACAAGGGGATCCTCTGTCCATCCCCCAGCAAGGAGAAGGTACAATTTGTGAAGAAAGGATGAAATGGAGGGTAGCCTCTGCTTGGAGTGGCAAACAAAATCTTTCTTTGCCCACCCCACCAGGTGCCTCTGCACAATAGGTAGGAGGCTTTGTACATAGAAGATCAGCCTAAAGAAGATGAAGGTAAGATGATGACCAGGGGTGTCACCACAATCAGAAAGGTCAGTCCTCTGTATCAAATATGCTTCCAAGAGGAAGAGGAGATGGGTTATAGTTGTAGATGATTCCCTTCCAACTGGAACAGGGAGCACAATATGACAAACATGCCCAGCCTACAGGGAGGTTTGCTGCTGCCCTCAGACCTGGGATAGGGAAATCACCAGGAATCTAGGAAGTTATTAATACATGGCTCCACAGCTTGTGTCACCACCAAAATTTTGTGGTTTTGACAATGGAATGGCCTACATTGCACCAGGAATCCTGGCATCAGTCAGGACTCCCCTTGCTCTGTGAGAGTGTCTGCACAGGAACTAGCAGGGCTCATTGGCAGAGTCTTAAACTGAGTATGAGCACTCCCAGCCCAGAAAGCCAAGTGTGTCCTGGGCTGCATCCAAAGCCCCGTGGGCAGCAGGGGAGGGAGGGGATTCTGCCCCTCTGCCCTGCTCTGGTGAGACCCCACCTGCAGAGCTGCCTCCAGCTCTGGGGTCCCAGCACAGGAAGGACATGGAGCTGTTGGAGAGTCCAGAGGAGGCACCAAGGTGATCAGAGGGATGGAGCAGCTCTTCTATGAGGAAAGGCTGAGAGAATTGGGATTGTTCAGCCTGGAGAAGAGAAAACTTTGGGGTGACCTAATTGTGGCCTTCCAGTACCTGAAGGAAGCCCACAAGAAATATGGCAAGAGACTATTCACAAGAGCGTTAGTGACAGGACAAGAGGGAATGGCTTCAAAATGAAAGACAGTAGGTTTAGATTAGATATTAGGAAGAAATTATTTACTGTGATGGCGGCGAGGCACTGGAATAAGTTGGTTTTTAGGGGAAATATATTTATTTTTCACATTCTTATATAAAGTCTACTTTCTTGCTCATTGATTTCAATTTGTCTCCTACTATTTTTAGCATGAGTGGATCTAAGTTGTCCTGAAAGCAAAGTACTATATCCATCTCCCTCAAATGTAAAGCCAGGTAAGTGCCCGGTGCTGAAACAAAATGTTCCATATAGTGACAGACTTACCATTACACACCCACCTGCCTCAAAAAGCAAAATGAAAAAAGCATTAAGTTTTGAACAAGTAAACATTATTATTCTCACAAAAGTAATGGCCTGAGCTGAATAAAGAATAAAAAGCAAAAGTGTTAACTGATGGTCTGATTGATATGTTTCATCAATTTTCCTTTTGCGTGTTTGGAGAGTAAGTATTTTTAAGCTATGACTGGTCAGCACAGTCAGGTGTCCAATGCAATAATAATGGTGGTCAAAGAATTCTGAAAAATTGTCGGGGAGACTATGAAATTATATTAGTTTCAAAATACAGCTCTATACTCTGTTGAGATTTCTGTCAGCATGACTTTCAGACTGATTCCCTTTAGAAAACTCAAAGGATTGAGTTCAAACAAAAGACTTGTAGAATCATAGCATGGTTTGGGTTGGAAGGCATCTTAAGCCTTCTATATACCCTCATAGAATTGTATTCAGCATCATCTAACGAGAGGATAAACTCTGCTTCTTTATCTCTGTGCAATAAGACACATGATTACTTGAAAACTACTATTTTATGCTTAAACCTAAGCACACACTGTTTCTTAGATATGAAGGACTCTTTCTTGAGCAGCCCCCATCTCCAGGCACGAGCAATAGAAGAAAACTGTTCTGGCATCAGAGTCTGATTGATTAATATAACTATATTAAGCTAGTGTATATATGTGTGCATGCATGTATGTATACATACACCTCATAAACTGCACTGAAAAATTTTGTGATCTTTATAGAATTGTAGAATCATAGAATGGCTAGGGTTGGAAGGGACCTTTAAGATCATCTCGTTCCAACCCCTCTGCCAAGGCAGGGACATCTTCCACTAGACCAGGTAGTCCAAAACCCATCCGACCTGGCCTTGAACACTTCCAGGGACAGAGCATCTACAGTTTCTCTGGTCAGCCTGTTCCAGTGCCTCACCAACCTCAGAGTAAAGAACTTACTCCTAATATCCTAATCTACTTTATTTCAGTTTGAAGCCATTTCCCCTTGTCCTGTCACTATATGCCCTTGCAAAATGTCCCTCTACAGCTTTCTTGCAGGCCACTTTTGGTACTAGAAGGCTTCTTTAAGCTTTTAATTGTCAGAGAAATTCTTCATTTTTGCCTAACTTTTCACTTTTAGGATCAAGATCTATGTCATTCATGTGTATAGGTTCTCTAATTATTACTGCCTAAAAAAGTAGGTAAGGTAAAATTGCAGGACAATTTTGAGTGTATTAAGAACCAGTTAAAAAAAAAGCCACTTCTACCATGTAGCTAATTATGCAATAATGTGTTTTATTTGAGGTGATTTGATTTTGTTCTTATTATAAAATCTCTTAAGTTAAAGCAATGCAACAACAAAACCTAATAAAAACTGCCAGGTATTTCTGATATTTCTGTCATTTTGACATTAGCTTGAAACAAAAAAGCATGAAGGTAACATTATGATGACAAATCACACTTTTATTTAAATTAGTATTTTATAAGAAATAATTATATTGTGATATGTAAGGGATTGAGGCTGAACTGAGTCCTGAGGACTAACCCAATAAGCTTTAATGTGACACAAAGAAATGAAAGAACATGTAAAGAAAGTAGTGGAAATCTTTACAGAAAACTATTTCAATGTTATGTGTTTACATCTAAGACCTTCTCTGAATCCTCATATTTCATATTCTGCAACTCCAGCTACAAATTTTAATTCTGAACCTCTTAATAGATTCTCTGTACTGATAACTGTCTTCTGAGGTTAGTCAAAACCAGAAAGGTTATTTCAGACTCCCAGGGAACTCTGCCCTGATTTACCCTTTGGCTTTAAACTTCTTCCTATTTAATACAGATAGGTTCTAAATAAATAACCTAAAAAGGCCTGTTTTTCTATCCTGACTTTAAGCCTTGACTCTCAGGATAAATTCTGAAACACAGCATGCATATATGTGTGGAAGCACACACGCGTAGGCTGTTTTCTGCCTGAACTTTCCCTTGTACTGAAACAGTGAGTCCAAGTTTGTGGGGCCGATCTTAAGTTAGAATTTCATTCCATGTGTTTTTAAGATGCCATGCATATCTTTAAGCTGGTCTATCTTGAGAGACAGTGCTATCACCATAGGAAATGGCTTATATACATATACTGGCACTTGTAGCAATTCTACAAACTGGCAGCTGCTATGTAACAGTGGATGAACAATAATGAACAGCTTGTTCATTACACTAAAAATAAAATAATCCCACTTGTCCTTGAGCAACACAATTTTTCAGTTATAGAGCTTGTATACACCTGAAATATAACCAGACAGAATCCTTCCTTTAAAGATCATTCAGCAACTGATTTCAACCCTTAAAGTTTTACTTAAAGAATGAAAAAAAATCAGAATTTTTGTTGGTCTCATTTAGAAGTGGCTGGGACTAAAATTATTAGTACTAAATAATTCTGTACACACACACACATACATTTAAATATACATATACACACACACACATGTAGAACTATTACAGCTGGTGGTGGGGTCCGAGGCTGTGACCCAGGAAGAGGTGACCGGTCCGGGGAGATGGTCCCGAAAGGAATCACCTGCCCGAGGTCCGGTGTCTTCCTCTCAGCTGCTGGCAGAGGAGCCCTTGCAGAGGCTGTCAGCTCTTTAGTGATATCAGCTCGTGATTTCAGCTCAGCTCTGCAGGGCAGCCTCTAGGCCAAACCAGACCGGAGAGAGAGACGAGAGGACCCGTGTGGCTGGTTCCTCACGAAGGTAGCTTTATTGTGGGTTCCCTCCGGCGAAGGGAGGCCAGGGACAAGAGCTCTCTCTCTACAGAGGCGAACTGGTCTTTTTTAGGGATACAGGGGATCAGCAAGGGGACCAATGGATTACAGAGGGTCTGGGATAGACCAGTGGGTTAAGAACGATCTGCATAGGGTCTCCCAAAGGATTGTGGGTCTACTTTTCCTCACCATGACTCAAAAGTCCTTTCCAGGGAGTCCTGCTGGGCGATTGCAAAATCTCTTATCTCAGCAGACATCCCGCCAGGGCAGTGGCTAGGCATATCCCACATAGAACAATGTCACATTTTCCGCCAGTTGAAGAAAGGTGATTGAGAAATCATGGAAAAATCTGATTTCATGCTTTTTTCTGCATAGATTTTCAGTCTGTATTGATTATGCTATATATGTTTTTTCAGGAATCAGTAAATTAAGCCAGTCAAGTCCTTTGAACCCAAGAAGGCTCCTGAAGTAAAGCAGAATGCTGAGTTTCTACCTAATCCTATAAAAAGTCCCTGAAAGCAAGCACTACCCATTTGATATATATCCGCCTCCTTGCCTTGTTAACTCTTTTGAAGAGTGTTTTTTTCACTTCTGACCTACAGTGAGTCTCTTGTTGGAGCATTGCATGCAACTTCTTTCCATTGTTTCAATTTTTTATGCTCATGGATATGTGTGTGCTTCACAAAGTAACTTTAAGTCCACAAATGGGCAGACAGTCTTATACTTTTGAAATAGGTATATTTGTGATGAAGACTTGCACGGTCTCATCTCACCTGTCCAACCTACTTGCTGTCTTCCTATATGTACATATTATATAAAAAATTAAGAAAAAATTGTTCTGTCTGTGAAATCAAGACAACTGTCCTAAGTTTTGCAAAAAGAATTTCCAAAAATTAAAAACTTATAAAAACAGGTTGGCTCAACTTTAAATAGTTTGTTCTTCAGCCTTCAATATATTTATTTTTAAGTGGTTTCCAAACAGGATTACTGAATTACATAAGGAAAAGTATTTTGGACCAGAAAGAAACCTATAATATAATTTGATCAGTATTTTTCTGTTTTAAATATTTTACATATGAAAGAAACATACACCCACCATAACATAAAGGGGAATGAAGCTCTATAGGGGTCAGTGGACACAATATCACAATAAGTGACTAATTTTTCAACATAAAATGATAAAAAGGTCTTACATGTACTACCTCAAAAAGTCACAACATTATTAATACAAAATGCTCTTGAAACACAAAGTGTTTGAAACTGCAGATAAATAGAGAAACATTTGTCTAATGTGGGAAAAGGTTAGAGTAATACATACAAAATCATTGTTTTTCTATTCATAGGAGCTTTAAAATTATATACAGGGATAGGAAAACAACAACCTTAGTAGAAGCCTTCAACCATACTTAAGATTGTCACTGAAAAGATAATTCAGTAGAAAATGAGTAATTTTACTCACAGCAGGACTGTATATAAAAACTCCAACAAATCTTCCATCTCAGTGTGTCAGTTTGACATGTGCAATATATAGGTTTTGGATGACAGCCAGTATGAATGACTTTTTGGTACCAAGCCATAGTCATGATCTCAGAATTTGAATAAATTCCTAGTCTTTCTAAAACCAACATGAAATATTTGCCCTTTGGCAGTAGAATTTTAGCCAGCAGTTATTCTTTCTAGTTTTCCATAATATACATTAAAAAGACTCTTTTAATAATTTCTACACTGAATAATAAGTTGATTACGCTGTGAATGAAAAAAAATTATGTTATTTATGAAAAAAGTCAGAACTTTCCCAGTCCGTTGATTTGGCTATCCTCTGACTTCAAGTTATAAAGTGTGCCTATTGTATTTAAAGTTTCTAAAAAATTGCAAAATATGTTAATACATTTTTTTAAGTGTTTATCAAGTTTATTTTTCAATATATAGAAATTGCTGTATTAATCTGACAAATAAAATTCTTATAAAAAGTTCTGACTCAAAAGCCACATTAGTATTAACTCCTAATTTAAATTATCTGTGCTGAACAAATTGTTTACTCAAAACTCTATAAGTGCAAGTCACCTCAGAAAGCGAGAATGGAATGAAAAAGGCATGAAACTAGTCATTATATTTAGAAATCAACAATTTCTTTTTGATCCAGAAGTCAGATACCACACTTAACCTTTGCATGTGTCTGTGGAAAGCTACTCACAATGTTTATATTTTTAATTTGAAGAGACTAAATTATGAGTCTACCTAATATAGCATCTGCAATAATTTATTTAAATATACTCTTAGCTGGTAATTATTCAGACTAAAATCCAACATTAAATTTGTTGAGCTAATGTCCGATATTTTCAAGGGTGATCTTCAAAAAGAACCTGGATTTCCTTTTCCTACATTTTAGAAATGAAAAACAAGACTACTTTAATCAAATAGTGAAAGTGAACAGGAAAAAAAAAGTGTAAAATGTTTTTCCAAGGATACTTCTTAAAAGTGAAATTTATTTCTAGAAATTTAGCAAAATAGGAGTGAAAAAAATTCATTCTTTTTTTTGCCATTTTGAATGTTCTTGAAAATGTTACTCACATTGAGACCTGAACCTTTAAATATCTGTTGCGCACAAATAATTCTTTTTCTTAAAATTGTGCGAACACACACACTCACAGATAAATGTATGTAAATCAAAATCAAAATTCATAAAAAACTTTTAATGGCAAAAAAAGATCTGTCCGCTCTCAGAGTATCTCTGCATATTTTATGCTTATCTGCTCTACTTATGCTTTTCTATGGAGAGAGCTCTATTAATTAATCAAACGAAAAAAGGAAAAAACTCTTAGTCTGGCATTATGACAGAGCCAATTATAGTTAACTCTGAGAAATATATGAAAGGCATTAGTGCAGTAATTAAAACTTCATTCTTTCTAATTAGTTTTGGATTTGATCAACCAGTGAGATGTGGAAGTAGACTACTAAAGAAGGGTTAAAATATCCTGGAAGGATTTAGTAATTATAGATATTGATTACTTTTAGACTCTGTTGAGCCAACAGGATAAGAAAAGCCCACTTCCCTGTTTGGTCCTTATATTTCTCACAAGATTGATGAGTTAATAAACAGGGAGCAAGCATTCACATAAATTCAACATTTGTAATATTTGTCACCTCTGAATGACTGGGATGAGAGGAACATCTTTTATGTGAAGTCATCAGAGAGGAGCTAGCAGACTTGATCAGCAGCCTGCACTCTTTCCTGTGATTAATACAGTGTTGATGTTTAAAGAGGCAGCACCATTAGGCAAAAACTCAGCAAAAAGAAACTATATTCCTTCAAGTGGGACCTCCTGCCGTGCTCTGATGTTTTCCCCTGTTTGTAAAATGCATCTTCCTCATGTATTAGGGTCTAGTCTGTCATTTTCTGTACAAAGTATCTTAAATAAATCCACCCACATCCACTCTTTCTAATGTAACTTACTGCTTTTCTTGTGTCCTTTGAAAAAATATATAAAATTAATAAACAAAAAAATATGTATTTATTTAGTTATAAAATTAGTTAATAACCTGAAAATGAGGGGAAGAATTTGGAAATATTTCAAAGTATCCTTATTTACAAAACTTTTTATACTAAAAGTGCCTTTGGATCAGCTGTTCTCTAAAGTGGAGGAAAAGATAAATGTGAAAGATAATTTAGGATGGGTGTTTATAAGAGTGCTGTGAATAAGTTAGCATAGAAAGAAACTCTGAAGGACAGAAATTCTCATTTAAGGAATGACGCCTTAGGTTTTAACCTTTATATTCTTCAACTCCGGTACTGTTTTGTCAGTAACGCTGAAGATTCGTGTGGCCTTTTAGCCACTGTTCTTTCACACTGGTTAGCTATAACAAACCCTCTCTAGGTTTGCTCTTCAAGGACACCAGGCCCCAAAATGTGTAAACTAAAGCCTAGAGAAAGAGGAACAAACTTGGTGTAATTACATCATTTACTGAAGTTATAATTGGAGAATTAACCCTGATATGCAAATGGACCACTTATAAAAGTGTGAAGAACTCGTGACCTGTCAAAAGTAGCCTTTTGACTGCCCAGGGTCTACCTTTGAAGGCCCTTCAAATAAATACCTGCCTTTGTTCCCTTATTCTTGTCTAGTCTCTGTTTTTAGGTGGCCACCTCAAGGCATCAGGAAGACAACACTTTTTATGGTATTCAGATGAAGCCAATGTTAATAAAGTATGGAATATGAGTGAAGTCACATAAGCACTCTTAAGTTTTCTGTGTAGCTACACTACTTAGTAAACATACATTGCTAAGGGTATTTTGTGGCCCCAAGTTAGATTACATTGCAACTCTTCTGCATTCTTTCAATTTTCTTTTTTTGTGTCACTGCTGAATTTTATTTCCCTGATCCTCCACCAAACTTAACTGTGTGAATCCTTGCAGAAATATACTGTCTTCCTTCCTTTCTACATTCACT
The DNA here is from genome assembly GCF_000738735.6 of Corvus cornix cornix. Lineage (NCBI taxonomy): Eukaryota > Metazoa > Chordata > Aves > Passeriformes > Corvidae > Corvus > Corvus cornix. The sequence continues at coordinate 69,872,528 of NC_046357.1, forward strand.
ACCCAATTCATACAAGCACACCATATTTTCTCTTCTTTTTCTTCTAGACAGCGAATAAATTTAAACATCAAAATTTTCACAACAAATTACTCTTTTTTGCATTCTTTGATTTTTTGGTTCATTGGTAGAGATTATTGCTTCACATTTTCTCTAATACAGGCTCTTTTTTCATCTATTTTTCTCAACATCAGGTCAGATTTGCCATTTGTTAAAATGCCATTTTAAAAATGGTTATTGCCTTTTAAATGTCACACTGACAATGAAGTGAATCTGCGTTCAGAGAAAAATGTTGGACCCTTATTTTGTCAGGAGGCAGAGAGCACACAGAGAGAAAGCAACTGTAGACCTCAGTCCAAATGAGCAGAATGACAAAAATATTACTTTTTCAAGTGGTCATTTTTCTTAATGATAGTCCATAACCTTAATTCCATTGACCTTTATGGGATGTAGAGAAGTTTTGAAAGATGGGGGGTTTTGCTGGATTTTATTTGACTGACACTGATGAAAATATTTTCAGATGAGAAAACCATTTCAAAATATGGTTAATAAACAGATTTCATAACAGGTGATTAAAAATTAAAGTACTTGTTTCCCATACGTTAAAATATAATCAATACATTTCCAATTTGAGGATATTTTGCATAAAGTTTTAAATGCTCAACACATTTCTTTTAAATATTTTCAAAACAGGAATATCAACAATCAAAACACAAACAAAAAAGAATGACCTCTTATTTTGAAATGTACATTTCATATCCTAAGTAAATAGAATACAAACAAACAAACTCAAAACAATACCCAAGAAAAATATACCCCTACTCCCAAAAAAGCAAACCCAAAGAAATAACAAAGGAAAGAAGGCAATCTCCAAAACCAAATAAACAAACAAACAAACAAACAAAAATCCAAGGAGATTAACTGTAAGGAAAACACAGGAATACAATAGAAAGGTTTATGACAAGGAATGCTTTTTTCCCTGGAAATTATTAAATTTCTTATGAAACAAATGTTTTCTGTCCATTGGTATTTGAGAATACATATGAGTCTTCCCTGAAATCTAGAGTAACATGTAATTGTTTATACCATTCTACTCCACAAATATTTACGGCCAGATAAAAGTTAATATGTATATCAAGCACAAAAAAATTATTTTCAAGATGACATAGTTTTAAAATTTAATTTTCATGACATAAAAATCAGTCAATTAATGCTAATTTCTGAAATTTATTTCTTATTTAGAGAGATATCTTGCAGATTTTAGGACTTGAAAAATTCTATTCTTTACATGATGAAAATAGGAAAAAGATAATATTTCTTGTTCCAATTTGTCTTATGTTTTAAATAATAATGTGAAAATTCTTAGATGTGCTAAATAATCTGTCACATTATGGCATACTTTCTTCTGCCACAGAGATCTAATAGGCTATTCTAATAAATAAGGCTACATTAGCTGCAGGTTAAAAAAAACCCTTCATCATACTTTCCTCTTTTTAAAGTATCAGAATACTGATTTTTCCAACTACTTGATTACTTGACAAATAGTACCTTTTCTACATATTAGATGTTGTGTCAGAAGTTCAGTCTAACTCTGTAAATCATAGACAGAGCAAATACCATGAAATAGTATTTAAGTACTCGTCTCTGACACAGGGTTAACACTTCAGAGTTTCTTACCTAGAAGAACAGCATGACTTGGTCTTCACTATCTCCATACCTTGACATACCTTTTTTCCATTTCATTCATAGTTCCTTCCCCAGATTCTGCACAAGCCAGTTCTTTGACGAATTTTGTCTAGATTACTATTCTCACAAACAACAACCCAGAAATATTTCATCAAACCTGCAGGCCTTGAATTGGCATTCATCCCTGGTCACCTGTAGGTTATGTGTATTGTCCTTTGATTACCATCCTTGATCTTTATTCTGAGGCTTGGCACTAAACTTCATGTTATTCTCTGTATCATGCCATAAAATCTTGTCATAAAATTGGCAGAACATAAAAAGTATTCTTTATAGAAAAAGACACCATAGACAAGGAAACAATTCTGATTAACCCTCAATTCCATCAAGTATTCAAGGACTAAAGGGAGACTAGGAATCCTCATGTTGTGACACTGTTTAAGTAAAATACCTGAAAAACAGAACACCCTAAACTAACAGATTCTTACTACACTGCTGTAATGACCCCTGTACTGCTTGTGCCACCAGAACCAAATCTTTCCTGAGCTTCTACAAAAAATTTTGTGATGCAATGTAGTTGGAGTTTGGGTATTTTTGTGTGACCTCAAGTACATTTATTAGGCAATATATCTCTATTTTCATTTCATGAAGAAAAAATAAAAAACTTTGTATTTCAAGGAAATATAAGCAAAAGAAATGTGGATAACAAAAATCAGTTAATGTTTCATGATTTCAGCCCAACAGAGACACATCACTGAACTCTCTTTGGTCTCCATTTATGAATTTCTTATGCCCTCCATCTCTCTCTGACTAGCATCATGAAGTGTTTAAGTGCCTGATGTTATGTTGACTCAGTTGATTTTCGGGACACAGGGTTGTGGAAAGGGGGATACAGATGTCAACAGAAACCTGACAAAATCATCATTCAACAGTGTGTGTTGTCAGCAAATTGCCAGGTGGCAAGTCAAATATTTCAAAACATTTGTTTACAAGTGTGTATGAAAAATGCTCAGCTGTATGGTTTCAGGCCTTTTCACTCTACTGAGTATGCCATGTATGATATATGTCTAGGTGGATTTTTTTACGCTTTGGAGTGCCTACTTAGAAACTTTTTTGAAAAGTATTAATCTGATCCCATTTCAAGAAATGGTATTCCAGCTCTAGGAACAACTGTGAGCTCAAAATGTTTACCTCTTCTTGTTGAGGATGGAGAGGTGACTTACCATTGAGTACCTGCTTAGAGAGAGAGATCTGGATGTGTCTCTCCTTAATTATACTTTAATTTTGTTTGCTGTATTTAATGCAGCAGACAAAAGGATCCCATTTTCCAAAGGAAGAGGTTCAACTAGAAAATAAAAATTCATTTCTAACAACAGGAGCAACCAAACAATGTAATAACTTATCTGGGAATGTGGGGCATTTTTGATACCTCTAAATCAAGACTGTCTATCATTATAAATTTCATTCAATCACAAGGCAAAGACTGTTGTAGAACTACTTGTTAAATTGTATGAATATTATTGTAGAGTTGTTAAGACTGATAGACTCGTGTATTTGTGATTCCACTGTAAGCCAATAAGGAATGGAAAAGACAGCTAGGTTGAGGAGAAAGTGTCTTGTATAATTTTTAAATACACTCAAATTTAATAAACCAGCCACCTGTCTTTTCCTAGCAATTCCATATACAGAGTTTTTTCTTCTATGAATCTGGATAAAAGGTGTTGTTATTAAATTATTTGCTGGATGCTTCTTCAAAATGCAGTTTAGCTTAAAACTTCTGCTTAGCTAAAACTGCAGACAACATACAATAGCTCATGTTGTGTTTGTCATCTGCTTTTTCAGTTAAATGCTGGTGCTGCTGTTTCTTGAAAAGAACTTTTAAATGTTGTAATATATATATATATTACATTATATATGTAATATATATATATATATTACATATATAATGTATATGTAATACATTTATAACACATTTATATATGTGTTATATATATATACACACATATATTAAAATGTTTACAAAAAACAAAGAGAGTTATATCAACTTTTAAATGCACCTGTGGTGGAAATCTGTTTGCAACTTGGGTAATATACTCAGGTTTTTTAAGATATCACCAATAAACTTAAAAATAAGTAGAGTTTATTTAACAACTAATTAAAGCAGCCACAGCAGGGAAGCAATCATCATGCTGATAAGGGGAAAAGGAAGAACTTGAGTTAAAATATTAGTATATTAATTTTCCCCCAAGATTAGTCAGTGTTTGGAATTCTTTAACCCAAGAAGAATAAGCTGACTCAGACTCACTGTGATGAATCTGTCTTTCTACTGAAGCTGAAGTCATGGAGGAGGAGAACAATCTGGATCATGAAAGTTCATCTCACAGAAACAAGTTATTGTAACAGTCAGTTCACAAAACTTTTTCAAGAGTTCAGAATTTTCAGAACTGATTGTCAGTAAAATATTGAGCCCTAAGTAAAGAATACAGCTTAACATAACAGCATAATTTCATGGTAACAAAGTACTTTCATTTCCCTTTAACAATTTGATCTCTTTCAAATTTAAGGCTGGTTAGTGGCTAGGATGTGGAGTGGGATTGGAGGGTCAGAGAGACGAAGAGGATGGGACTGGGGATAGGTTTGCTCTCAGGGCCTGCACTTGTTTGAGTATGTTTTATGCCAGTGGGCATAAGTAACCAGAATATTAGAAACTATAATCAAACCACCTCTAGTGGACATCAGTGGACAGGTCTGCCCTTCTTGTTATCCTTGTTGCTACAGCTGCCACATAAGCACAGATCAAGAATTGTGTCTTTCCTTCCAAACTCTCTGTGAAAGTGATCCCCTATTAAATGAAACATGTGGTCCCAGAGATACTTCTGGGTCAATATGCTGACTTTTCCTGAGAAAAGAACCCCAAACTTCAGAAGCATTTCCCTGCTTCTGAAATATATGGACTTCTTGATCTCTTTGGAGGTGCTCCGTCCCCTTAGATACAAAACCTTCCATAGTTTCAGAACAGTGCCCTAAGCTAGGTTTCCTGCACTTCATATCAAACACACTCAGCTTTAAAGCATGTGTAATTTGCATGTTTGCTGTTGGATAATGACAGTGATATTGATATTATTACCGTGACACTTGCTGAAGAAATGGTATTATTTTTCAGCATATTTACTTGCTAGGAGAGATGCATAATTTTCCCCTTAAATTATTAGTTCTTAAGAACCATGTTGATTCAAAGATGATAGTGTGTTTTTATTAAACTACAAATAAACATAGACACATTTTGAAACTATATTTTAGAAAGGACTCAAAAAATGTGTGACATTTTATGAATCCAAAGGAAACCATAACTCAGTCTAGGAATCAGAAAGCCAACTATAAAACAGGAAAAGAAAAATCAGTCATTCCAAATGCTGACTTGGCCATGGTTCCTATCATAATCAAGGATCAATTAAGATTGCTGCTATTTCTTCAAAGCAGTAATTTTAAAATTCTATATTACTATTGCTGTTACTGACTGGACACATAGACCATATTTATTACTTAATGAAATGATTCTGGGAGCATTCATTGGTCAGCTGGCATGGCTGATCAGCGTAGAAAAAAACATCTCTGCTACTACATTTCCTTAGCCTCTGAAAAGGGTAGCTGCACACAAACTGCCTGCCAGGGTGCCTGGCCTTTCACAAATAATGGCTTTCCATTTCTCTGGAAAATGTGATTTTTCCTATACCAAAACTTGCAAGGAATCTTTGTACTGATTGAACATGCTTGAGAGTGCATTTCTAGCAATCGTGGGCATCTTCTGCCGCTGCTTTTTTTCCCAGGTGCCAATTTGGCCTTAAGGATTTTTAAAACTGAAATTTAAGGGTGCTTAGGAAAACTGTGGATTCAGGTGCCAGTATGGCGAATAGAGTGGGATGTAAGAAAGGTGCCATGTGATCTCCTTAGGGATGTCACAGTCTGATGGTGACCAGACTGATCAGTGAACGTTTTGGTCCATATAACCTCAGTTTCTGAGACCAGAACTGGAGATACCTTGGGCAACGGGAAGAAGCTGATAAATGGAATTATTCTCTTTGGGGGAATTCCCATGTCTCTTCAAAATTGGCCTTTAGGAATACAATGATACATGTAGAAATACCGGAAGAGTGGAGCAGGTCAGAAGAATGCCTTTTCAAACATGGCTTTCTGACTGTGTGTCTCTGTGACACATCTCTGAATATCCAGTTTTTTGTCAGGGATGTGAGAAAACAATTCACCATAAGTTGAAAGTATTCCCTACCAAAAAAGCCTTGGGAATGGGGATTCAATCGATAACTCAGAGGGATCTTTGAAAGGATGTATTCATATTGGTGTCTTATATTCCTTTTTCTTGCTTTCAGTTTATTTAGATTTTTTTTTCTTTAAAAGAAAGTAGATAAATCTATGAGAGTCTGATATCACAAAATATTATTGCAGAGAAAGATTGCAGATATTCTAACTGCTGCAGAAATGTATTCAGTTCTAAAGAGGTCACATATGCTTCTCCTGCAAAGATAGTGGTAAATGAATGAGTTCAAATGTTCATAGAGATAGGTCTTTTCATTCACCACCTAAGAACATAATGCATTAACAACATACATGTTGAGCTAAATTAAATGTGTTAATCCTTGAAATAATTTTTTATACAATAGATGAACATATGAAAAGTAAGATATTAAAATGAGAAACATTAAATATTAACAGGTTTTCAGATTAGAAGGCACTCACTCAAGGGTTTTGAATTGTCTCCCAGACAATGAAGATGAGACCTAATTAAACAGAAAATTATTTTACAGGTAGTGAAGTAGGTAGATATAATAATTTTCAAAAATCCCACCAAATTGTTCATGGATCACAGTGTTAAAGAAAGTAGTGGGTTAAAAGTACTTGTTCTCTCTTAAATATGGTACTAAAATGTCCTTGTAGGGCAAATACACTGTCTGTCAATTTTGTTACAAGTTAGCTGGATGTTCATAGCAGACATCAGCCTTGTCCACTCCCTGGAGTTAGTGGGATGAGATCAATCCATCAAAATCAACAGTACTTTAGGGCTTTACGTCTTATTACATACTGTAACCTCATGATATACAGCAGAATGCTCTCACTTCTGAGGAAAAAAACTAGTACACTTTGTATTGCTTACACACGCACTATTTATATGTATTCTGTTATTCATGTTTCTGGTTTCATCTAATTCAAACGACTTCTGACACAAGAACATTTCTTCTGCCACCTGAAGAAATGGAAGTGTAAAACTACATGCAATTTTTTTTTCAAATTAAATGTTTTCATGTCATCCATGAAGTTTTGATTAGTAAGATAATATACAAAAACCCCATAGTTTTTACTAGGACTTTATACAGGATAGTGTCCTACCACATTTGTGTGTATATGAAGATGAAAGGTCTAAGAAAATGCAATGGTATTACAGTAGCTAAAGTAAACTCTAACTTCTGTAGTAAATGCTCACAGATTTGGGGCAGTTCATTTGCTCCTTTGTACCTGTTGAAAGAACTTATTAAGTATTTTGAAAAGCTTGAACCATCCATTTTAATCTTAATGGAATCATCTCATATGTGTGTTTTTGTTTCCAACACAGGAATCATCTGATTTGCTTGTATTATTTTCTGTTCCTTAAAATATATTAAGGAACATATGTTTTCTATTAATAATCAGAAAAAGAAGCCATATTGACTTAATTTTGTATTAGATGTTGTAACACATGCTTAACTGCAGAATTTTACTTCATGTAATCTAAAATATAATATTTTGTGTGTCTTTGCTATCCTCACCACACCTTTTTTTTGTCCCACAAAATCTAGACCAGCTGTATCAGATATTATGGGATATAGACAATTACTTCTAATTTCTTTGCAGGTGTTCCTATTTTACTTATCACCAAAACATCTACGTGCTTCAGTGACACTAGTTACCTTTCTTTCCTACCTCCTTTGAGATGCAAATAAGTTATAATCGTATTTAAGGCATACTTACTGGAACACAAGTCTAGTACCTAATACTAAGAGTAATTGAATATCAAATTTCATAGCTGCTCACTTTGAAATGTGATTTGATATCAGCGTCTTGATTAAGCTCTGGCCTTGCTTTACAGACACGGACGTGTGCCATACCTGTCCAGTAGGGCAGTTGCACATATTCAAACACTGGCAAAGCTACATCTCCCTCCATGAATTTTAAAGCGGTCTCAGGCAGCTATCATGGGTCTAAATTTTTCTTTGCATGACAAAAATCAGTCCTTTTCAAAGCAAGTACTCTTAAGTCACAAAGACTTATAACTCTTGAGTTATGGTTGTGGGCCAACATGAAATGCTGATACAATCTGGACTTCCTTATAGTTGCACTTCTTACTGCAAAAATTCATTGTAGTTAGTAATTCCAGATGAGTTTCCAAAAGTAATTGAACTAGTAACTCTAAAGAGCTTTCAAAATAAAGTCCCATGGATTTCAGAACTGGGTTTCAGAAGAACACTACTGGTAGCTGTAAAAGTTTTTAATTGGAAAAGTCTTATTTGATAGAGAAAATAATTCCCTTCCTGATGCCTGTCACTCCTGTGCTCTTAATGAAGCTGATTTCAATTAAAATGCAGTATGCAACTATTTTGAGTTTATGATAATTCAGTGTCCTGCATTATTTTTGTAGTACTCATTACAGAAAAAAGGTGTCTTCCTTGTGTCATCAGGCAAGAAAAGATAACTTTAGTTTTGTCTCATCCATGTGCACACTTAGTGCTTACTGAAACTACTAGAAAGTAAAAAAAATTAATTAAAATAAAAAGATGAAATCTTTCCTGTTTTTACCCCATAAAGCGGCTTTCTTCCATTTAGAACTCTAACTGTCAGATGTTAGCAGGATCATGAAGAGCAGATACTTCTGAGCAGGAAATACAGCATAGGAGGGAACTGAGTTGCTAATTATGACCCATAATCAGTCCAACTCTATATAGTTTTGTTTAGCTGCAGAAAAACTGATGAATTTAGCTTTTACTTTTGCTGTTGAGAACATCCATCTCAAATGTACAGTGCATGAAGCATCAGCTTTGACTGTATTCTGGAAAAGCAACTATACTACTGTGCTTCAACACTAGCTGTTCTCATAGCTCAGGCCTCACATTCAGGCTTTTTTGTCATGTATCATTTTTACTTCCCTCCCTTCTGTTTCAGAGATGCATAGTTTACTTCCTGTCAAAGCAAGAGATGGTCTGATTCCTGTTCCAATCTGTGCTCCAAAGGCTGCTGTTGAAGATGATATTTCAGTTTCTGGACAATGATGTCTTCTGTTAAAAGTACTCAGAGTATAAAACATTATTTCTTTCCAGAGCACAAGACCTTCAGGAAAAATTGAAAAATTGAAAATGGTGCCTAAAATGGTCATGGTTATAGCATTGCAAATACATTGATGCTGAAAATAATGGAAGAAAGAGTGGTCCAGAAGGTGGACAGGATTGTGAGGCCTACTTAAACAGGATCTGTTACTGGTTTCATTGCAATTAATCAGTTGTCCAGATGGAAGGTTAATGAGATGTTAAAATAAGTATTAAATTTTGTTGCAATAGGAAAAAGGGAATTCCACAACTTCATGATTTTGGGAAAAACCCACAGTCTGGGTTTAAACAAGACAAGGACAGAGCTTCTTGGGTGGTGGCTGCCAGGAACTTTCCTAGAAAAGAGCTACACATTTTCATAATGCATTTACTTGAAAAATCAAATATGAAATTGCTCTGAAACTATATAATCAAAATACAATACCATATGCATGAACATTAAACAAAAGTAAAATGCTGTTTAGAATTCTGAGATTTTAAATTTTAAAAAATCAAGAGAACTGTAAATCTTGGAGAATTTAGACACAGGTTAGTAAGTAGATCTGTTGTCCCTAACATCTTGTAATTACATACAGAGGAAGGCCTGTCTCCCTGAAATCAATGACATTTTTATTTAGATAAGACAAGGAATCAAAACACAGTACATAAGGCATATGTAAATCTTCCAGTGATGCTTTTCAAGTACACAAAGATGTGGCCAAATTTAAGCATATCACTCATTTTAAAAACCTTAGTATTCAACTGGAAAGAATAATAAGGTTAAATATTTTCTGAATTATTAAGATGACTTTAAAATGTCACAAAGAACAAAGTCCAATAGAAATTGTGGTAAGTGTGACTATTTAATACCAACTAAGACACTGGCAAAATGTATTATATCTATTCAGCTACATTTTTAGAAGTCCATAGTTATATTTTACTAGTGCAACAAAGATACTTGAAATTGACTTACAGTCAAAACTGTAAGTTAATTTCCCACTGAAAATAGCTGAACATGGAGGGCCTGAACTTTTCAATAAAACTGGTGAAGACCCTTGATACTGTGAAGATATCCTCCAAAATTATGGTTATAGATTTACAGTTGCTTATTAAATATCTGCAAAGTTTGTGTAACTGTAGTTTCAAAACAAGGCTACTACCCTAATTTTGGAATATTTTGATCATTGTTGAGCTTTGTGAAATGTGTTCTTTTAAATGTAAAAAATTCCTTATTTACCCACAGCTGCCTACAACTATTCTGTGCATTTTCTGAGGTAATACTTTTTTTTTTACCATCAGAGAAAACTCTATGTATGTTGGGCAGAGTTCTTTATATCTGGATGTCTAAGATATTGTTTCTTCAGCTGCTCATATTTGTGGCTGCCTCTGTTAAACAAAGGTACAAAAACCTAGTGTACTTCTGGTTGCAAAAACCTACTTCATGCCATAAGAACAGTGATCAAAAGTCCTGCACAAAACAGTTGTGTATTCTCACTGGGAGAGAGCATCCACCTTCTCTGAGTTACCTGTCCCGGTGCCTTACCACCCTCTCAGTAAAGAACTTCTTCCTAGTATCTAATCCAAACCCACTCTTTCAGTTTAAAGTCATTACCCCTTGTTCTATTACTGTGTGCCATTTTGAAAAGTCTCTCTCCAGCTCTCCTGTAGACCCCCTTTAGCTTCTGGAAGGCTGCTGTAAGGTGCTCTTGAAGCCCTCTCTTTTCCAAGCTGAACAACCCAACTCTCTCAGACTCTCCATATATGAGAGGCTGTTCAGACTCTCTTGATCATCTTCCTGACTCTCCTTTGGACTTGTTCAAGCAGATCCACATATTTTTTAAGTTGGGGGTTCCAGAGTTTGGCACAATTTTCTGGATAGGGCCTCACCAGTGTGGAGCAGAAAGGTAAACTTGCCTCCCTCAGCCTCTTGCCACTCTGCTTTTGGCACCGTCCTAACGGATACTGTTTGTTTTCTGGGCTGTGAGTTCACACTGCCAGCTCATATTCAGTTTAATATCCACCAATACCTCCGAATCCTTCTCCACAGGTCTGCTCTCAATGTTCTCATCACCCTGACTGTATCTATGTTGGGGATTTCCCTGAAGCAGATGTAGAATACATTTGTCCTTGTTAAACTTTATGAGGTTTGCACTGATCGACCTCTCCAGCTTGTCAAGGTTCTTCTCAGCAAATTTGCTGCCCTCCATGCCCATGTCCTTGATTATGATGTCAAAAAATACTGGTCTCAATACCGGCCTTTGGGGAATGCCACTTGATGCTGATCTCCACTTGGATATTGAGCTGACAGCAGCTCTTTGACTGTGACTATGCAGATAATTCCTTATTCACTGAGACATCCACTCATCAAATCTGTATCTATCCAATTCAGAGACAAGGATGTTCTGTGTAACAGCATGCTGGGTGGGGCTCTGTTTGGTTTTGTGCTAAAAACAATGTTGATAACACAGGGATGTTTTTGTTACTGCTGAGTAGGGCTTACGCAGCATCAAGGATTTTCTGCTTCGCACCCCAGAAGTGAGAAGGCTGGGGGTGCAAAAGCAGTGGGGAGAAGACACAGCCAGGACAGCTGACCCCAGCTGACCACAGGGGTTCAATACCTATGGCACATGCTTTGCCATAAGGCAAAGGGGGAGAAGAAGGTAGAGATAGGACAGTTGTAAGGATGGTGTTTTTCTACTCAAGTCATTGCTATGCTTGATGGAGCCATTTACTGGGGATGGCTAAACAGCTGCCTGTGCATGGGAAGGGTTGAACAGATTTCTTTTTTTGCTTTGATTTTGTGCACAGCATTTGCTTAACCTATTAAACTGTCTCCATCTCGACCCATGCTGCCTACAGGTAAACAACTTCTTTTCCTCTATGCTGTTCTTGGGTTTTTTTCTCCAAATTATTTGACATTTTACTATGGTATTTTTAACTTTAAAAAATAGTGCCATGCTGCACTGTTCTTAAAGATACATTCAATGACATTTTGGATTGTCTCACAGTCTTTCTTAAAGAAAAGTTTTATTTCAGAAGCTAAGTAGAGATTAAATGTTAACCAAACCAATAACCCAGAAGTTCAGTGACCTAATTAATAAATATTCATCTAGTGATCTCCAGAATGACATCATACACATAACCTGAATCCCCATTTATATTTTGCCTCTTATTGGAGCCTCTGTCATTAACACATCTCTAAATTTTAACTGCTGATTCTCATGCCTACATTGTTCTGCAATGATCTATTCAGACAGTAAGATGAGTAAAAATTAGTGGAGGTGTTCATTCTATGTCTTCCAGGAATTAAGGGGAACCTTAATGAAAGAGACTTCACGTCTTGCAGGTAACTTTTCTTCCGGTTTTTTTTTTCTCCTCCTTCTCTTTCTTCTTATTCTTCTCCTTCTCTTCTCTCTTTTCTTTCTCCTCCTCCTCATTTTTCTTCTCCTCCTCCCGGCAAGCAATACTGTCAGATAGGATATTCTAAGGCCTCTTAAATCACAGTAGGCACCTAAATCCATTGGATCACTTTTTGGTAAGATGAAGACAAGAATGTAAATATTATTATTTATTCGCAGAATTCAAAATAGAGAACAATTAAATATTTCTTGGTGGTTAAATTAAATAATGAACATATATTACTAGCTGTAGGGGTTTGACACTGGCCAAATGCCTAGCACCCGTGAAAGTCTCTCACTCACCCTCCCCCGGCACAGCTGGACAGAGGAGAGAGAAATTTAATGAAGGTTTTGTGAATTGAGATAAGGACTGGGAGAAAACACTCCAAGGGCAAACCAGGCTTAGCTTCGAAGGTATAAAGGGAATTTATTACTAACAAAATCAGAGGAGGAAAATGAGAAGTAAAATAAGCCCTTAAAACATTTTTTTTTCTCCCCCAGACCCTTCCTCCTTTCCACCAACAGCACAGGGGACAGACAGGGTGTGTGGGATGGGGGGGGGTGGAGAGGTTTGGTCAGTTTATCACCCAAGGTTCTTCCACTGCTGAGGGAGAGGAGTACTCGCCCTGCTACATCATGGGGTCCCTTCCCCTTCCAGTGTTGTTCCAATTTCACGAGCAGCAGTCCTCCCAAAACCGCTGCAGCATGAGTCCCTCCCACAGGCAAACCATCCTCTCAAACTTCTGCATCACTCTTCCTGCATCACTTGGGGTGCAGTTCTCCAAGGACAGTGCTCCACCCTGGAAGCAGGGGTCCCCTCCCTCCACCAGGTCTTCACCTGGAACACAGCCTCCTCCAGACATCCACCCACTCCAGCGTGAGCACCTCCCCATGGGCTGGGGGTGGATCTCTGCATCCCACATGGCCCTGTGGGCTGCAAGGGCGCAGCTGCTTCACCACAGTCATCACCACGGCCTGCAGAGGAATCTCGGCTCCAGCATCTGCAGCACCTCCTCCCTCTCCTTCTCCACTGACCTTGGTGTTGCCATGTTTTTTCCCTCACATATTCTCACCTCCTCCTCTTCTCTAGCTGGAATTAACATTGCGCACCCAATTTTGTTTTGATTTTCTTCTTAAATATGTTATCACAGAGGTGTTACCATCATCTTTAATTGGCCAGCAGCATGTTCATCTTCAGAGCCATCAAGGACTGGCTCTGCTGGACATGGTGGAAGCTTCCAGCAGCTTCTCACAGCAGCCACGTCTGTGGCCCTGCTGCTACCAAAACCAGGCCATGCAAAACCAACACAGCTACTCTATTTAATGTTCTTTTAAATAATAAGGTCTTTTTGTCACTTATGCAGACAATCTTTATACCAGCTAGTGTCCTGGGTCTCAGCCTTGTTTGAACTTTTTATTACAGGTTACTAATGTCTGTGAGACTATAACTCAACATACTCACCCCTTACCAGGAGGTATTGTCAGGCCAAACTTTTAGGAGGACCTTCTCAGATCAGTACATTTTCTACTTCACTTTTATGAGTAGTCCCTCCCTTGAAGTAAAATCATTCTGTTCCCTAATTCCTTGCCACTAACTGAAATGTGGAAATGTGGGGCTTTTTTCTTTAGTTTAGTTATTTGTTTTGAGCTTGTGTTTGTTTGTTTGTTCATTTGTTTGTTTTACTTGTTTTTTGTTTAGCTTGGCTCAGTTTGATAGAGACGTCTTCTCTTGAACCTTTCATTTATTTAGGGCCTTTAGAAACAAAATGGGACAAAATTATCTCCTTTCTTGTCATTTTATTTTTGATGTCATGTTGTTTGCATGGAACTTACATTTGCTATTAACCCCTACACTAAAACACACACACACACACAGAAAAAAAAAAAGAAAAAAGAACAAAACCCCCACCCTTCCCTGAAACATGACATAAATAGCATAAGTTATAAAGTCATTCACTACAGTCTTATGATTTAGCTCAGACACAATGGCCGCTAATTACCACTTATGAGAAAATGGACATGAGACAGCTGATATGAAAACAAAAGAGTATAGATAAATTATCATCTCCAATAACAATATGCTTATTAACAGTGCTACCAAAAGTCTGTTTTACAAGAAGTTCAGTTATCAATTGAATTTGACCAGTTTCCGTGAAAAACTAATGCACCTGCTGTTTTAATATTTCTCATTATTGTGCAACGTAATTAAATTTTTCCTCCTCTAAATGTGGTGTGTAGATGCTAGAAGACTTTTTACCTGCCAAGGAAATGTGGGTGACAAAAAATGTATACTTCTTTGCTTAGTAGATGACTAGGAGAGGGAAGATGAATGAAAATGGTTCTTGGTAGAATTTATGCAGCAAATTTAGCCTTCAATTAAAACTATTGATCAGGAAAGTGACTCTTATATCTATGGGCATCTTTGTCTTTTACAAAGCAAAAGTCATTATTCCATATTACTATTTTTACATCAATCCATCCTGCTTCAGTGAAAAAGTCACACAGGTAAGTGTCTCAAATGCTGTTCTGATTTTTTTAATATTGGTTTTGACAGTCTATAAAAGACAGTTCTAATTTTGGAACTCAAAGCTAACAGTGACCTTTCATTGTAAGGATTTTTGAATGCAATGAGCACATTTATTAATATGAATCCCAGGTTAGCTCTTATGTGAATTCCTCCTACTGACATTTGCAGCAACTGAAAAACTGTGACCTTATTTTAAGGTTTAAATAAAAGCCCTCAGCTGCTTCATTAATGATAAGAATTAAAACAAAATTAAAATAAGAACTTTTTAAAGTATTTATTTTACTTCTTAAAGACTCAGTGAGGTACAACATGAAGAGAGTTGTACTTTCGAAAACATAAATGTTGTGAGGTTCTTTTATATATGTCATCCTCAGCTACGGGGTCAAATAATGTAAAAAAAATTGATTCATGAATATTTTCTTGAATAACATTGACTAGATCATTTGACTTATTTCTTGAGGTCACATTATTTACAGTTTATAAATGTCTTGACTGGCCACTTGGAATTGATTACATGCTCAAAATTCAGAAGTCTTTCACTGGCTTAGCTACAATTATGACTTTCATGGGAAGGCATGTTTTTTTTAATTTTTTCTTATTCAATACTTTTCCACTGAAAATGGGTATGTTTGATCAGTAATGTAGTAGAAATTTCAATTCATATCTTGCAAACTGGAGAAAACATATGGCAAATTGAATAACCAGCTGTTTTCCTGAGTGTTCTGTCAAGAAGGAGCTAAAGGAGCCCAATCTGAGCATAACAGCAAGCCTAGAATGACTCAGGGTTATGTTTCTTAGCATATTCTCTTTTAAAAGCAAGAAAAAATGAACCATACTTCCTGCTTGGTTTTTACCGACTATCAAGGCATTTTTATAGGGTTTTTGTAATCAGTGCATCAATGAGATGAAATTTAACAAAGGAAGATTCATCTCCATGTATCTCAGGAATGAACATAACTGTTATTTTGAATTTGGAGGGCGGCATGATAATAGCCAATATTCAATTAATAAGATCAAAAAAATATAAGATCATGAAAACATGCTTGTTACTGTAGACTTCAGCATGCAAAAGTCAAAGTAATAAGATTAGTGGCTATGCCAGGTCTAAATTTTTCATAAAGCTAGGAGTCAAAATGTACCATGGTTTCATGATTGCTATCTGCCCTTCCTGATTATGAACTTTTAAATTCTGTTAATAGCAATTTATTTGTTTTGTAGATTAATGAAGAAAACAGGCAACATGCCTCGTAAGGGGTTAAACACTTACTAAACTCTAAGGAAATATAAAGAGGGTCAGTTACTGATTCCTGTGTTAAATGATGACAACTGATGACTTGTTGTTGGGATAGGAAGATGTAAACTATTCTTTCTATCTTGTCTTCACAAGAAACTGGTGAAGGAATGTTAATATGTAAGGAGAAGAGGAAAGGCTTAAATTTGAATGAACCCCAGAGTTAGGTCTGTACTTGAGTTTAGTGTCACACAATAAAGCTTTCAGTGAGAACTAGAGACTGGACCTTTGAATGGTTTCAATAGGGTTGCTTACAGAATTTTATGGAGGAAGAGAAATCTTGTGTCTGTAATTTAATGCTAAGGTAAATGAATTGTTAGAATATTTTCATTTCTTTTCAAATTGGTCACTCCTGCAAACTCTTCAGATATGTTGTCTGGTTTTTATATAGTACATAAACACCTTTGTTTTCTATTAGACTAATTTTGATAATGATTTTAATGTGAGGAAATTTGAAACCGTTTAATACTTTTTTCAATGTCTACTCCACAAACAAAAGCTTCTAGATGCCTTTGACGTGATGACCAACCCATCACATATACCCCGAGGTATCTATGTAGTGAATAGAATTGCATCTTGCTGACTGTTTTGCATGGGATTTTCTGAGACTCGGAAATGGGAGCATCTGTGAGGAAAATGTATCTTCTAGTCTCCACTAAAGAGAAAACCTCTCCATTGTATGGCAAAATAGTGCCAACATGCCTGAATCTTGAGGGGGGCTCAAGAGACATGTAACAACTCAATAACTTCATTGATTAAATTAGGGGAATACTATGTGATTTAGGTAATCAATCTCTTATTATCAAATAATGCAGAAAATTACTAAAGCAGCACAGTTTAATTATTTCAAATGTATCCATATAAAGATAGAGTTCATATTGAATGCATTATTACAAATCAGTCTGGAGAAAGTTTACCAAGCAAAAAAATAGAAACATTGTTTCTTATAAACAATTTGCCTTTGTGTTTATGAAACAATCAACATAATTTATACAAATATTTTCCTTAGGGGAACAATTTTTTTGCTTTCATTTCTCTCCAAATACACAGCATTTGTAATTTGGCATACATTATTCATGTGTATATACATCTCATCTACATGGTGGTGACAAACAGAAATGTGATAAATTGAACTAATTCTGTGGGAGTTTTGATTTAAATTCTCAACCCCCGTAGACATTATCACTTTAATATGATGAAGTATGAAAATAAATATTTCTTTTGTCCCAAATATAGAAAGAACTATTTCCTTTTTTCACACAAATATGGACTTCTAAATTACAATGGAACAGAACAATATTTTATTTGCAGCCTAGTGCTAACAGGAAGAGTAAGGTTATGTATGTTTTGACAAAGTCAGCCTGGAAATAAACTGCCATGCTTACCAGAATGTAATTTTTTTTCACTTCTAATTTTTGAAGATTCTTTTCTAAGTGAGGTTCCAGTAGAGTTGAGGGTTTATTTTTAGGTTATTTAAAAAGTAGAAGGGAAAACAATAAGAAATGTCACTTTTTCATACATCCTTATGCAGATATATTGTACTATTGATTATTGATAAATGCAACACTTGGTATTAAGGTGGATAAAAAGTATGTTACCTAAAATTATTTTTAAAAAAACTCTTTTATACTAGCATATTTTTCCTCCATGATATTTAATACATACCAATGACAAAGAAACATGCTAGTGTCAAATACTGTAATTTTTATATTAATATTTCTCTTTAGAGTTCTAGACAATGAAGAATATGAAAGGATGAAATGGAGGGCAATGAGAAGCCCAAATGGGTAGATGCATTATCACATAGACTGGAAAGGAAGAAATGAGCTATGTGAAATCCCAATGTTGTGTTGATAGTTTATACTAATGTATTCCATTACCAAGTGCATATATACTTTAGCAGACACTGCTGTTTCAATCTGGCTTGCAAGTATGTGCTTCACCTTTTAATTAAGGACCAATTTTAATAAATTCAACAGAAGAACATGCATATTTGAAAGAACGTCTTTTTGAGCTCCTGCTGTGCAGGAGACACTGCCTCACCATTGCAGGATCAAACCCACAGTGCAAGTTTAATGCAGAGTTCTTACAGAAAGTGCCTAGAATTTTCCATATTAAAGCTTCATGGTCTGTTTCATTGGTGAAATAAAGTGAGTGTTAAGCAAATTTTAGGTTTATAGTGATCATTTTAATAGTATTTAACTTTTGTCAAGTGAGATATGATTGTTTGAATATTCTGGTCTTTGCATTTTCTGCGTGCACTTACTCAGCTTTTAAAGCTTGTGCAGCTCTGAAGGCAAATAAAAGAAAAAAAGACAATTCCTCATTTGTAATTTTTTCTTAGATTCTACATATCTAAGATTAAATTACTATGGTTCTAATTAATTTCTCACCATGAGATTCCACATGCCAAATTTCCAAAGAATTTTTAATTTATTTTAAACCAGTAAGAATCAATTTTCAGCAGCCTGTGAAACTTGTCAGTGTACTTATCCCTTTTTTTGCTGCTGCCAGAGCTTCAGTGGGTAAAATATCTGTTTTAACTCAGAAGAGTTAAAACAGCTCTGTCCCATGCAGAAAATATCACAGCCTTAGGTTACAGGGGTTCAAATTATTCATTTAAATATAGTAACTTTGCTTGCCTATTGCTTCCAAAATCTGAGAATCATTTTGTACTCCATTCAGATTCACTCACTTTCAGTAAGAGAAGTAGCTGTTTTAAAAACCTATAAAATATGGCAAGAACTGAATACAAGTGGGGCATGCAGCCAAAAGCATGAGAAAGGATTTTTTGTCCAATTATAAGTTCTAAGGTTGGCGCACAATTCAAGGAATATACATGTTCTTTGAGTAAAGGTCAGTGAATCTGAAACAAATTATTCCAACCTACATTTTGTCTGCAATCTGCATCCACTTTTAATGTCCTTTAGGATGGCAGCTCCTGTCAGAGGAGGTGATCATCCTGCTTTGCTCTGCACCGGTGTGGCCTCACCTCAAATCCTCGGGCAGCTTTGGGCACCACAAAACAAAAAAAAATTAAGCTATTAGAGAGTGTCCAAAGAAGGGCCACAAGGATGGTGAAGGGCATTCAGAGAAAGCCAGTGGGGAGTGGCTGAACCTGGAGAAGAGGAGATTGAGGGGAGACATCATTATAATCTGCAACTTCCTCATGAGGGGAAGAGGAGGGGGAGACACTGATTTCTTCTCTGTGGTCACCATGATAGGACCTGAGGCAACAGCCTGAAATTGCATCAGAGGATGTTTAGGTTGGATATCAGAACAAGGTCTTTCACCCAGAGGTTGTCTGGGCACTGGAACAGGCTCCCCAGCACAGTGGTCACAGCACTAAGCATGACAGAGTTCAGTGTTTGGACAATGCTCTCAGGCCCATGGTGTCATCCTTGGGGTGTCCTGTGCAGGGCCAAGGGTTGGACTTAATGACCTTGATGGGTCTCTTCCAACTCGGCATATGCTGTGATTCTGTGATATTCTATGATTCCTGCAGGCATTGCAGCAAATTAATTCAGAAAGAAAAAAAAAGGAAAAAGAAGGAAAAAAAAGGTACAGCTGACTAATTGTACCAATGGCTTTGCTTATTTTGGTAAATGTTTTGACCTATGATTTTTTTAATAGTATGCTGATATTTCTCTAGACTGGATAGGCATTGCAACAAAAAAAAAGTTAAAGTATTCTTCAGATAGTTAAGATAAGGTCTGTTTTTCTGTATGTTAAAACTTCATTAGACTGAAATATCTCCTGATAAGAAGAAATTGTCATCCACATGAAAAGTAACAGAAGAGTCAGTTTAAAAAAATCATCTTTGAGCCCTGAAAATCTTTAGTTCCCCAGAGTTTTCCAGTTCACTGTTTTGACATCCCAAAGGGACCATTTAATGAGTAGAAATAATCTGATCATTGACTTCTGACCTCCCTTTCTTTCCATGACACATCATATCAGGGTATCTTCAAAAAATCTTTCACAATTCAAAAAAAGAAAAAATAACCATTAGAAATAACTCATAGTGTTTTGAACAAATTGTGGGTGGTAAAAACCTACTTCAAAGTCTTTGGAAGAACACTGAAATATTTTGAATGAGTAAATATGTGAACAAAACGTCCTTTATTGCTCAGAAGCAATCAGAACCCTTGTTATCTGGAACACTTGGGAGCCAAAAATTACACATTTAATGAATACAAGATAGTGGAATACATTTACCTCAGTGTTTTTCTTGACTTGTTGATACTTGGCAGGGCTATTTAAGCATGTCATACATTCTTTGAGGAAAATTTTAAACAATTAAAAAACACTTTCTTTCAACAGGGTTATGGTAAGTCTGGGCTAGTTGCCAATCCATGAGATTTCATGTTTCAGATTTGCTGTAACTCGGTGTGAATTTCAGCTTCATCTTTGGTGCAAAACATCAGAGCATTTTAAAAAGTACACATAAATGAGCATTAAGAAGGTCATGTGACAGGTTTTCAAAATCAAGCAGAATATCAAAAGGACCTTTTCCAGAAGAAAAACAGTATAAGATGACCAATACTGAGGAAATGCTCTTCCCCATTCTATATCTAGTGTGCTAATCAAAGGTAAACTTTAGTAAATAACCAGATTTGTAAATCAAACCAAGAAACTGCAAGAAGAAATAGAAAATTCATTAGTTCAGTGAAAGAGATATAAACCAAAAGTTACCTGTATTAATAAAATTATAACTATTTCAAGTTGTCATTGCAATTTACTATCTATGATGGATTCTTTATCTGAAAAATATGTAAATACTACCATATTTGGTTTAACAGTGTTAGTGGTCAAACTGTTAGGATTCAGATTACATTTCTCACAACACTGACAAATTGTTCTGCACACAACCTATAATTCAGTCAGCTCTGCTTTAATACTACAGCCATTTATCTCTGTCTTGAGAACTTGACACCTATGTGCAATTTACCAACGCTCTTAAGCAGGTTTACTTTACAGTATGTTACTGAAGAGGTACTCACACTCTACTGGTTTTGAGATTCCAGTCCTTCTATTGAAATCCTAAATACAGCATTGTCTTTCAAAAAAACAAAATCTGCAGGTATAGGGAATGTTTGCTAAAATTATCAACTATAACTTGAAGTTCTTACTATAAGAGTGAAAAGAGTGTCAGTGGGATCACAGAAGAGGTAATTTATATATTTTGCATCACTAGCTGGTGTTTCATGTGCAGAACCCTAGCCCTAGCTGTGAAAACTGGGTTAATAAATATTCCTCGAGAGTTAGTAACCAGGCATATGAACCCATGACATCATTGTGTACCTTCCATTTCTTCTGGACATGTCTCTCTTGAATACTTTGTTTAGTGTTTCATCGTGCATATTATAATACATCTGATCTTTTCAGCTTTTTGTTAATTGCACTGATGTATTAAAACTATTTCTATGAAACAGAATTTCAAATGCTCTTTAAACTCCAAATTTGAGTGATGTATTGCATCCATGGCGGGCTGAAGAGGAGATACTAGCTTACATATTATACACTTGCACAAAAATATTTCACTAAAGAGAACACAAAGGGTGCTCAATCTTTTTTTTATTTTTTTCCCCTACTACAAAAATGATTATATGTTGAGACTAGTAACTAAAGAAGTTATTTCAATCATGTTTCATTTCTGCATAATTATAACTGTGATCAGTGTGCCACTTTTTGAAGTTTACTGAAATATTAATTTGATTTTCAAATGAGATGTAACCAAAAAAAAAGTTTCAAATTAGACATACTGTAATTTTGGAATGATGTGGGTTCCTTCAGAAAAAGCTATTTAATCAAGACTGGCATTTGCCTTATTCAGGACAATTCTGAAAGACCTCGTAATTTAACTAAGAAGATCATAATTTTTTCTGTTTTGACACAATCAACATTAAAAATTTGTCTTTCAGTTAGAATCAGTATTTCCTTTGGATGTTCAATAATTTTTATTATTTTATTTGGAAAATTAAAACTGTAAATTAAATAAATTGGTTCAGCTGTTCTAAAGCTTTGAATTATATTTGAATTTTAGTTCAGTCCTCATTTTGTAGATCTAGACTGCAGAAGATAAACTAATCACCATGTCTATGAATACTTCATGGCAATAGTTAGGTATATCTTAGTACAACAGTCTTGCTTACCTAAGAGCAGATTCTACATTTTTAAACCTAAATGCAGTCACAAATGTGTCTTAAACCTTTCTGTAAAAGTAAAAAATATTCTGCTATACTGAGTTATACTGCTTGAATTTCTTTAATTTGTATAATATTTGCTAAAATTCTCTCTGGGGTGAAAAATATTTGTTTAAAATTTATTGACAAATAATATATGAAATTTAGCAGCCCATATGTGGTCCATATTATTGAAATTTTCTTGAAGAGCTTATGTAAATAAAGAATACTCTTGAAAAGTTTGAACATGGGAAAAATACATCTCATTTTCCTTCAGGAACACTTTTTCTTCACTTCAATTAAAAGGGAACTTCACCAATGAACTCCTTCATCTAATTGCTTGTTTTTATAAAAATTTGGGTATTATTCAATGATATGACCCTTTCTTTACACCACCAGCATTCATCTATTAATCAATGCCATCCCAAATTTACCAGATCCAAAACATTTTTTTCTGGAAAACAATAAAGAAAGGATGATCAATTCTTTGTCCAACTCTAACATTTCCTTCAATGATAGTTCCAATTTCTGTTTGAAGATACAGAGTAATATAAAAATACCAATACTGTAGTTGGAGCATGCATTTTTCATAGAGAGACTTCCTCTTCTTTGGGTTAAAGAGACTGTATTTAATTAGTATGATATTCAAAACATAAATCCTTATATAACTGGAAAAAGCACAGCGTTAGAAGCAATGTATAGAGCAAAAGGAAAAAACCTGATTAATTAAAGAAATTACCTCTTTTTAACTCAAATCTTTCAGCAGTAGAGATGCAACTAATTATCATTTTAAGTATCATTTAACATATAACCACAGTGTATATATGTATAAAACAGGTAAGGGTTATGTGTGAGATGTTAACCTAGAACAGTGGTTGTTAAAGAAAAGCTCCCCATTTTGATGAAGTCTGTTGGTATCAGACAGTTTATTCTAGTCCAACAGGACTTTCTTTACAAGCAGAATTTTCATGAAAAGTACCATACTTGAATTTGCAACAGTTGTCTGCCTTTTTCAAATGAGATTTTTAGATTTTTACATTTCCCATGCAAACGGTCTTACTTACAATCAGATTTTTGAAGGCCACAAGACTATTTCCAGCTTTGGGGAAGTATAGACCTCAAAAAAATCTACAAGGAAGTGTAAGCCCCTGAGTATTTATTTATTTATTTATTTATACTTTTTATGTTGTTTTATTTTTATGCAAAGTTACTTAAAATTGAGCCAGTCCTCACCCTGCTGGAAATTTAATACGTGGTAGAATCCCAGCCAGCTTGTATTTTCAGAAGGTTATTTTCAAAAGAAAGACATTTCAGGATGATGATGTCCATCAAAAAGAGGGGGTTTGCCATTTTTTTATGAGCAAAAACAATAACTGTGTCAGCATCTTGTTGTAACTGGAATTTGCTAGGAAGATAAATTTGAAAATTTTTTTGTGTATCTAACTTAGGAGCCCTCCCAAGAGAGTCACTTGTCTCATTTTTATCTCTTCCTATTTCTTTTCCTCTTCCTCTTCCCATTTCCTTTTTTTTTGTGACTCCATCAGGAGCAATATCCAAGGTATTATGTGAGCCCTATAGTGCAGCATTATCACAAGGTTTTTATTTTATATTTAGTAGCTAGTTATTTCATACCACAAAGCAGTGCAGCTTTATTTAGAACATAATTTTTTACTTTACTACATCTGCTTTTGGCCTCTTCAGAAAAAGGTGCACATATATAATTTTGATTTGTTGCTGCAGTCTCATCACACCAGACTAATACCAGCCATCTTCGATTCAAATCCGGGACTGAAGAAAACAGATTAATGTATTAGGGAAGGCTGAGGAAACACCAGGAAAAAAGAAAAAGAAAAACACAGTTCAGGTACTTGCTTCCAAGGTCCAACAAAATTTAGAGTAACAAATTTACATTTGTCAGTAGCTTTAGTTCTTGCTTCTTTCATATCTGTTTTGATTCTGATTGACACAAAAACACTGTGAAAAAAGGGACTATGACCAAACATCAAAGCCTACTTTAACTTATTACTATAGGATTAAGATTGTACATGTAACAGAAATTTGTTTATTGGTTTTTCAGTAGTTGATTCTGAAGATTCATAATGATACAGAATTTTAAAGTAATTATAAATAATAACGAAAATGCTAAAGTATTCTAAAATTAAATACAGAGTTACTAAAATACTACCTGGAATGACACTGTTCACTGGTCATTTATATATACCTATTCAACTTATATCATATTGTATAGTTATGTAATAAAAAAGTTTGTGTATATATAGACCTATTTTTTAACAGGTTTACCAGAAATGGGTCAAAACCTGGAAAGATGCAAATTCAAAGTTTTTTTAACTGTTCCTCAAACATCACCATAGAGAGAAGAACATGATGCAGACAAGAAAGGCTAAAATTTAGTCTATTTAAAGAGAAAGCAGCTATATCTTATAATAGTAGTCTTGGGGTTTTTTTCGGGTTTTTTTTTGGTATCTACCCTACACAGGAAAATATAGGCACATGCTTATCTACAAATCATAACATTACAGTTAAGAGATGGATAAGCATTATTTTAAAGTAATGATGTCTCCCTGAAGCAAAATTTTAAAAAGTTAAAATTCTTCTCACGTGAAACAAACCACCACTATCTTCCGGCATCAGCCTGGAATAATGCTCTTTGTGTCCAACCTGTCCATTGATTCCGCTAGGAGCGCACTTATTTACACTATTACAAAATATGTCCTTGCTGCTTTTCAAGGATTCAGGCTGCACTTTCAATGCTGTGAAAAATGGTATCATGGAGAAATCTGAGACTACCCAGGACGTAGAATTTAAGCAGGTATTTCTTCTAAGAAGAATATGTTTCTTACATTGTTATATTCAGTTGAGACTGAGATTTTATTTGATTGCTGGAAGACATGCAATGAACTTGTGAAGCTGCATTAACACGTGTAATTAGGAATTCATCACAGCAAAAAATCACTGTGATCACTCCTTCTGAGAATATCAAAGTATCTTAAGAGGGGAGCATTTAAGACTGAAATCCCTCAAAAACTTGTAAACTTAAAATGCATAATTCAACAGTGTTTAAAGAAAATAATCTCACTAACATTAAAAAAAATTGAAGACTTATAAAAAATGTGTAATCTTAAAGTAAATTTGATTTTAAAATTTATTTTGAAAAGCTTAATATGGCATTATTCTTTGGAAATTGAATTTGTCTTACTCTAGGTATGTCATATGTTTAAACACACAATATAACAGAAAGCATCATTTGTTATCTAAAGGATTTTAATTATCTGCAATTACACACATACAGTTTTTGTCAGCTTAGTTCAATTTGTTCCCTAGTGTCACTATGTTCTGGTCAAAACATGCTGGACAGCTTTTTAAAAGAACTTTTTATTAATATTTATTCTTTCAATTCTTTTGTTTGCCTAGTGCAGAATTTAGTGACCAACCAAAAATCATCAGGTTAAACTTCTCATTCTGCTTAATGGTGATCCATGTAGACATATTATCATACCTGTTCTCCCTTTTAGCATTTATAATTCATATAATAATGAGTTGAATTTAATCCAAATTTCTCATGCAATATTTTTCTCTCTATGATTGCTCACAGAATGATACATCAGGAAAAAAAATTGTGATGCTATAAGAAGAGTCAGTGATACCATAGCATCATGGACTGCTAAGACCTGTCATCTTTGTTCCATGATCTGCTGTACTCTTGGGTTTGTAAATTAAGCAGTAAAACAAATTCCTTTTGGAAACAAGAAAGAAAAATCAATTTGGTTTTAATAAATTCGAAAGCATATGACAAATTTGATCAATTTATATTAAAATATTTTTAAAAATTGAGGGAGTTTCTGGAGGAAATTTACTTCTTTCTTGTATCATATTTTCATTTTTTATTTGACTGCATGTTTGTTTTATCAAGGAAAAATTTGGTTTTGCTAATTCATTTACTATACAACTCCATTTCTTAATATACCATATTCAATATCTTAGTATATTCCCTGACCCAAAATGTGTGTACCTCAATAGTGTGTAATAGAATAAATGTTTCATGCATCATTCTTAGGAGAAAGACTGCAGTCATAGAATCACAGAATTCTTTAGAGTGGGAAAGACCTCTAAGATCTTTTACTCCAACTCTTGTTAACCCAGCACTGCCAGGTCCACCGCTAACCCATATTGCCGAGTGCCACTGGACATCTTTTAAATGCCTCCAGGGATGGTGACTTAACCACTTCCCTGAACAGCTATTCCAGTGCTTGACAACCCTTTTGATGAAGAAAATTTTCCTTGTATCCAATCTAAACTTCCCCGGGTGCAACTTGAACCACTTCCTCTTGTTCTATCACTTTTCACTCAGGGAGAGATGAGGTCTTCCCTGAGCCTCCTTTTCTCCAGGCTAAACCACCCCAGTTCCCTCAGGAACTAACAACAAGTAAAAATGAAGCCTTGTGATTAAATGTGTCAGTCAAGCAAGACCTGCCTTTCATAAATCCATGTTCCTGATCTGCTGCTTATCCTGTACTTGCTGTGTGATGGCATTCACAATGATCTGCTCCACAATCTACCCCTGCACCCAGGCCACACTGACAGGCTTGTAGGTCCCAGACCCTCCTTCTGTCCTTTCTTACCACATTTGGTAACTTTCAGTCAAATGGGAGCTCTCTGCTTCGCCAGGACTGTTAGTAAATGGAGAGTGGATCAGCGAGCATTTCTGCCAGCTCCCTTAAGACCTTTGGGTGGATCATAGCAGGCATCAGAAAAACTTAAACTATATAATCCAACAATGATATTTAAAGACATGATAAACACTCTTAGAGTGCATGCTGGGATATTTACAATAAATAGTACATTTTTTTTCCTTAATTGAAGTAATTTTCCTGTCTCTGGTTGACCACACATTTTCTCTCACAAGACATTCTATCTCTATGATGAGACCTTATTGTAAATGTACATCTAATATAAATTATTTTCTTTTCCATTTCTTTATTATCTTTCATGAAATTACTTTTGGATTTGAATAACTGTAAATGACACCATATTGATCAAAAGATATTCATCATGATTTTGGAAGATGAACGTCTGGTGAACAAAAAAGTTGTAATTTGTCCAGGAATAATTCATTAACATGAACATTTTAAGTCATAAGCAGAACACCAGTGAAAAAGTTCTTCTCCAATATTTTTCTGACCACATGAAATCAGTAACAGATTTTAGTTGTTAGCTACAAAACAGATGTGCTTATATTAATAGGTAGGGTCAAATTCGAGTGCACAGCAAAGGGGCAGACACACCTAAGAATATCAGAATATCAGTTACTTGCTTGGATACATGACAGATTGAAAAAAAAAGTGGTGAGAAGACCATCAGACAGTAAAATAGTAGTAAGAAAAAGAGATGGGACAGAACAGGAAAAATTTATTACCTAGATTTATCTGCTGTTCACCACTGTAAAGGCTACAGAAAACAGAATTTAAGATTATTTACGTTTTTTGTATTACCCACAGATGCTCAAAGCCTTCAAGAAAAACAACACTGGTTTCTATCAGCAGAAGTTCATACAGACATAATCCCTTTTTTCTTGTAACCAGACCTTATGCGGATGTCCTTGCCTACTCCTGTTAGGGAAGAACCAGGCAGAAAATCTGCTGTCTACATTTCAAATTATAAATGGAAACCTGAAGGGCTGAAGAGGTGCATTGTGAAGCTGGTTGGCTTTATATGTGAGAAAAGATAGCACAAATTAGAAAGAAATAAACAAGGGATTTTGATGCATTAAGAAAATCACAAAGGTTGGATGATAATCAATCCCTCCATTATGGTTACATTCAGTAACAGAACAAAAGGGCACTCAAAGTAGTAGCAATTAAATTCAGGGCAAATGAAAAAGACATTGTTTACATGATACATAGTAATTGCATGGATATGGGTTTTAAACTGGTTCATGCTAAAGTAACTGCAGCTGGTTTTCCTGCCATTAAATAAACTGAAGCCACCTAGGAAAGAGCAAAGGATTTCCTGACAGCCATGTGAACACCAGTTAAGACCTGGTTAGGAAATAATTTCATCAGTTTTCAGAATTGCACAATTTTCTAGTGCACTATGGGAAATTTTCTTTGGGACTCTTTTCCATAAAAGGAAATTTCTTCTGGAACCTTTATGGTTAGCTAGTATGCTTTTTGTACCTCTTCTTTTTCATTCAGATTAATTTTAATTAATGCCAGATAAATATTTTGAGATACATAGTTTTTTAATGAAACTTGTAGTCTATGCTGTATTTTTTCTTCTTCCTTTTAATGTCTATCTTTCATGGGAAAAAAAAGAGGAAAAAAAAGGAAACAAAAGGAAAACCAACAAAATAAATTAACTTAAGCTAAAATTTCAATCGGCCAACCAAAAAAGCCCCAAGTGCAGAAACACAAATTTGAAAAGTGCTCAGAATTTGATATTTTGACACTTGGATTACATAGTCATTGTAAATCACTTCCAGCTGTCACTGTTCTGGTGTAGTCTTGCATAGTGTGGTCTACTCTAGTCTAGTCTAGTCCATGCCACAAAACACTGAGCCTGCTGGCAGCAGATGTGATACATCTGTCTCAAAGGATCTTTGTGCAGGAGTTTGTCAGGGCTCATTGAAAGAGCATTAAACTAGATTTGAAGAGGGAAGGGCTAGAACCAGACTCACTAGATGTAAGCCTGGAGGCAGTGCGTCAAAGTCTGAGGTCTGCTGTCGAGGTCCCTTGGTCTGTTTCGTGATGTGCTGGGTACACAGAAGCACATTTGAAACATCCCTTTACTAATGTCCATAGCATCATAGTCACCTCAGTGGAGCCAGGGAATGGAGTTACACATGACAGCAGAGAAGTAATGGTTGCTGATGTGTTAGAAAGGACAGAAACAATTGAGAATTTTCACATAGGAATTAGGGCTTCTGCACCCAAACAGATGGTGGGATCAATAGCTGAACTGAAGTGAACCCACAGTAATGCATGGCAGCATGGACAACAAACAGAAGTTGGAATCCACTGTGCAGCAAGAAAACTATGATATAATTGCAATCACAGAAACATGGTGGGTAACTCAGGAAACTGGAGTGCTGCAACAGATGGCTACAAACTCCTCAGAAGGGATAGGGTAGTTGTTTTTCATACTAGGAAGTGTGTTTCCTGGTTTGAGCTCAGCAATGGTGAAAACAGGGTTAAGTGTTTATAAGGGTTGGGAACAGCCAGCAAGGCAGATATCCTGATTAGAGTCTGTTATCAAGCATCCAACCAGCATGAAGAGCCAGATGAAATATTCTACAAGTAGCTGGTAGAAATCTAGCTCTTGCCCTTGTGAGGGTCTCCAACTTACCAGATATCTGCTGGAAATACACACTTAGGAGGAAACAGTCTAGAAGGTCCCTGGAGGGTTCATTTCTGTGTGGGAGATGTTTCCTGACATAGTTGGTGAAAGGAAATTATAGATAGAGCCCCACTGGACCTGTTGTTTGTAAACAGAAAAGGATTTATAAGTGACATGATGACTGGAGCTTGTCTTGGGCATAGAATTTAAATGATAGAACTTCCAATTGGCAGAGAAGTAACAACCAGGCTTAGAAGAACTGCAGCCTTGGACTTCTGGTGGGCAAACTTTAACCTATTTAGTGGCCTAGTTGAGAGAGTCTTTTGGGAGGCATAGAAAAGCAGTCTAAGAAGTTAGGACAGGAAGGAAATCTTCCAGACTTTTATCCTTCTACTCAGCCTTCAAAAATTGTTCTCAATATCGCCTCTGGGAAGGAAAAACAACATGATGAGTTGTTTCTACTTTGACTCCTGCTGGAGCTTCTAGTCTCTCTACTCACAAGTCACAACAAACAGCTCACTCAGCTTCTTTAACTCTTTACCCTGCATCGCCAATGTCTTTAAGTTTTAAGGTTTCAGGCTGAGGTCTGAAAAGAATAATCGTGCCATCATGGATTTAGTATGGTGGGTGAAATCTCAATAGTTACTGATTTTTTCCTTTAGAATCTTTGTCTTTCTCAGTCTTTGATTTCCCATTAATGGAATGCCAAACCATCCTCTTTTAATTAACATTTTGCAGTCAAGAGTAAAATTATCATGACAAAAAGCTAAAGAACTTTTTACATTTAAAAAGTAGTAGTGAGAATTATTCTATTACAGAGGGAAAATTTGGAAAGGTCTATATTCAACCATGCTGCTATAAAAATTTTGATATTTCAGTTAGGTCAGGTACAGGAAATTTTTTTAACTGTTGTAAAAAACAGAGACATACTAAGATATACTAAAGTGCTAAAATGTGTATTGAAGGATGATTCTGGTAAGGCAAATCAATTTTGGCATTCCAGGACATTTGAAATCTTCAACATTTCACTGAGTGAGTACTAAGGAAACTTCTTTCCTGTCCTGGCTCACTGAAGATGGTTAACTTTTACCATATTTGCCCAACTAAGAAATAAATAACATAATTTTCAGGAAGCTGTTTATCTCAAATTTTACTTCTTTTTTAGTTTTGCCTGGTTTGTTTTGTTGAGGGGCGTTTTGACTTATGGCTGCAGGAATAATAAAATAATAAAGGATTTGAATGAATATTCATGGCTATTTTATCACTGATCAGATGGTTTGTGCAGGCTGTGGAATTGAAAGCCAAGACTTTGCTATTATTATTTTTCATATCATTGACATAAATAGAACTAGTGCAGAGTGGGATCTAAGATACACTCTTTAGCTGTATCTCTGATTGTTTATTAAATTAAATAAAATAATTTTATAAACATAAATTCATTATTTTTTTTCTAGTCCAGTAAATTAATAAAACATATGTCAATGTTGCCTCATGACTTAGCTTGCCATTGTTGAAGATCTCAGAAACAGCAGCATCCTGCTATTACATTCAAGTTCCTTAAGCATATGGAAAACAAACTTTTTAAAACTTCACTTGCAAAAAAATATTCAAAAAGGCAATGATTTGTTATTTGTGTACAAAACACTTTGGTATTTTTTTCCATTAGCATTTTGAAATTACTTTCCAAAAAATTGCTAAGAAAAGGTCTTAACCAGTATGAGAAAAATTCTTTGTGTTATATATATAAAACAAAAGTGATAGGGTTTGGCTGAGCAGTTGTAAGAATTATTCACTTTTCTGTCACCAAATGCAAAGTATTATTCACTAATTAATTCAGTCTGTGGCACACAGTATTGTCATTCTCATCTGTTAAATGTCTGAAATTAAACTTCGTAAATATTTACACCGTATTTAGGCAACTTTCAGTGCAACGAATGAGAGGATTGATGCCATGAATCTGCTCTGTGTTTTAAACTGTGAGAACATCTGCAGTAGTTCTTAACATGATAAACTAGACTTATGGTCAGTCTGACATTCTAATAACTCTCTGTGGCCACAGGGGACCTTCTTTACAGCTTGGTAAGCTAAACATTTGATTTCCTTCTAAAAATTGTGACTTGTGCTAGAAAATATGTTGGTATCAGTCCTAGAAATTCAAAAGAAATTTGTTTGACTTCTATTTTCTAGGGAGATAACACTAGTGAGCAGAGCAGGGTCTGTGTCAATGGCATGTGCTTTCAGCAGAGAACAAGATTTTTATGTCTTCAGAAAAAAAAAGAAGAATAGTAAAACAGAAAAACCACCAAACCCAAACAGTAAAACAAAACACACACACACACAAATAGAAAATACAAGAACAGTGATGTAAAAAATTAAATTTGATACCTGATAAGGAGTCAACAAGATTATTCAGACTTCACTATATCTGATAGAAATTAAGACAGAAGAAATTTCTAAACTTTTTTTTCATAAACTGTTCCATTTTTTTTTCTTTTATACTGCTTCATTTTATTCTGGTCCAGAATCTGAAAACTGCATGTGATTGGTAGGTTTCTCAATAGAAATAAGAAGTACTAAAAAAACCAAATTGTTGGTGCTTTGTGAAGAAATTTCAATTAAGTGTCTATAAAGTATTTTCCTGGCTTTAAATAACAAAAACATTTGAAATATTCTGAAATTTTTATGTTTGGGCTTTTTTTTCAGATTAGCTGTTGACATTAACACTAGCATCAGTAATTCTGGGAATAGGAATTTATATAACTAAAAAATAACTACTGGAAAAATACTTTTTTTTTCCAATTCCATTAATAAGTCCATCTTTATATTAGCATTCCCAGTTATTATTTCAAGTCACACTGCCTTGAATTGAACTGTGGAATGAATCTAACTAGCATGTTTATTTTATCATTAATCTTGTTGGTCATTATATCACTTACTGTTCATTATAGCAAGAGATAAATTGCAGAAATGCTTAATATTGTTAGTTCAGCTTGGCTGCATCTTTTAGTGATGCTAATTCTACCAAGCAGTTAAGAAAAATCAATGTCTGATGCCTGATTTGTATTAAATTATGCTTGTTATATGATTGAATCAACACTACACAGAGTTTTCTCAAGTTAATTGATCAACTCCTGCAAAATAGATTAATATGATACATCAAACTTAAGCTGAACTGTAGACCAGAACAGAACAAATGAGCACTGAATAAAAGCTACACAGGTCCAAGTAATCATTGTCTTTGTTTTAAATGCTATTAGGATGCTACATTTTTGTTTCTTGAAGAAAATATCAAAATCTAAGTTTAAAATTGGGTTCATCAACCAGACAGATTCTGAATTATCATACTGAAATGGATGATTTTCTGTTTGATTTTCAAAATTTTCCAGTTCCAGAGAGAAATTCAGTCTGCATATAATTCAGCCAGGAATTCAACTAATGTAGGAACCCAGAGTGCCGAGAATATTTCTCTGCCTGTTTTTAAGGGTTCTTACCCCCCTGAACAACACTGTTTTAGCCTCCAACCTTCGAAAAAATTACCAACGATCAAACAGGAACTAGAAAATACATTGGTGTGAATTAGGTGATAGACTACAATGTAAGATTGTCATAGGGTGAAAAATTTAGAGGTCAAACTAATTTTATGCAAGACAGTAAACAAGAGTTCACTGCTTTTTTATCCAAATATGTTTAAGAGGAATTTAACCATACCCCTCTTTCTATCTACTTGTGACTTGCTACTTCTGAATTCCTGATTGATGTTCTGGGTCTGCCGCTTACCTAAGTCTTCCCTATTTTGCCTGCCAAAATGAGTCAGGTTAGCTTGAGCACCATTTTGTGAGAACTTTAAGCAGGACAAAGAAGGAATAGCAGTTCTTGATTCCCTCACAGGAGTGGAAGGGGAATTTGAGAGTCAGTAAAGATGCTTTTCTAAGGGACGTTAATGGGAGGGGAAAGACTTAACTGTTCAGCCAGCTGTTAACCTCCCCTCTGACTGAGACTGATCATGGCTCATGTGTTTTTGTCCAGGCTGCAGACAGGTAGGGGGCAGGAGACATTCTTTCAGCTGATAGATAATCTTTCCTAGGAACCATAAATAATTTCTCTCAGGTTTCTTTCTGATTGCTGGTGTCTCTGTCTCAATTTATAGCAGGGCTGTGAAGACTTTTCATGCCACAAAGAGGGATTCATCTCACCAACCTTTTGACAGCTACCATGCAAGCCTCTACATTAAGTCTCTGATTTATTTACCGTGGACTCACTTTGTAATCCACAGGGATAAATCATGAACTTCTGGGGCACATCTCTTTTGACCTATATTAGAAAATTACATTAGAATGAGAAAAATTGCATGCTGAAAATGCTTGATTCTGTTCTTGGACTATTTGGGGAGAAGCAGCTTAAAAGCTCTGAGGTTATTTTACAGAAATAAGTATATACTAACATGTATTTTTTCAGATTTTTTTCACTCTATGTGACTATCATCTGATGTCAGACCTTGTGAGTTTAAAATGCTGAACCTCAGCTATAAGTATGAAGATCCCTGTTCTGGGACCCACTGGTGGTAGGCTTTTATTACTCCAGCCTGTTTTACACACGTTCTACATGTGCCAAAACTCAGGATGTGCAGAAGTCACCAAGCTGGAAAAAATGGTTTGTTTTTTAGCTTGTTTGTTTGTTTTCTATCTTAATCAGGAACAAAACATAATGAAGAGAAGTCTAAAACAGAATGTACTTTCAGCTCCTTGAATCTTTCATCATTTTAAAGTCTATATAAATAAGGGACTGACTTCCTTATTTTGGGTCTGTAACCAGTTAACACACCCATTCACTTGCAAACATTATGTGCAGTGTGGAACTATCTGACATTTACATTTGTACATCCATCATTTGACTAAATTTTCAGATTTTAATTTTCATTGTCCAGCTATTTTGGTAAATAATTTAAAATCTGGAAGTAAATGTGTAATAGACACACTGTGCTGAGTATCATATCTTCTTTATTATTGCCTTTAGAAATGAGATAGGTGGACTTCTAGGATACTGTCAAATTATTAGAAGTCACTTTTTTAAATTTGGCCCACTATAAAATATTACATGTAAACTATGAATTGGGCTTTATAATATTCTGTGGGTCCTATTTTATGAATACTGTTTGAAACCATTCATGCAAGTTTTTCATGCTATCAAACTTTAAAAAAAATAGTGTTATCTTTTGTCCTTGTTCTGTTACTCCTACACTTAGAGATTTAAAATATCCATTAACAGTTTTGATTTTAAAAATCACAGCAATATAAAAGGTAATGGATCCTCCCATCTTCCGCAGGTCACAGGCCTCACAACCTGAGTTACCTCAAGGAGACTAACATAAATGATACTATTTTTTTATGTGATGACCCATATTCAAGCATTTTTTAAATTATGTTCTGGCAGGGTATTCATCAAACTCAGAAGAGAGAGAATCTCTCTTCTGAGAAGAAAAATAAACATTTTTCTCCTTTTTTTTTGGCAGGAGAGGGGAGTATCCCTGCTGAATTCAATCTATTACATAAAATGTAGGCAACCAACAGAGATGTAGAGGAACAGCTAGTTAATATCTAGATAATAGACTCCAAGATTTGAAGATCCTGATTTCAGGTACTTATTAGCTTTAAACGAAAATGAGTTCAGTGGTATTGGAAGAGTCCCCAGTGAGTATCTGTCTGAATCACAAAAGCACAACCTGTTTGTAGTTTCCAGACATTTGCTTCGGAAATGCCTAGCAGCAATGCCACAATTTTAAAATAAGAGGTCAGTTATACTTACAGTTTGCTGGTGATCTAATAGGCTGCACACTGGCTCTTACCAAGTCTCATTTATAATTCATAAATTAATAAAATAAAATAATTAAGATAAATCCTAGCTTCTGAATCATGAGACATATTACATATATGGTGAAAAAGTTTCCAGTTCATTTATTATTATGTTCCAAAAGAAATATCATTTAACAAATGTGTAAAAGTGAGTTAATTCCTGACAGGTTATTTTCCCCTGTATTTAAGATCTGCTAGAAACTTCTGTCTTTTCTTCTTCCTTGTATATCAGATTGATATACTCGATGCACTCCAGTCAGATGTAAAATATTTATGGAAATCATAGCACTTAATGTCTACAGTATTTTTAAAGTATGGAAATCTAGGTTCTTTTTTAATTCCATGCTACTTTTTATGCTTCCTGTGATGTCTACTCTGTTGCAAAATCTTATCCTGGCAGCCTGTCTTTGTTTTGGGGATCAGATGTTTGACGTATATTAAAGTGCTGTTTTACAGTTTGTGTTCTGTGATTCATGATAATCCTTGCCCTGAAACTGATATGATTTCTATAAGGTTAACATAGCAGTAGATTGATGAAAAGTGAAATAGGATTTAATCTGCCTAAAAGCTAATTAGATGGAAGATAAACAGGTTTAACAGCACTTCTTGAGCTAATTTTTGTGTTAAGCCATGCATTATTCAAAGTATACAAGTAATGTGCAGTAAAAGCAAAACTATTTCTCATCAATTCACTTTTAAAATAAAAAGCAAAGTATCCCATTCTCAGATATTGGGTGAGTAATTTTTCATAGTTACTTTCCTGCACACATTAGACTTGCTTAATATATTTCAAATATACATTATCTATAATTATATGAAAAATATGACGTATACCTTTTTAATTTGTGTACTTATAAGAGCAAGATATAGAAGAAACATGATTCTCATCGTAATGTGTTAATTAGGAGAATATTAACTCTATTTTTTTGAAGATGTAATTTAATGTTTTGGTGAAGATATGACAATATTTCTAAATACTTACATTGAATCTTTTTCAAATGACATGTTTTAACAATATTTCTTCTAGATATATTGAGAAAATTATACCTATAAGGAATATGTTTGTGTATTGTTGATTGACCTCTGCTACATCAACATATGCTCAGTTTGTTCTTAAGTTTCTTCCCTTGGATACAGGACTAGTGATTAATATCTCCTGTGTTACCTCAGTAGTTAATGGAAAACATTGTGTGTTCCTTTCACTACACAGAGTGCAAACTCATACAAAAAAATCACAGGTGAACTCCTTATGAACAGCTCTAATTGCTTAGGCACAGTGTTTGAAAAGCTCAAGTAATTTGCCATTAAAATAATGAATAGCATAAACTGTAATTTTTCATAGTAATTAACTTGTGTCAGCACCATTATTTTTCATTAATTATAAGTGAAAAAGAATGAAAGATCACCTGCAGGAACAGATGTGTGAAATTGTCTCTGAGGTTCTGTTGTAGACTTTTATTCTCCCCTCCAACAAATTATACTGAGAATGGGGTCCAGACCCACAAGAATGCAGATGGTAGAGATTGTCCAGGAGAAACTGGCCAAAAGGACTTTTAATAAGGTTGTTGTCTGTGAAGACTGATATTTGAATGAAAAATGCAACTATTAATGGCAAAAAAAAGGAAACTGCAAAGATTTCAAGAATTTTGTCCCCTACAGCTATAAGAAATTAGGAAAAACAATCTGACAGTGAAAGTAACTGGGTTCTTTTTTTGTTTTCTATTTTTTAATTGGAAAAGTCTATTTGCATAATTTGGAGCTTTACGTCTCAGCTTAATCAAAGAATATTTTAGGAAGTATTTATTACCTTTTCTAATTTTGTGGAGGTTTTCTTGTTTCTTTGGTTGGTTGGTTGGTTTTCAAGGAGGTCAATGGGGATGATGAAGGAAAAATAATTTTGCCTATATGTATATGTTTCCCCTGTTGTTGATATATTTTCTACATATCTCTTACATTCACAGAATATACAACTGAAAAAGTTCTCAACTCTCTGCATAAACTGGAGTCACCTTCAAACTTAGAGCATTATGCTCTGGACTCCATCCAGCTGAGTTGTGGATATCTCCAAGAATAAACAAGTATAAAATAAACATAAATAAATGGCAGATTTTGTATTGTAGAGAACATTTGCTGTACGCCATGCATTGTCACTGAGTTGGATACTTTACTTACTTTAAAAGTTCATATATTTATTTCATAAATTCTATATATAGGAAGTATAATAATTATTTTACATATGTTATCTTTATATTTAGCTTCTGTTCTTTTGTTTTTCCTCCAAGGGTTTATAATAAAAAAGGGAAAAAATGTAATTAACGGGAATGCATTAACAATTCCTGAATATATGTTTGAAAATGGAGTCAAGACATGTCAGGGGATTTTCAGTAAAAATTGTATGCAATGTTCAACATAAATTCTCACAATTTGTCCTTATTGAGGTCTCTATCCTTTTAGAAGTGTGGGTCTTATGAAAATTTTCATGATTAGGGGAAATTTTAGAGTTGAAACCATTTAAAATATGCTTATAAAAAAATAATAGTTGCTTATTTAAAACATGGATAAGAAGAATGGATAAGAAATAATCCAACAACAAAGATTTAAAAGGTTATGGGAATAAAAAAATAGCATTAATAAGTCATTATTTGTCTTTCCCATGTGGTAAAATCAGTAGTTTTGATTTCATTGCTTCAGTTTCTGACTGGTTAATGTTTTCTCTCCCAGTAACAGCCAACATGAATATTCACCCTGTCTTTCCCATGCATAACTCCAACTATCAGATATTTTTTGATAAGAAATACAAATTCTTTCATTCCCAAGGAGCTATCAGTGGGAGGGTATATGGGGTTTTGCTGCAGAAATCCAGGACATTGACTATAACATTCCTAGGGGTCAGATAGGAACCACTGATGAGAAAGGTCTGGCAAGTCAGTCCCTGGCCATCAGGGGCTCTGCAGCAGCTTCTCTTGCATTTGCTGTTATGATTATTTCCCATCCTGCTGAGAAATTATGTACCATCAGCTGATCTCTGAGTAGCCATCATGGACTCCTTCCTCAGTTTGTGAACTGCTGTGTTTAAAATGGTTGTAGCAGGATAGTTTGATCTTAGGCTTCCTACGAAAACAAGCACCATTTTGTTCTTCCAAACTGCTCTGCGCAGTGAAGGAGGCTGGAGCTTTCTTAACCTTTTGTTACATACAGATGAATCCCATTCTGTGACAGTGAACGCCTATTTCTATACAAAAAGACATAGATTACAGGGGAAAACAAACTTCCACTAAACAGACATGCAGGTAAAGCACATTTTTAATCATCAAAGCAAGGAAAAGAAATTTTTACTTTCTAAAAATGAGCTGTATGATCTTACAACAAAATTACCCAGAAATGCAGAGGAACTGAAAACAAATATAGTTATAAATTCAATTAGCTTAAGTATTTGCTTTTTATGACAGATCACTTTCAGAGAGTAACTGGAGCAGAATAGCGTGCTGCTGTTTTTAATGTGGTACATGATTTCTTAACTTCAGAACAAGGGTAAAAATATTAAACAGAAGGAACAGGTCTGTGCTGTCAATGTTTTGAGTCCATATAGATCATGTAAGATTTTCCAGGTCAGTATGTAATCAAACAGAATATTGAATCATATTTTAAGATTTCATCTTTTATAAAAAATTAAAAAATGTGAGAAACCAGAGATTCATTGGATATTTTTTATTATATGCGCCACACCATTTCCCAGTGTTTTCTCTACCACTCTTTATTTCATTTAATATTTGGTAAGTAAACTACATATTTTTGTTTGTATATTTGTTTCTTACTAGTAGTCCAGATAAAACAAACATTTTTCAGGGTACAAGAAAATAGAGGTTTATTTCACATTGTTCAATACCAGAATGATGATGTGACTCTCACCTAAATTAAGCAGTTTTGCTGCATACATCTCCAGTATTCTGGTACATAATATAATTTTTTCTTGAATACAAGCAATATTATTGTAAGATCACGTATTCATGAAATAAATATACTACAAGGAAACCAGGATGGCATAGAGCATGTATAGCTATAATTGCTCAAGCCCCAAATGCAGATGACATCTTAGTTACATTAAAAATTGACAGAATACTTACATTAAAAATCTGTGAGGTAGGTAAATGAATCAGCACTAAAATCACAAAGAAATACATTGAAATTATGACATTATTATATGTTAAATAAGGATAAGTGTCAGAAAATAGCAAAATTAAAATCTCCACACAGACCCTACCATGAAGCTGTATACATATTTTGAACAGTATTATTCAGAGTTTATATATTTAATTTGATCTAGTGTTTCAAGTTTTGGTAGTTTAAGTCCAGGTACTCAGCTCTAAGTTGCTTGCATCTGTTGAGAACCAGCATTCTCAATTGCTACATCTCCTTATTAAGTCAGAAAAGCATTGGAAAGGGGACAAAGATTCCTTAATTACAGTCAAGTTATAGCTTTCCTAAATGCTTAAGGAGAGGAGGGCTCTAGTATCATGTACGTAGCACAGCAGCTTTAATCAAGACATATAAATATGCTTTCTAATCCTTCTATCAGTTATATTGGAATATTCTAATTCCCTTGTTTGAATTAATTTAATCCAAAGTCTATTTTTAATATATCATAATAAAAGAATAGTAGGAATATGGAAAAGACACAAATTCGCGCATGTTTACTGTAAGGCATCCTCTGGTTTTGCCACACATATCTAGCGAACCTTTTTCTTCCTATAAAGCTTTTACCAAAACATTTTGAATGCAATCAAAGTATAACAATAATATTTTTATTTTCAACAGAAAGTTCTTCTACTTGTTATGGAAAATGTAAATTTTCATGTATCGTGTATCGAATTTTGTTGTGAAACACAGAACAATTATATACTGCACCTTGAGTTTTGATAATAGGTCTTGTAAGAATAAGACTGATCCTATTAAGTGTTAAGATGGTGTTAAAGGTTACATTTAAGACAGTGTTTACAGTGCTTCAGAATGTTCAAAATTAAATAGAAAAGTCACAATTACTGGTTTATTCAAAACAGTTTTACTTTACTTGGACAAATGGCACTTGTTAATATTTTTCATTATAAAGCCCCAAAAGAGCTTTATCTTTTGTATTTGTAGAGGAGCACTTTGAGATTCTTTCAAGATTCTGCTACAAATATTGTATAATTTGTAGCACAAATAAGCCCCTCTGAATTTTCCCATCAAGTCCGCACTACTACTTGAGCTGCAACATTCCAGTCATCCAGTTTTTTAAAATAGGTATCTAATAAAAGACAACTCCTTCCTACAAACTACATATTCTTATGGTGGAAAGACTTGTAGCTCCATGGGCTGGATAGATTCACCTACTAGAAGAACCAGTGCTAAATAAACAAGTCCAAACCAAATACTAAATGTAAACACTTTTTCTAATTATCAGAGTTCTAGGGCTAAGAAATTAGTGTAATGTCTTTGCCTGAGTAAAAAAGTCATGGTATAGAGCAAAAAATAGACAATGGCAAAAGGGGATGTCTGAAATGTTCAAAAATACAAGAAAGGTACAAGATTGTGATGTGCACCTTTCAAACTGATTTCGGAATAAACTTTTAGGAAATCTATGATAAAATAAATGGGAGTAAATTCACTGTGTTACTTTGTTTACATCAAAAGAGTCAGTAAACAAACATCAATGTTTAGGAAAACTCCAGAATTACCAGGATCATTCTCAAGGCAAACCAAGAAGATTTAAGAAAAGGACTGCTATGACATAGCTAAATAAAAATAGCTATTTCAATCTCAAAAATATTCTGAAACCCCCACTATATCAAAAAAAGTATTTTCAAAGACCACAAAATATTCCACAATGTTTCTCACACTGGGAAATTAAGATTTAATCCTCGAAAAAATTTTAGTGAGAATAAAATTTGGACTACAACTTCAAGGAGGAAAATTAAGTGTCTGACTCATATCTGACACTAATGTGAGATTGTGAAAGGGACAAAGAGTTTCCACAAATATAAAAAAAAATGATAACTGAAAAATTACCTGAAATCAAGGAATTGTCTATCTATGTACTACTGATTTTATGAAAACATTAATAATCTGGCCATCATAAAGCATACAGAAGGTTGTTAAGACACTTGTGGACTTGAAGGTACTACAAAAAAATCCCCAATCTGTGGAGCTACAACCAGATAATTGTAGAGACACAATTATTTGTAGGTAACCACAGGCTATTCAGTAGATTGTTGGAAGTTTAACATTCTTAAAAACTCAGTATTAAAATTTCAGTGTCAGTAGGAACATGAAAAATGAAGAGATACGCAACAAGTCCAGTAAGGAGAAGCAGTAAATGCAGTGAAATCCCAGTGATCTGCCTATACGGTCTTGTAGTTATTGTGCTAAAAAAGATCAGAATTTTTAAAATCTCTTTTAATGCAATTCCTATGTTGTTTGAATTAATATTCCAAACAATTCTTGTAATACAAACAGTACCCGTCCAAAAAATCCTACTCCAGACTTAGTGATAGAAACAGTCA
The DNA here is from genome assembly GCF_000738735.6 of Corvus cornix cornix. Taxonomy (NCBI): domain Eukaryota; kingdom Metazoa; phylum Chordata; class Aves; order Passeriformes; family Corvidae; genus Corvus; species Corvus cornix. The sequence continues at coordinate 69,914,693 of NC_046357.1, forward strand.
AAGAAATGAGAAAAGGAGCATTATTGAAGGAAAAACGCGGAAAAAATAAGGAAGGTGGTCAAAAGAGTAATTTCCAGTGCTTCTATGTATCTTTTAAGACTACTGCTCTGCACTGACTGTTTTATATCACTACTTGATATTCCTTCTCCTATCCACTTATGTTTAATTATTAAGAACAAATTGAAATATATTGCTTTCTTTCATACATCCCTCTAGGTATTTGTAGTATTTAGGAACATTTTTCTGAGCTTTTTCTTAATCCTTGTTGTGGGGATAAGCAGAATGGAAGCATTTCTGATTTCAGAGGGTCTGTGGTTATTAGTTATTCAGTCTAAAATTTTACCAAAAGATACTGTAAAAGTAATGAACTAAAACATGATGCACAAACTCTGTGGAACAGGACATGAAGGAAACATCAGCAAAGAAAAGACATCTCATCTGACAGACGGGTTGCTAAAAACCCCACAAGCCTGGTCATAAAAATTATCTTCCAGCAGATCCTTGTAGCTGGAAAGGAAATGAGACTATTGTGGGTCCCACAGGGGCTTGCGGACTGTGCAAGACCTCTTCCAGTGTGTTATCAGGAAACTGAAAAGTATCTGTTATAGGATGTTTATGGGAAGGGCCACAACTGAGAAAAAGAAGGAATCAAGGTTGATCAGGGAGGAAAATGGGGTGGAGTGGGTTTAAAAAAGGTGTGTCTTGTGAATAAACATGCTGCTGGTCAATCTGCTTGTCTGTCCAAACCCCTTGCTATGTCATTGCAGTCCACCCTATCTTCCATTTAACCCCACAGCTCAGTGGTTTCTATGTGTGTCTGCTAATCTGTAAGTGATTACAGTGAACTTCATCTGGATCAGTGAGCAAGAAGGAGAGGAGCTACAACTTTCAGCTGTCAGGAGCTGGGGTCTGGTTAAGAGGTAATTCTACATGGTTAATAGACAGAATGAGTCATTGAGGGACCTGTGCACATCTGTGTGTGTGTGAATAAAGAGAGCAAAAGTGTACATGTTTTTCAGTAGGAAAAGCCAGTCCTCACCAGAAAGAGGAGCAGGAACCTGACCAAACTCCTTGTGTTTGGGTTTCCCCAACTGCTGGTCAAAATGCTGCTCTCCACGTGTTTGTGTCAGTAATGGCACCTTTGGGACAGCTGTTCAGCCTCACACACCAGAGCAGCAGAAAGCACATTGAGAAGAGCTCATGCTCCATTCTAGCACCCTTTGGAGAAGCCGTCCTTAAACCTTGGTTTTTCTGCTTCTCTAAGAAGCAGATTTCTTCTTCTTTCATATCTTTGTGCAGATGTCACACTGAGTACCTTACTTCAGAACTCTACACACAACCACAGGGAAGTACCTTTTTTTTTACATTTGCCTTTTTTGTTTTAGTACATAATATCTTCCTTACCTTTGTGTAGAACTTTATCACCTTTTATGCCTGTAATCATAAGAAACCGTGGTAAAAATTTGTAGAGGAGCACTTTGAGATTATTTCAAGATTCCACTACAAAAATTTCATTAGTGGAATTCCCATTAATAATAATCAGTTTTGAGATCAATTAAACTCATTTTAATTCCTTCTAGCACTTCTTCTCCAAATCCGTAAACACTATGTGGAAATTACGGAGTTCTTGTTGATTTTAAATTAATCCACTTTAATTGTTCCTGTGTGAGAATTTCTCAAGTTCTGATGTAGTAACAAAATTCTACCATAAAAATATGTGAATACGTAACCTTGTTTTTTTAAAAAAAGAACAAAAGTGGACTTTTTTCAGAAACTTATTTTCTATTGCATCCCAATAAATGTTTTGTTTGTTCTACTGCAGTTATGTCATGTTACTTTGTTCTCAACGTGATATATTTCCTTTTGATTCTGATTTGTCAAATTGTTGTCTTCAATAGTTCTAAATTTTCATTTTAATTTCCCAAGTTTTCAAATTAAATATTTTTTATGGTTATCATTATACAAAGCAGTCCATTTTTGCTAATTGTATTTCCTCATGTGAATTGAGTGTTCCCAAGTAGGTCTAAAACAAGAATTTTTGACATTATTGTTTAACTATATTTTAAATTGCTAAAATCTATTACCAAATTGTTTAAATGAAAATGTAATTGAGAGTCCTCAGACAAGTTCCAGCATCTTTCTCCAAAGCCACCAGTTTGGGCTGCATCAGTTTTGTCTCTGTGAATAACATCATTACTCGCCATCCGTGAAAATGAAGAAACAATCAAAACTAAGAAGCAGGACTTTTTTCAAATTATTCTAAAAACAATTGGTAGAATAAAATTCAGTTAGAAATATGGAACAAAAAAACCCTTTAGATGCATTCAGTATTTACCTTGTTGAACTTGTGTGTTCTGAATTATTTTCTCAATAGTTACTGGTTTTATCATCAAAGTTGCAATTTCACCCACTGATGAACTGGTCTCTCAATGAGTAGACATATCAAAATCCCATCTGAAATCCTGACTACTCTGCTGGATTATCTGCAAATTATTTAGGAACTACTATGCAATTAGTTTATCTAAATTTGACTTATTGATTTCCAAATGTGAGAGTTATAATTGCAAGGCCAACTTTCAGCCAGTTGATTTCTCTAGCAAGATTTCTTGCTTGTAGAGTATTAACATGCTCTCCTTAAATTACCAGAGTAAAGACTGTTTTAGTCCCCTTTAAATAAAAATAAGGATATCTATGCATATCCTGTAAAAAGTGCAGACAAAGAATGTAAAACTGTCTGCTTTAAAGGAAGAAAATTGATTCCGAAGAGCAGTACGGGTGTGTAGGGTATGCCCAGACCCCGCCCTGGAGGGACGTCTGCTGAGATAAGGAGATGGAGCAATCTCCCAGCAGGACCCCCGGGAAGGCAGGTAACTTTCAGTTACAGCGGGAAGAAGACAGACCCAGAATCCTCTGGGAGACCCTATGCAGATCCTTTGTAACACATTGGCCTTTACCCTCTGGCACCCACCCCCTGTACCCCTATAAAGCTAGCCCTCTGCCCCTGCGAGGGAGAGAGTTCTCGTCCCTGGCTTTCTCCTTCACCGGAGTACGGACCGACAATAAAGCTACCTTCTGTGTGGAACCAGCCACACGAGCCTCTCATCTCTCTCTCTGGTCTGGTCTGGCCTGGAGGCTGCCCTGCAGAGCTGAGTTGGAATCATGAGCTGACAATCACTAAAGAGCTGACAGCCTCTGCACGGGCCCTCCTAGCCAGCAGCTGAGGGAAGACACCGGGCCTCGGGAAGGTGATTCCTTTCGGGACCATCTCTCCAGACCGGTCACCTCTTCCTCAGTCAGAGCTACTGACCCTTCACCAGCTATAATACGGGTGTGTGCATATATGTGTGTATTTGTCTGAGTCTGTATGTTATTTTTTATTAAATGAGCTCATTACTTCCTAGGAAAGTTGTTTTTCCCATGACAGCCACATATGGAAATGACAACAGAATCACTTTTAGCAAACCCTGGATTACCTCAGAAGCTCAACTTTGTGGTGACTTTTCTACTTTTATACAGGCCTATAGCAAAATTTAAGAAATTACTCTTTACAGCCTCAGCAGTCCTCACAAGTTCTGTATTGTAGAAGCAGAACACATTTTAATGAACTGGTCTTCAAAGCAGATAATGGGTTTTGTAAAGAATACTAATCAATACATGCATTTTGATTGTAACGATTGCCAAAGGAGTCTTTGTGAGAGCAGACTTGTCTCTATTAGGAAAAAGTTTTTTAAAAAATTGAAATGTCAAATCTGAGTAGGCAGTGTATGTTCATTATCTAGTATTGCAATTTTCCCTTCTAGGGTAGGGAACCAATTTATTTTTGCCAAAGTTCAACTCAGAAATTTTATACCTACATGACTAAGCAACTGACAGAAGCAATTAGAGGAAAAGTTGCACAGGCCACAACAATCTAAAAATCAGAGAACAGAGAAAATAACTGGACACAAGGAGACAAGAAAACAGAAGGCAAAAATGAGCAAAATAATGAGCCCATGAAGAACTCAAGGAAGGGGATTCAGTCCTAGGAAGAGAAACATTCTTATGCAGACAAAAGGATAGCCTCTGTTATCAATTGCCTATAGTTAAACTGGCAGAAGCATATGGACCACATCTCAGATTGTCCTTCTGGAGCATCTGCTGCAGATGGCCCACTCAGTAGCCTCTCAACAGGTTTTTGCAGACGAGCCAAGACCAGGGCAAAAATTTCTAATATGCAGTTATTTCCCAACTTGCAGCAAAGCCACACATATAGATGCATGACTTCATTTATACAGCTCTATGGGGCATTCCAAACTAGGATTTTGTTCTGCAAATATTATTTTAAAATATTTTCATATTAGCATTTTTCTAACAATTCAATTGCTAATAAAGAGAAACTATTTTAGTAATAGTATGTCCCAGTTGGAACTTGAATGAAATCATTAATGTGATTTATGAGCCCACACTGAATGTTTCTCCTAATCAGGGAAACAAATGAAATTTGATTTGGTGCTTTTTTGAGAAGAACAAGTGAATGAACAAACAAACAAAAACAATACAGAGGGAAAAAAAGGACCAGCGGATAAGTAATTTTTTTGTTATTTGGAATAATAATACTGCTACAAGACAGAATAGAAAATTCTGTAAAATCCATTCAACACCAACTTAAATTGCTAATTCAGCATCAAACTTTAATTGGAGCACAGATATGTAGTGGTTAGTAGCTGAATGAGGTCAGGCCTTCCTCTAGAGAGGCTTATAAGTAACCCCTCTCACTTCATCTAGTTGTCAAACTTCACAGGAAAATACTAATTCTATTACCTTTTGAAAAACAGGGAAAATTGCCAAAACTCATAAATGAAAAGATGGCAAAGAGCTACGAGAAAAAAAACCAAAAAGGTATAAAGAAATCATAGGGAAAGAAAACACTGTGGACTTTTTTTATTAAATCGAGAATGGGTAAATAACATACACTTGCTGATACCTTAGTGTTTACTTTGTGTTTAAACTTGTGTAAAGCAACAGATATTTCCATTGCAGAAATTTCCACTGTGCACTGTGCCAGGTTGACACCAGTATAGTTTTTCATATTTTCTAGGTACAAAGCAATGCAAACATTTTGCCATTACAAAGAGAGGTTTGTAAAAAGTCACAATGCAAAAGCATACCAAGTGATAGACAGATTGTGGTTAATGAATCTGTAGATGCTCTGGTACACAAATTAACTGTTTCTTTCCTGTCAGCAATTTGTTAATTTTGAAATACCAGACTCCACAATTATTTCAGTGCCATCTAGTTTCACAAGGAATAAATCATTCTCAAGCAATCCTTGAAACTTTTCCAAGTTCTCTTCTTTTTGTTCCATATCTATCTAACCTTCAAATTTCCCACAGAAAACTATTCTGCTATTTTAGATAATCAATATGTAATTCAATGGAAATATAAAACTAGGGGCAACACATGTTGTAATTTAATCAAATACTGCAAGGACACAGCCTCCGTTATGAAAACCTTTCTTTTTTTTGTAGCTACAAGGAACTCCAGTCTGTAATACTGGAGTGCTACAGACTTCAGGACTGTTAACAAAGAATTCAGGTTAGTGGTACTGCTGCAGAAAATATGGGAGTCTTGATTGCAGTGGGCACTGACTACAATAAGTTTCTTCTATGCTCATGACCAGCATTTCTGCGGGAGAAAAACATTAAGTAGTGTTTGTAGCCTTGACACAATATGAAGTGAGATTAAGATAAACTTCTCTCTGGATGAGTCTAACAAGAGAATTGAAATTAAACAGCATTTTATACAACTGGAGATGCAGTAAGCTACCGAAACACTAAAACTCAGTTTGACTTAAGAGGAAAGATAGTGCATGCGTTCCACAGCTTTTATTTGTGTAAGCCTATTTAAAAGCCCTCTTCTTCTCCTCTCTTTCTCTGGTGTCAGTAAAACACTTTGGAATATAATCCCCTAATTTAGGCACATGTAATTTAGGTAAACGTGTTTGTCCTAGTTACCAGATGCACTACTGCCCTCTGCCAATTAGGGACAACAGTAGTGTTTATTTGAATTATACTGAAAAATTGCAACTCCATTCAAATATATAAAATATTACATTAAATTGGAGAAGGGTAAAGATTCTGAAGGAAAGGAAATTATGAATGTATAAATGAATAAAGAATTATTTATAGCACAGCGGAATATACTAAACATAATGGCTTTCTCTCCCTTTTCTGTGTAAAAGAACCGTGGTGACACAAAGGAACTTTTTCATGCCTATGGCTGGGCAGAAGTATGCCACAGCATATGCACCCAAGGAAAACCACCATCTCCTACACAGTCCAGGCGCAGATGCAAGAGACATAATTGCAGCCACAGGGAACAGGAGGAAGAGCTGTGACTCATAACTCTCCACAGCTGCCAGACCTTGGGTGCCACAGGCTTCCCATGCCTGGAGCATGTTGGCAGGCAGTCAGAAAGGAACAGACTCATCTAGCAAACCACCAGCGTGAACAGCTGGACGACCAGGCAACCAGCAACATGTGGTAGAGAAGTAACCTAAGCTTACCTAAATCATATCTGGAGCCATTTCCCTCTTGAATCAATAAAGTCTGAAGGGGCAGATCACACACTGTCTGTAAACATTCCCCTGCGTTTTCATGGACAGTGTCTGGATTGTGCATGCTATCACCCCTGGGCCTCGGCTTGTCCCCATCCTCCTGGGGACCTGATGTCCAGGGATGGGACAGCCCTGCCTAACCTCAGCTTGCCCTGCTCCCCAGCCGCTGTGAAGATGAGGAGGACTGCTCTTGAGGACAGTAAATCACAGCAATATCACTATTCAGTGATTATGTAAAAAAAAAGGAAAAAAGAAAAATGTATCATATTATCCTGATTATGAAAAGGTAACACTTTACTATGCCCTGAAGCAGAAATAATCTTCAAAGAAGAATGATTTAAAAAATGTCTTTCATGCAGATGGAACACGGGTTTTTCACAGTCTTTGCAACTTCCATGGTAATAGCAAGATTTTAAAAGAGATTCTCCCTCTTCCTTTTGTGGAAGGAACAAATTTTAACAGATGTGGAAATGTGTGTTTCTTTTTCAGTCACAGTGTAAAGTAGGTACTAAAATGAATGCAACCCAGAGACCTCTTTCCTTCTAAATTTAAAATTCCATAGCTAAGCATAGCATTCAGATTTCTATGAGTGCAAATTTTGTCACGGCTTCTGATAATTTTGTTTTAAGACATGAAATATAATTATTCCCTCACAGGTTTCTCAAATCACTTTTCCAAAGTATAATCTGTGGTTGCTAAAAACATCAAATGAGTTTTTGAAAAAGCAGAACAGATTTTCTATCAAATATGCTACTAGTCCAGATGTACTACAATGTTTTCTCTGTCCCTGTGTTCAGATATCATTTTTATCAGAGGTCTCATTGTCAAGCAAAATTGAGGGCCAGTGTTGAGCCACACAGAACATTAACTGCATCTGTAGAGGAATTAAAGAAGGATCATTAGAAGACTCGGACCATAACAAGGAACAAAAAATTGTAAGTTTATGGTACTCTATGTGCACAACTGGTGAAGTACTTATGCGTGGTTAATGGATTTTTAAAGCCATGGATATTTCCTTTTTCTTTTCTATTTGATGAACTTAGCAGACCATTTTGATTAATGGAAAATCCATTACTTGTAGGACAAGGGAACAACTGACTTTCCAACACAGCTGCTGCGGCCATGCTACATCTATTTGTATACCATAAGTACGCTAGTAGCGTTATAAATCTTTGTAATATTCTTCCCCAGAACTTTCCACCCTGCAGTTATCTCAAAGCATTACACTAAACTCCACACAATTTGAAGGTTAGGCTGGCTAGCCAGTTTCAATAAACTGGTCACAAGGTGCTGTTAACAGCCAACATCTAAAGAATATGTACTGAAAACAAGGAATCAGTGATTAGAGTCAGAGTTGTTAAATGCTCATGTGGCCATCGTTTTAAAGACCCTAATAAATTTAGCTGAGTTTCACAGGAAAAATTTGACAGTTATTCAAGCAAGATATGGGTAAGGAGTAATCAATATGCTTACTTACACTGCATGGAAGACAGATAGAATATCAATTCTAATGAGAACAACTCTGCAATAATATGAAAGCAGTGTCAATATGGCAAGGAATTATAAATCCATTTGGTTGCAATGGGATCATTCAGTTTACATACACTGCTTGAGAATGGTTATAGAGGTTGTCACTGTTGCTGGAGGAGAGTAAGGAAGCGATGCCAGTACATGCCATTATGCCTGTGCTATCTTCCATTCAGAGGTAATCATATACTCATATGCCCACTCCAAAGATATTTGAGTTGCATTACACATATGCAGCTCCTCTTGAAGATAATGGTAGCATTTACAGGTAGTACAACATCTTTGTTCAAGTGGAATCATTCCAGGAAATGAATGGAAAATGAACAGGCATATTTGGGAGAAAAATGGGCTTTTATCAACATACTGACATCATTATTGTTCTTGATGACTGGGTTCACTTCAGTTACAGAGTCATTAAAAACCCTTCACACAAATACATCTAAAACATAGTTGCAATTAAATCAAAACAAACCCTGTGATTTTACGAAATTCTACAAGTAATTATATACACTTAGTATGATTCAGTTGCTTAAACATAAACTAATGCCATTTCAGATCCTTAACAATACCATGGCTGTATGTCAGAATAGACAAAAAAAGTATAATCCTATCCATGTAGGTGTCTGACAATTAAGAATGCCTGGCTTCTTACGTTAAGACAGCTGAAGACCACTCAAAGTGTTTTCAGGGAACAGTTTAAAAGTGCAAAGATATGCATTTTCAAAAATGGTGTGTTCAGGGTCAGCAGAGATGGACTGGCCTATAGACATTTAACAATGGTCTGAAAGGAAGAATGGGCACTAGCTGGAAGTGTAGAATTATCCCCAAAGGCCTCTGACCTAAATGTGATTCAACTACATGTGCTGGCTGGCTCCTGAGCAAAGAGATTGCTCAAAGTTTTCTTTTTAACTCTTCAAGAACCATTTACTGATGAAAGAGAGGAGCAGCATAAAGCGGAAAATGATACCTATGATTTTCCACACAAGCTTCTTGTAAGAATAAGTTGAAAGGTATTGGAAATCTGTTCATATCTCTTGATATTCCGGCAGCTGCTGCTACTTGAGCACAGATGGGATTTAAAATAAAATTGTCATCACAGAATATTTACTCAGCAAAAAAAAATGGTGAGTGTTATGATTGCATTTGCCCCAAGTTTTATTTTACCCCAAAAGTGATTCAGTTATCTAACTCACAGATTAGTAATGCTCTTCTTTCCCCAGAAATAGCAAGTTTTTCAAGGCATGCTTTACAATCTGTACAGCTGCAATTACCAGTAATTCTCAGCTGAGGGACTGCCCCAGTTTTACTGTCATATAAGTGGATATATATTAGTATTGAAATATTTATTTTTAGAATTTTTTCCTGACACCCACCTGACTTTGTAACTTCTCTTACCTCCTGCACTGAAAATGATGGGATTGCCAAAATTCATGATCAAACATCTACAGATCAAAGTGCAAATACGCAGTTTGTGTTGTGAAAAAAAATGTAGAGGTCCTAAGTAAAAATTAGTTTATAAATGACAATTCAAGTTAAGATTTCCTATTTAATAAAAATAACCCTAAAGCAACAGATATATTAGTCACCTATATAGGCAGGAAATTAAATATTATAAATTGACCTGTATGTATCCAAGGTACTGGAAGTACATCAGCAGCATTTGATGGCAGATAAAATATTGGTGATTTTGCTTGCCAAAGAATATTCTCTTTTTTTGTGACTTTTTCATACAGTATTAAAAATTTATATTCCAAGCAATATAGACCTCAGATTCAATATACTTTTAGAAAAGTAATTTCCTAAAACTCAGAATTATCTAATTCTTGACATTTAAAATCCAATGTTTATTTGATAGCAGAGGATCATTTAACCATTTATATAAAGTAGAGGTCTTAGAGAAATCTCACTCTTATTAACTACTTGGAATTTTTTCAATTATATTCCTTAGTGAGATGCCTGGAATGTGAGTATTTAGAAAAAGGCAAATAATTCATTGTTAGCTGAGGCTTTGTTGACCACTTACAGAGTAAAGTAGATAATAATTTGTAATAATTGTAGTATATTCTGAATTTTTTTGGAGATAACTTTAAAGTTCCTGGCATTTTAAACATTGTTTAAAATAGTGAATAATGCATGACACAACTATTTGCAATGAAAAAACTGAGGTTACACTCACATAAATCTTAATATCTATCTAAAATTTTTCTGTGACATAAAAATACAACATTTTCTATTACATGTTTCTTAAAGTTAGAAAGGTTTTAAGTTCTCTCTTCACACAGCCTTAAACATCATTCATGTGCAGCAGCTGAGACATGTGTGTACTTATAGAATCAGCAGATAAAAGATCACCTGAGAAGACCTCGTTTTGCCTGAGCAGCCTCAGCAAAGATGGTGTTGTTATCAAGATACGAGAGTGATTTAATATACAGTCAGCAAGACGAATACTCATTCTAGTTAGTGACATAATATTTGGGGGGAAAAAAGGGAATATAATGTGATTAAGATAAAATACAATAATAATTTTATATTAGTACATTTTTTTCTGAAGCCAGGGCACAGTAGAGGGCCTCCTTGAAAGGCTCACACTTCTTCTGTGTGAACTCCCACTCTGCTTGGCCACCCACCATGAAATTTTCACAGAACTTAAGGTAGCCTGAATATAACAGTGATGCTCAGACAGCTCGCTGACTGATGCTGTAAGCACAGTCTCACTATGCCTCTCTACTTCCTTCAGCACAACAGGTCACTCTGACTTTGGAAAGATATTCCACAGGTGCACCTGACCTTTAAAAAGAACCCCATCATTTATTATACAAACAAGAATTTGGCTACTTGATATATATAGCAAACAGTACACATGGTGACAAAACTGCAAACCCTTACTGCAAAGCTATCAGTGTCGGATGGGGAAGGGACCTCATACTTTCCGCAGCTTTTGCTGCTGAAGAACACTGAGATCAGCCTGATTGATCATTCCCAAAGTTAAACTTTCTGAGGATATGGAGAATAGTGTTTCCTTACAGAAACTGACATTGGTGAGGATGTGGCAGACAAAGTTCCTGACAAAGTAACCAAAAAGTGATAGCACTGATAAGTTAACTAAAGCTGCTGAGCTGATGCTGCTGGCCTGGAGACATCTGACTGTGAATCACTTTATGCTATAAAAGCCAAGCACCACTTTTAATTTCTAACACACCCATTTCAGGAGTGCGTGTGTGAAGATTCCTCCCTTGAATGGGATGCCCCTCAAGGTTACTCCTTTAGGCTGAGTGAGAGGGATTTGCCCATGGTGAGTGGTATGGATAAATAACAACAATGGCCTCACTAAAAACAATTCTGGAAGTAAAAAACAAAAAGCAGGGCTCAAAAAAATAGCACTGTAAAGAGTCAATGAATCTTGGTGCTGCTAATCCATATGCCAGTGCATAGTTTGTGAGGTGCAGTTACCTGCTCTTAATTTGAGAAGGGTGTTAAACATAAAAAAAGAACAATGGGAACAATGCAATAAGTTTTGTTGGATTTTACAATTACAGAGATTCTCTAAGAAAGCAAAAAGCCTATTTAATTTTTTTTTATTTTTCTTATTGCTCCTGTTCCTATTATTACTTCTAAGCTTAAAGTATAAGCAATTCAAAACAAATGCTGCTTATCTGTATAAAGCTATGTTAACAGATTATTGAGAGATGACTCAAAATCAGACATGGCTGAATATCTGATTGTTAAATTGTTAAAAAATCCTTCATTATTTAAAGAAAGGAGCACATAGAAACTGAATCATGGCTAGCAATAATATTTTGCTACTAATAATAATAACATTACTCTGTTCATCATTATAAAGAACCCTTGGGTGGTTTCACAATTGTACAATTAAAAAGGGTATTAAGAGTACTATATGTCATCAGGTGTCTTGAAGGTATTGTCACTTCTTTTTGGTATAATTCTGGTTTTGATATTATTTAAATCTATGAAGAATTTTCCCCTGCTCCAGACCCAGACTGTGAGCAACTGATCAATGCATGTATCTTAACCTCTGATCACTTAAATGAAAATTTATGGTAATGAGAAAGAAAACACAAGTAGGAGAAATTCAAAGTATTTTAAAGTATTGCTACTTCATTAAAATATGCATTTTTATTTCTTATCTCTTATTTAATCAGGGTATTCCATAGAAATATTTCAGCATAACCATTTTTAAGTACAAAAAACCTTCATGAATTCTTTCTGGAGAATCAAAACATGTTGAAAACTTTACTTAATCATCATCATCATCATCATCATCATCATCATCATCATAGTATTTGACTTTTTTCCCTAGAAAGTGTGTATACGTATGCAAAGCAGTAAAACATTGTGAGTTCATAGGTGAAGACACACGAAATAAGCATAAGATTTGCAGGAATGGATGAAAATCCATCTCTGCAAAGGATGAGGAATATTTCATCTCATACACTGATGAGGCATAAATCAATTTCCTAAGGCTTAAGTGGGTGAGCAGAAACCTAAAAGTCTTTTTCAGAAGAGCCCATTCAAACCTTTTCAGGAAACATGTTACATTTTTGCATATTGTTTTTCTCCTTGCAAATAATGAGAGCGGGCAGAAAGGAATGTTCTTATAAACAAGGGGAAAATGGAATTGCTTAGAGATGTTGTTCAGTCTCATTTCACAAAGCCCTATTAACACATTGCTGTTCTAATCTTATGAATTTCTACCAGTTTTGTGGAATCATTATTTAAATATGCACAAAAGTGTATGATCTATAGAGCAATTTTGTTTGGTGGATTTTCATCAGGTTTTTAAAAGAAGGCTATTACATAATTCTCTCTTTCAACCAAAGAGATCATCTGAATCTAGTTCACTGGATATAGAAGCTGTTAGGAACAATACACTGTCAGAGATACTAACCCTACTACCTCCTAGATTTCAAGATGTTTTGCTCTAACAGTAGATTATCTTTCTCAAAGAAAAACTCCAATTGCTTATAAAACATGCAGAAATTAATCATTAGAATATCATCAGTAATGGATTCATTGGGTGGGAGAGAAAACCCTGCACTCATTTCTGTTGAGCTTTGCCTTTCATCTTTCAGATATTTTTAGTTCAAACATAATTTATGTTTAGCAAACACAAATACTTCAAAAGTTTGGATTATTTAGGTTTAGAATTCTTAGAGAAAATAAATCAGACAAGGAAATGTTATAATGAGCATTTTCCTATTAATGTTAATTCTGTCTTAAAATCTTTCAAAGAATTTCCATCTATTAAGTCACAGACTACAAATTAGATTTATTTATTCTAACTATTGCCACATGCCAAACTCTCTGCTGTTAATAGCACCATCAAATCTTGAAATCGTTGGACAAAGGTAGAAGTTGTTATTTTCAAGTCAAAATTTTTCTGCTATTCGTTTGTGGCCTGAAAATTCTAAAGGTACTGAGAAAGTAAAACTGATCTCTTACCATATTATATATGAACATTCAGAGACTCTTCATACTGAACATATGCTCACCATTAATTCATATCTTTGATCTCAACTTTTTTTCTTAATGGAATAATACAAAAAAAGGTACATTTACTAGAAAATATTATTAGTAGAAAATATTATTTCAATAATTTTTGACTGAATTGAAGTTCAATTAGAATTTTTTTAAACTCTAAATATAATTCAATTCAAATTATTTCAATTCTTTCCTCATAAGTATTGATTTCAATAGATCAATAAGTATTTATTGATGGTCACATTATTTTCATGCTTGTTTAACTAATTTTGGGATTCATTGCATTTATTTTAGGAAATCGTTTTGCCTTACCATCATTTCAATGGTTTTAGATCCTACCCACCACATGTTATATGCTTCAAATATCAATGGGTATGCATAACATTAAGTCCTGTGCTCTTCAATGTCTTCATAAATGACTTGGATTCAGGACTGGAAGGGATACTAAGCTCACAGATGACACAAAACTGGGAGGAGTTGTTGACTCCCTTGAGGGCAGGGAGGCCCTGCAGAGACATCACAAGACATCAAAGGGCTGGGCAATCACCAACCATATGAAGTTCAACGAGGGAAAGTGTTGGATTCTGCACCTGAAATGGGGCAGCCCTGAATGTATGGGCACACTGGGACATGAGAGGCTGGAGAGCAGTGCCATAGAAAGGGACCTGGGGGTCCTGGTTGATGGCAAGTTGAACATGAGTCAACAGTGCCTTGGCAGCCAGGAGAGCCAAGCGTGTCCTGGGATGCATCAGGCAGAGCATCTCCAGCTGGGCCAGGGAGGGGATTGTCCCGCTCCGCTCTGGGCTGGGGTGGCCTTACTTCAAATGCTGGGCAGAGTTTTGGGTATCATGGTAAAAGAAAGATATTAAGTACTTAGAGAGCATCCATGAGGATGGTGAAGAGCTTTGAGGGGAAGATGTATGAGGAGTCGCTGAGGACACTTGGTCTATTCAGCCTGGAGGAGACTGAGCAGAGACCTCATCGCAATCTGCAACTTTCTCGTGGGGGAAAGAAGAGGGGCAGACACTGATCTCTCCTCTGTGGTGACCAGTGACAGGATCCAAGGGAATGACCTGAAGCTGTGTCAGGGGAGGTTTAGGTTGAGTATCAGGAGAAATTTCTTCACCCAGAGAGTGTTTGGGCACTGGAACAGGCTCCCCAGGGCAGTGGTCACAGCACCAGCCTGACAGAGTTCAAGAAGCCTTTGAACAACTCTCTCAAGAAGACGGTGTAATTCTTGGGGGATGGTGCTCTGCAGGGCCAGGAGCTGGACTTGATAATCTTTGTGGTTCCCTTCCAATGCAGCACATACTGTGGTTCAGTGATTAAATTAAACAATTATGCTGAAGGCTAATTAAAAGAAAAAATTCTGGAATTACGTAAATTTTTTCAAGTCATGTTATCTGGTAATCAAGATGATCCTGACATAATTTTGCTGTCTACACTTTGTTTTCTGTCTAGAATGAACCTCAGGTCAGAAACAAGACAAAACCTGACATCACTAACTCACTACTCATGTTAGTCTTTGGATGTGAAGGCACTTTACAGCAGACAGACATAATTTATTTTTTATCTCATTCTTATTTAATTGAAATTAAATTAAAATTGCCTGGAGCTTACCAAATGTCTTTTTCTGCATTTATTCCATGAGGCATGCTGACTTCTTAATGCCAAATTGGAAAAAATCTGTGGGCTGTAACTTAGAGAAGAAACCAAAGAAAGTCCTTTCTCAGTTCCAGATTTTTTAATCACCTTTTTTTAGAGTAAATTAACAAAGCTGTTCTATGAACAATTAAGCCTTAGTTATACCCCAAGTGTGCTAATATTCTTGCTGCATTCTTTTGGTAATTAAAATCACTTTGTTTATACCTTGAGAAGATGACCTTCCCTAGAGATTCACAAGAAGCTCAAGAAGTGATTCCAACCTAAGCTTTAACATATGCTCTCTTGACACTAGTATTCTTGAAAAAAGATCCTATTAAGCCTCTGAAACCTAACTTACATCATCTCTCCATTTCTAAGGCAGGATGTGACTGGGCAATGATTCTGGGTTGGGTTTTTTTGAGGCCCTACTCAGTATGTGATTGATCATTTATGATGCGGGGGGTTTTTGAGGCTCTACTCACCTTCAGACTCTTGAATTGTATAAGATTTTGTCTCCCATTCAAGAATTGTGTTTCCCTTTCATGACTTCATTCTTGAAACCATGATTTTATGTGTCTTATGTAAGAATGTCATCATTAAGGAGCATTATTAGAAATATTTTTTTTCTTGGACAAAGTAATCAATATGATATTTTCCTTCATAAAAAACATGAATCATTTTAAAAAGTGTATGTGTCTTTGTACATTATTCAAGTTTTGGAGAAAATCCTTACAGCATCTGAAATGCCTTATTGGCCTATCTGAAGCAAGATTATGGAACTCTGTACTCATGCATGCAAACAAAATTGCAGTTTGTATTTGACAATGTTTCTACACATAAGCTATCAAACAATTAAAGGAACATCTCATTTAAGCTCAACATTATTTTTGTTCACATGCTTACTAAGATTTTTAACATTTCATCTCTGTCTTATTGATCTTCATATTTTAATATTTTAGTACTAATTTAGGATTCTATCACAGTCTGTGTTCTCACAGTCTAGATTTACAGGCTGTGTTTAAGGAAGTATTTACTGAAATTGAGACATTCCCTTCCATTAGTTTCTGTTCTATTCTGACAGTTGTAAAGTCAGTTCACTTACTCATCATATTTACATTATGATCATTATTCACCCTACAAAATTATAAAAGCAAAGTGTCCAAGACAGCCACTGTTTCTATCAGGCTAATAAAACCATTATCAGAATTTGGTCCAGCTGCAAAAAAACACAATAAAAAAATTAGCTCAACTAATTTTGACAGCATGAACAATGATTTTGCAGCATCTTCTTCATGATTTTCTGTAGCACCATCAAAATCTAAAAACTGGTGGCATGTTAGTAAATGCAGTAGCAGCAGGTACAAAGGTTTAAGCATGTGAGCTCTAGATTTCTGTAGCCACATCAAATACCTGTCTTTAGTAAGGTTCTGTCCTAGTTAAGCCCCAACAAGTTCAAATCGTAATGATTTTGGAATGATAAAAATAAATTGAAACAGATAGGGTGCTCTAAGCTTGCTGTATGAAATCGTCTTCACTGTCTATTTTCTCCAATCTAATGATGACATTTGAGTAAAAGGTTAACAAGTTCACTTTAGGCTACTTATATTGTACAAAGAGCATACAGGATCAGCTATTTTCATTATTTATGAGCTTATAGCCCACTGTAATATATCATAATACTTTACTGTAGTAAGTGAGTCATACTACTGTAGGAACAATAAGAAACCTCATGTACTACACACTCAGATAACAAGTAATGCATACTTTTTTTGATACAAAACAAAGCCATGACAATATGAAACCTTAAGTTGTACTATTCATGCATCCCAGAAGTCTAATATTTGTTAGAAAAGCAAAATGTTCAACTTCAATCTGTCTAAAAACTTTGAAATTAATGTCCCTCAAGTTAAGAAAGTCAAAAATTCAGTTCAGGATTAAAAGAATTAAAAGAACAACCTTTATCTGGTACCCAAAGAAATCCAGACTATATAATCATGTCTTTGAACAAGATATATGACAAATCCTTTAAAAGCTAGAGTAGTTCATTCTTCTTAATCTTGTCTTATACTACAAACATTTTCATCGTTTCTACTTGACTGTTGTATAGGTTGAGTTGCTGTCACTCTACTGTAGCAACTCCGTCTCACTTTTTCATTGATATAATATGAATATTTTTGCACAAGAAAAATATATTGTCAAAAGTAATTGGGTTGAAGTGAAGAATCGAGAAATAAATTTTATGGTTTAGACATAATTTTAATATACATACTCATCTGCTATTTCAGTACTTTGTGTGATATTTTAAGGTCATAGTTATAAGTTCCTGTAAGTCTATTTCTATTTTCATAATGCTATCTCTATTATTCCATCCTCCAAGAATTCCATGAGCCTATCAAAAATCAACACCACAGTAAATACATGAGCGTAAAAAGTTCATGAAACGAAGTCTATTATTACGTGGCACATAAATAAGATTCTGGCAGCAAAGTAAGAATCACTGAGAATGTAGGTAAATCACATACCTGTTGAAAGCCAAATGTGAAATAACACTGGGTGAATATGCCCTGCCATGGTTGTATAATTTGTTGGCTGATATATTTTTGCTTTATTTTACTGAACTGAAAGGTGTGAACGATTATAAACCATCTTTTAAAAAAGTAAGTTGTGCTTTCAAAAACAAGTAACTGGAAAATATTTGATTGGTTTTGTTGGGGTTTTTTGTTTGTTGGGGTTTTGGGGTTTGTTTGTCGGGTTTTTTTTGGAGGTTTTTAAGGGGGATATCTTAAAAGTTATTGTCTTGTTATTGAGATTTTTACATATATGACACTTGGGATTTTATTAAAAAAAATACAATTTCCTCATTTGGGCCAAAATGCCAAACAGGCTGCATAACCATGTTCCTACTTATATGAATGTAACAATTGCCTGTTGCTGATATGAGATAAACTGAAGATGTATTTTTCCTCCATGACAAACAAACTGTAACTCAGAAGTGTTCCAGACTGGCAATGAATTATTTTTACTTGCAAAACAGTAGCACAAGGACAGTATTTACTAAATCAGATGATATCTGAAAGAGGAAACAGGAGAAGATGGAAGCATAATCAGAAGATTGGTAGGGAAAAAGTTTGTCTATGAGAAGCCATCAGGTGATCCACCAGCCTTAATCATCTGCTGAGTACAAAGTAGGAGGTTAAGAAGCTTTTAACAGAAAAGAAATTCTAGTCCATCTCTACCAAAAGGTGGAATTAGAGAACTTGCAAAATCTACTAAAATTCCTATACAAACTTTTGGGAAATGTTACTGTAGGCATAAAAACCCTAGTAGATTCAGAACTGGCAGGTTCTGATTTGGTATCAGAAGAATTCAGGCCAGTAGGTCCATAAAAAGTCTAAGCAAAAATATGTTTAATCCTTGCAAAATCAGAGGCTATCCCTCCAGTACTCCTAATCTGCTGTTTATAAATGATGGTTGAGGTTCTCAGTCAGCCTCTAAAGTTCTCACTCTTTTGTGTTACTGCCACAGTTATTTTTCTTAGTACCACATTCCCTGGTCTGACACACATTTCTAAACAGGAAGCATTTGGTTTCTGACAAATATTATATATATATATATATATATAGTACATACAACATATTTATCTTTGGATATTAGTGAGTTGTGATGCTTGGGAAGCTAGAAATATATGCAAAAAATTATCTTTTTTTTTTTCGAAGCACAAATAATCCCCCAAAGTCTGTTTCAGCTCACATTACCAAAGAATACATGGCAATCTCATCTCACAATAACACAGTAAACACCTATGCAGACACATATGCAATCTGCTTCAACGTTTTACAATGCTATGGAATCCTTTACTATGCATTAATGTATTAATAATTAATAATTAACTCTTCACATGGTAATCATGTTGGGTAATTGAGCCCACTGACTTTAGCACCTGTATCTAATAAAAAGCTTAAGATAATCACATAATAACCCAGAATCTGGCAGCCTGTAAATTAAAAGTACTTGGAAAGCCTTCCCAAATTTGCTGAGAAGAAAGCATTACAAATAATTGCAGCTTTACCTGGTGCAATTTAACCCTTGCAAAACAATACAACAAAAATTGTCATCACCCTTAGGCAGAGAATTTCACCTCAGGAATTTAGAATTTTCCTGCTAATTTCTTTAAAGACAGCACAGTCTGAGACTTCACAGTGTAGTTAGTCACCGCCATCCTAAAGGCATTTTGTTGTTAAAAGTGTCATGGGTTGCTCCTGTTTTGCACCAGAAAAAAAAAAAAAAACCACACACAATTAATTCCATGAAGCACCATCCTGATGTGAATACTGCCCTGAAGTTTGTAACTAAATAATAAGTGTGATAAAGGAGAATAATGAACTATTAATATACTTGTGTGTACAACTATGGCTAGTAGAAACACTGCCCACTGCTGTCCATTGTGTGAAAAATGGGAAGACGGTTCAGAATAGGAAGAACACAGATAAGTCTGAATATTTAGTTTGCTAAATGTGATACACAGACACGTTGTGGGGAGAGATAAGATAGAATTGGGATACAGGCTGTGGGACGTGCCTGCAGAGGCCCATGGCAGCACGAAGGAGCACATGGTAGCACAGAGAGGCTTGTCTCCGCCAGACCCTGCGGGGAGGAGGTGTCACACAGCAGAGCCCTACAGAGAGGAGCCTGCCAGGAGCTGACAGATGGGTGAACAGCGAGTGATCACCCCATAGAAGGACATTGAGGAAGTGTCACATTGCTGATGTGGCAACACAGGATAGGTCACATAGTGAGAATTACCATATAAGGAAATACTGTGCCTTGGAAAAGTGTATAAAACCAGCTCGTTTCTTTTGAATAAACAATTTAGATTCCTTGCCTGTCTGGCTCTATGTCTCAGTCACTCACAATACAGCATCCTCCTGAAATGTAAAGTTTCTTTGCAGTTTATTCTTCTAAAAGACGTAAACATAGCATTGCAAAGACATAATGGAGCAGGTGACACGCTGATCAAGATTATGCAGTTTTGTCTGGGCTTACTTCAAGTTAAGGTTTCTTGTTACTGTTTTAGTTTCCGATTCCCAGCATAGGATTGGTTGTGTATGTTTATGAAATCTCGGTGTCTCTGGAGAGAAACCATAAACTGGGTCAACTTGACTCTATAAAATGATTAACAAGGAGTTAATAATTTTCTTATTCACTGTTCCTCATTATCACATTGTATTCCACAACAGATTGTAACATACTGAAGTGATGACACTGCTTTCCTATACCAACAGTATGAATTACAGAAACGTAGAGTATCTGTACCTTGGGAATGGAAATGTGAGGAGTAGAATGAGGGCAGGGGTCCAGTTTGAGTGTTGAAGTGTTATGACAAATAGGTTAACAAATCTGAACTAATGAGGTAAGCCTCTCTCCTGGCCAGCATTAATGAAAGTGTTGTTTTACAGTCTAATTAGTTACTGTAAGGTGAACTACAGAGAGAAACCATATATATCTTGGCATCAACTATATTATTTCATGGGTACAGTGTTGAGACATTACTTACTTTAGATCTCCAATTTTATTCATTTTTTCTGTGTAAGATATATTCAACAATCCAGACAGTCCAGTTTAATGGAACGTAAACAAGAAACAGTTGTGAATTATAAGAGTCTGCCCACAAGGCGCATTTCTGCAACGTTTGATAGTCATGATCAGCCACAGAGAGCAGTGCAAATGCTTCATGATGCTGGCAGCATTTCATTTTAAGTGTTTAAGTTTTTTAACCCATTTCCTGATACCTGTTCTATTACAGGAGAATATTACACTAGTGTTTAATTTACATACTTAAGAACAACATCCAACACAACTAAGGCAATATCCATACTAAAAGCCCTTTTTTTGTACACTCGCAAACTGTATGTATTACGCAGTGCTGCTGTTGTGGATATGGCTTAAATCACCAAAACTTTTACCATTCTTTTATACAGCATTCTTTTGTAAGAAAAAAGACAAAACTGTGGTCAAATAAAGTTAAGTTGTTTACTAAACCTACATGCTGAAATCTGACCATATGCATCAGGATTTGACCTCTAAATAAAACAGTGTGTCCCAATGTGTTTGCCAGACAGCCATTTTGTATTCAATAGGCTGGGGAAACTTTAATTCTGTCTCTCTTTTTTTTTTTTTTTTTATGGACTTTATTTTAAAAATGGCTATATATTAGCAATTTCTATTTTGATATTGGTTTTTGAATCATGTTCTTCCCACTGTGATTCAATGAAGATCTTAAAACAATTGCTTACTTTTTTAAACTCTGTTTATTTTTGTGATTTGTGGGCTAGATTCTCAGTTAGAACACACTGACTTACAGTAAATCTACTTAAAGTGATGGAAAGGCTTCTTAAAAATTAAATTTCATTTAATTTAAAAAGACAAAATTCACCTTAAAAGACGAAGTCCACTGAAAGTAACTTATCATCTGACTCCAATTTAATATTTAGATTGTTTATTTCAGCTGGAAATAGTATTTCTGCACATGCTGGTACATTTTACATTAGCCAAAACTTTGGTTTTAAAGCAAATTCTTATTGTCAAAATGTATGTTTTAAAAAAATGTTTTCCTTTGTCCTGGACTGACCATTGTGGTTACTTTCAAATATTCACTGACTCCTACTCCAGTCTACATTCTGAAGAGGAATTGTGAGCTACTATTTCATCTTTTCTGAAATGTAGAAATAGTTCACCAATCTGGCTTATTATCCCAAAGGTAAGTATGATGAGCTTATAAAAGTTATTAAATTATTATAAATGAGTATATTCTACTCATTAGAGTCATTCGTGTAGACTATATATCATTACTTACTATAACCAAGGGCACTCTGAAAATTATTTTACTTCAAATGTATCTTTTCCATTTGCAAGGTAAGGGGTACAAGATCCCTAAAATTTAAAGGTCCTTTGGAACCCGAGCTTAAATCTGCTGAAGTAAAAATTAGTACACAGGAATCATAGATTGTTTTCCATAGGTAGAACTATAATGCCAGAGAATGTGATGCAATATGTATAAACAAATTTTTAGTGTAACTAGCTTGGAGGCTAATAGAAGTACAGTATTAACAACATGATTTCAAGTATTGGACATTTATCTGCAGTCACTGTAACTATCCTGGTGCTGAAACCAAGAATGTGCAGAAGGAGTAGGACCAGATCACCCAGGTGCTGTGTTATTTTATATCTGTTACTCTCTCTCTTTGGCTCAAACTGAAACAAATACATCACTATTTCTAAGGACTACACGCATTCTTTGTTACAAAGGTCTTTTCCTTCCTTAATGGTCTTACAGTCTTCTCTGATTTATATCTCTGATGAGCCTGTAAAACCCTTCATTATATGTCCTCTTGTCTTGCACAATATTCCTTTCATTTTCAATATACTTACCAATTTTTCAATATTTGAAACTTGAGGTTAATCTACTGGTTTTAGTAGCAGCAATGTTCTTGATTTATATACCTCCTTCTCCTTGATTTCTCTTTCTCCTTTTAAATATGATGAATCTTAGGATTCAGATTTATTATGTACCCAGTCATTTCCCTTAGTCTAGTATTAATTTCCTTTTGCCATTTGTGTGATACCTCTGTTAGTCTCAGTCTGGATCTCCTTGACCCAATCTATTCAGAGGAACAGCCATTAAAATCCAGCCCAAGATAATTTTCCATTGCAGAAAGCTGTCAAAGCCGTCTATCTGGGCATCCTGGTCAAAATACAGCTGCCTCCTCACCTTTCTTAGCAGAGGTAGTTAAAGTAATACAGTACAGAATAAAACAAACTACAGCCTTGAAAGAACACTTTGTTTGTTTGTTTGTTTGTTTGTTTTAAGGGATCACACCTGCAGAAGAAATTGAATTATAAAAATCCCCACTCTTTGCTTATGAAGAAATTGTTTCCTTCCTTCTGATTCACTGGAATGTGTCTGAATGCTTTCCATTCTGTGCTCGTTTGGAAGAAATTCTTCTGTTTAAGCTGGTAATTCTTTCCTGGGATCAATTTATGTTTGTGTTACCTCAGGATTTTAGAATTACACAGTTTCAGATACAAGCTTTAAAACTTTGAGGTGCCCCAGTTTTCAGAAGAGTCTATAACAGCTTTCTGCATTAAAAGAAAAAATGTTTACTGAACTTCTGGAATCATTAAACCACTCAGATATCATTTGGCATAAGTAATTCAATTTGGCTTAAAGAAACTTCAAAGTACTTGCTTGACAAAATATGCATTTTAAGTATCAAAATTTTATCCCCCACTAAACTGTGTAAGCCAGCTTCAAATAGAAAGAAAATTTGGTTCTGTTTTCCAGATGAGGATGGTTAAACCAGAAAACTCACTCTGGCTATTAGATAGTTTCTGAGAGTTTGCTAAGAAAATCAATTAACTGGAGTGCCAGTAAAGGAAAGCTCGAGTATATTTTCTCCCTCCCTCCCTACCTCCCTCCCTTCCTCCCCTCATTTCTTATTTTAACATATTAACTGAAAACCTAAAAAAAAAAAAAAAAAATTAATAACTGTCAGATCAATTATCTAATCTCTAAGAATACAGATGTATAAGATAGACTTTGCCAGCTGTGAACAAAGAGCTTTGTCATAAATACGGTTTAAAATGAATTTTCCTTAGTATGTCAGTCATCTTTAAATAAAGTTTAATTTATTGCAATTTTAATTTCAATTTATTTTATATACCATATTTAAGTGAATACCCCAGCATTTCTCTGTGTTTCAAACAATTCTAGTGACTGAATTTTACTTCAGACTTAGGGAGTATTTCATGAGCATTGGCCTGTTACCTTTTCCACCCTCTTATAAATTTGTTTGAAGACCCATAGATGTATCATATCTGTGAGTGTCTCTGGTCAAAAATATGTGAGGGACTCTGGCATAAATCATAGATGCCTGAAAGATACTGTGTCACACTCTTAACATTCCATTCATTTTTCCTAAGCTTGGACAAAACTTCTGATAAGCACTATGGAAAAGAGAAACTGGGAAGTCAAGGGGGAAACATGGCTGAATTACTTTTCCCTCAAATTTAGAAAGCTCCACCTTCTATAAAGAGAAACAAATTCCTCAGTGGTTCTGAAATAGGTGATAAGATGCTAGCTTGGAGATTTATCTAAGATGACATTACTGGAAAGTTCTACAGAGGAGGTTAAATTTAAGTGAAAGGGACTTGTGAATTCAAGGATTAATATTTTTTTGAAAGGAAGAGAATCAAATAAATTTTATTTTAAGAAGAAACAAAGAGGTCGAAAGTAAAAGAGAAGAGTGAAGGGCAGAATGAGTGCACAAAGATAACAGGTGAAAGGTGCCACCATTGTGGAAGATCAGATAGCAAACCTCTGTACCTGTAAGTACAGTCATACTTATCTTGTCTCCTCTTATGGTATTTTGAATATAATTCCTTTGTTCTTACCGAGATAACTTTTCTCCACAAACTTCTTATTACTATAATATTTGTCTAGTTTTTCACAATTACTATACAATCTCTCTCAATAAGTCGTGAGATATAACTACAGAAAGAATGCTATAAAGCCATAAAAATTGTGAAGAAAGAGGCTTGTAAGCTTTTATCCATCTGGTTTAATTGTATGAGAACAAGGAGTCAACGCAAAAAACAAATCTTCAGATACCTAATACTTGTCATATATTCATAAATACTTAATATTTATATAGTTTTCTCAATTAAAAATAGGATAAGCTGCTTCAAAACTGACTGAAGTGTCTCATGCAACATTTCCTGGATATCTATGATTTTTCTTTGAAAATTAAATTTGATCCAAATCTGATCCAAATTTAAGAATTTTTTTTTCATTTAAGTATAATTTGCAGATTGTATCCTTAGTGTCATATCTGTCTCCTTTATCTCATACTGTGAAATACTTTTGCAATGAAAAAAATGAATGAAAAAAATCTGCATTCCATTTCAAAACTGAAGCTGCCACTGAAAAAAACTGTTTATATAAATTAGGATGGCCCTTCTCCTTCTCTATATTAATTGATACCACTCTCCAGTGTATTTATTGGGCCACATTCCTGTGCATGAGCAAGAGTGTCACATATTTTTCAAGCTGAAAAGACAGTCAAGAACTAGAGTTCAAAGAGAAGAGATGATGATTAACTGTTTAGGACTTACAGATGCAAAAATAGAACATGTTTACTTGAGAAGGAGCTTAATAGGTACCCAGAAGTGAAATGAGATCTAGGGAAAAAGGAACAAACTTTACTTTAGAAGGACTGGAAAATTTAGAGACTACTTTTTTCCTGTTCTTATAGTTTCAGTTGTAGCCATAGTTTTGGGGAAAATTAATTCATAATGGTTAATAATAATTTGGAAAAGACTCAAAAACTGTAGGCCATGACCATGAGTCATTTATCAAAAAGTGTATGTACACAAGTAACATTTCAATAACAGGAGAATGTAGGTTCCACAATAAAATTTGATGTTATAACATGCTTCAGATACCTACAGTTTACGTAAGTGTCATGTTCTGACTCTCATCCTGCCTGATGATATATGCAGTTTGCTTGAAAATGCAATAGTTATGATAATGCTGCCACTTGCAAAAGAGTGATATATTAAGTGCATCTTCCATTTTATGTGTCTTATATTAAACAAGAAACATAATATAATTTGATAGAAAACTAATTCCTTTTCCTGAAACACTTACAAGAATGCTTTCTGCATATTCAGTTTTGGAACTGAAGATTTTATTGTCATGAAGTTAATTCTAATGGCAAAAAAATATATTTTTTGGAGTTAGACACAAAAATGTTGTAATGGTCTCAATATATTCTTCACCACTGAAGTGCATATTAACACTAAAATTAATTAACACTCAAAAATTTTCAAGCATAGATTTTAGCAATGCAAGTTAGTGTTTTTATTTCAGAATTCAAAGCACCTTGTTTTCATAAACCAATCTTCAAAATACAAAAATTGAGCTTGAAATACATTAATTATTTACGCTTTCTATCAGGGAAGGATGACTCCTGTGTAGTGGGATTCCCTTGAAAAACACAGAGCTTTAGCATTCAACTATACTTTTCAGTATTTCAGACATAGTTCCATTATATTTTAATGAACTGTTAGCCTTCAGACATTTAACTCTACATATGGCAATAGTAATCCATATAAAATTTATACATTTGGATCTGGAAATTCTTACTGATGTGGCCCTAAGCAGAAAATTGTTTAAAACAATACTAGCTACAATATCATAGATTTTGGAAGTGGTAGATTTCATAATGGTCTGGTTGTATTTGCAAGGAGAGTAAGCATACATAGACTTTGAACACACGTATGTTGTGAGCACATTGGGAAATTCCCTGTTGAGTAAACTCCCCTTAGAAAAAGACCAACCACTTTGTAACTTTTGATTGTGTTTTTTAATTAATTGAGTTAATTTTTAAACTAATTTTAATTAAAAATTAATAATTTAATTAATTAATTGAGTAATTAAAGGTGATAATGACTTTCACAATCACACACTTTTAAAATCAAAGTCATCCTTTGGGACTAGGCCTATTCTCCATCACTCTTAATATCTTTTCCATTTCTCTGATGCTCAAACCCCATTTCCTCTGGAGGGTTGGTGGCTCAATGCAGTAGTATTCATTTATACTTTATCAAATATCCCCAATGGGCAAACTTCAGTTCACTCATCAGCTTGAATGAGTGTGTTTGCTAGAGTTTGATTATCTATCAAATATTTCCCCAAAGCTGTAGGGATAACCTACATTTTACAACTCATTCCTGTGAAAAATTGCAGCCCAATGAAATCTGGAAATGAGATATATAGCTTAGAATTTCTGGAGAGATGTGTGTTTCTATCAGGTTTAATTTCTTTGCTTTACTTTCTTTTCATTTTGAGAACAGAAATAGTTTGAGTTTCACAATGAGAAATAAGCTCATTTTTATGTTTAGAAACTTTTGTATTATGTGCAGTCTTTTATTTTTTTTTCAGTTTGAAAGAAAAGTGTGCCAGAGAGATAGAGATGTGACAGCTACTGAAAGTGGAAAACCATTATCTTGGACAATATAGTACAAACAGAGACTAGATTCTAGATGCATTTATTTCTAAACTTTAGCAAAAAAATTCCCAGCTTTTATAGTGGGTTACATTTCTAGGAGAATTAAAGGAGAGTCTTGAATACAACCATGGATCGTATACACTTACTTCTTTCCATATTAATGTTTGGAACTTGCTCCGTCTGTTAAGACACAATAGGAGGAGACATGTAAACAAGGTTCTCTTCTACAAAATTGTTTTGTCCAAGAAATTAAGATGTGTTACTGCATAAGGCAAGTCTCTGTGGAGAATAAGACTGGGAATGCCTGGAATATGAAACATGTTTTCTTAGGCCCATCTGAAAGCTGAAGAAAATTAACAGCCAACTTGCTAAGTGCAGTTTCCTGCCATGAGTACACAATGTTAATACTTTATGATTTTCATTGCTCTCTGTCTTCCAGCTAGAATATCAGGTGTTTTTCAGAAGAAAGGAAATATAAATACCCTGAGAGGTGCCTATTTGAATGACCACTATCTTTTCCTGCAACGTTAGTTAAAGCCACTTCATACGCAGAGAATTTTCTGACTTTCTGTTCCTCAAGAAACAAGACTCAATATCCTTTTCATAGTACAAAAATAACATTAATTTGTTTGGTGTAGAGATGGATGGGGAGGTGAAGCTGAAATACAAAGGAAGGGAAATTAATTATTCATACTATTTTGTGAAAGGTCTAAGTTTTTTCATGTTTGCTTCAAATTTATAATTTTCTTTATTTTCACGTATACCATATTTCAAAAATTGCCAGAGGGAACTTACAACGTGGGACCTGAGTTTTTCCTTCCCCTTCTCTCTTTTCTAATATGTGAAATCAAAATAAATAAATAAAATTATTTCTGTGTGGCTGCATGTGGTTCCATTCTTGACTGTATGGCTTTTGATATATACCTTCAAGGCACAGAACATTCAAGTCGGAGTGAGAGGACAATCATTTCATTTCATTTCATTTCATTGCTTTTATCTTTCTGTGTATACAGGCTAAACTTTCTTTGCCTCAGTCACACTCTTGTTTTCCTCTGGTGTTTGATTTAGCTGTATCTGCATTTATTTGATAACCTGTGGCTTAAACATGTTTTCCTATCTGGCAGAGGTTTCACTGATTTCTGCCATATGTTGGCTTACATCAGATTATTTCTTTTTTGCCAACACATTGCTTTTAGCTTCTCAGTTTCTGTAACAGAGTGGTTAGATATTTTCTTTTCTTTTTTTTTAACTTGTTACTTTTCACAAACATTTTTTTCCTCCTTTTTTAACTCTCACTTTTGTGTAGTGCCAGTGTAAGCATAACAGCATGTATGACAATTCAATGCAGGCAATATGCCTGAGTGTAAATATGATCCAATTATCAGTCCACATCCTTTGAAATGACAGTGAAAACACAGAATGATCTGGCATGAATCACCTGATTAATCTAGGACTAGTTCTTGTTGATACAGACACTAACTTTTCTGTGGTTTGTGGGTTACAATTACGCGACTCATACAATTTTTTTTTGATGTTTACATCTGCTTACATTTCTGTGTTACCAAAATCAATCTATTGTTAAAAATATCCTATTAAAATCAAATAAATTTATCAAATTAAAACATATACATTTCATTGGGAAATATATGCATTTCGTTAGGAAAGGTTGACATTGTATACATATGCTTTTGTGTGTAGCTAGAGACAGTGTTCTGCTTCATTTCTTTTTCATTACCTTTTAAGAAAAAAAATACTGGTTTAATTTCTTTTCCACAAAGGGTGACTACCGCAATATTATCGTCCTCTTTTTTGCAATCAGCTATACTATGCAGAACATAGTTTGCAGGAATTTCCTGTGCTACCAATAATATTAGAGGTGAAGCAGCTTGATCTTGAGCAAGTCTCCTTGGTGTTGGTCAGTTGTAGAATGATTAATTCTAAAACAAAACCTGTGTTACTAAAAGTATGTTGCTCTGTATAGCCTATACCTGAGTTGACAGGCTGTTCTCAGGTTGTACATTCACCATTCCACATTGTTTTTTTGATTGTATGTTTAGCTCTTCCTCTTCTCTTTAAAGGCTGTCCTGGTTTTTGCTCCATAAACATTTTCTATTGCCCCAACACTCCAAAAACTCAAATGCACCATTCGTCTTTTTAAATATGTACTTACTCTTTATTTGGTGAGTAATCTCTTAAAATAAATGTGACAATTTGTAGTAAAAAGCAATTGTTAGTTTAGAACCCATTTTTTAAATTATCATCCCTACAAGAAATTACAGTTGTCATGCAGCGAACCCACTTATATATGCCTTCTACAAAAATGCATTAAAATATAAAGTAATACAATAAATTACATAGTATGAATAATTTGAGAAACTTCAATTCTCACAATATTCATTTAAAATTCTGTCCATATTGATCCTTACTAGAATCTGTTGCATTTTCAGGTCTAATGACTTTGTTTGCTGCAACTACAGGATTAGCATAATTTTCTCAGCCTGCTGAACTATCAATAGATTTCTGTTAAACCTCATGACTGAATTTTGGGTTTAACTTAAACCAATACACAAAAAGGAGTCTTTACAAAAGGAATAACTTCTGAAAGAGATTGCTTCACCTGCAGGCTTATTTAGAAAATCTCGTGTTTTATTGAACTGTTTTCTCAGATGATAACATCAACAGCATTTTTCCTCAGAAGTGTGCTATCAAAAGAGATAGATCTGCATTTCTTAATCTCAGTTTTTGGGGCATGACTTTTCTTAATCTCAGTTTTTGGGGCATGACTTCGGTTGCTGTTGAGCAGGAGTTTACCAATATCTGCCCCTAAATTTAAACAGAACCTAAAGTAAAGTTCTCTAATTCTTCTGATTTTCTATATTTTTACTCTTTCTTTGTCTCTACACTTTTCAGACATACATGAAAAATGGACAAGGTACCAGAAGGAAAGATGTATTGCATATTTTTCAGAATGGAATTTCCAATGCAGGGAAAAAGAGATCCTGATGTCTGAAAGTCTTGATTCCAGGGACAAGCACACAAGATCATCTGGAAAAAAAAAAAGCCTTAATTTTGTGATGCTATTCCATAGAAACTGCATTCACTTCTTGCTGTAGCTTTAGAACTTTGCTGAGGCAATAATTCCTGGTGAAGACACTCATGGCCTCCTGGTGGTAAATGAGACAATGTAATTTGCCTGAGTGAAAATAAGAAGATTGTACCATTCTAGTTAGTCCCTCTTTGTAGTGGAGAGTATGATGACCTGACAGAGCTCTGTCTCACCAAGAAAAGGATTTTGAAAATCATTTTGAATCACCTAAGTCAATGAAATAATTGAAAATCTTGATGTTGAGTTTCTCTTTTTAGATAATAGCATTTGTGAATGTTCATATGCATAAATTTAAAAATAAATTTATGTCTTTTCTCTCTTGCTTGAGAACATTTCAGGCCCTGAGTAGAAAATTGTTCAGATCCATTGCTCATTTACATTGGAGCACCTCACCTGTGATAAGAATGTGGAAACTTGTGTGTGGCACCAGACTGAGACACGCACACTAACAGACTCATTGCACTTCTGCTGTAAAAGACTCACAGTATCTCCTGCAGATTTTTCTCTCTCTTTTTGGCTGACTTGAAGCCTTGAAAACTCAAGAACTCTGTAACTTCCTTAGGTGATGAGTGCATTTCAATGAGCTGAACTTTTGCCCTAGGCAATTGCAAAATGAGAGACTATTACCTACCTCTGTGACACCGTCAGATAATGAGTGTGGAGAAAGGAAAGATGGACAGTGTTAGCCATCCCTGCTACAGTGTGATCAGAAGAGCCTGATAGGTACAGAGTTAATAGAATACCGAATTACTGTTTGTTTGAATGCATATCTGTTAAAGTAATTTCATTTCCTCTACTACCAGCAGCATTCCTCAGACTTTCTGTGTAACAGATACAAAAAAGTACAATTTCCAGAAGATTCTGGTAAAGTGTAGAAACATTTCATACCATACAAGGAACACTTGCTTATAATGTACCTTTTAAAAATATTACTTCAAATGTCATTTTATTCTAGAAGCATTTTCTGATTGGAAGCTATACCATGTGTTAACTTTAACTGTTAACCCCAAAGTGAAGTTCAGAAAAGGTACATATGGATAAAAAAACACTTAAAGGTATTTTTTAATGTTTTGGTTGGGTTTTTTTTTTTAATTTTATTTTAAAAATAATTAGGGACAATCTGGGAACTATCATTTTGCTGATAATGTTTCTTAATTTCCCTTTCTTTTTTTCACATTAGTGCATATATACACCTTCTTGAAAAAATAAAATTCATTTTAACCTACATAATGTAAAGTTATGTCTTTTCAGAAAATAGTTTTCCTGTTCATAAAAAAGACTAGTATTTATGTCTTATTATTTACTTTTAGAAAGCAGACTGCCATACTGGCTGTTTTCACAACTTTCAAAAAAGGGACCAAAATAATGATCCAATGTGTAGTCGTTTTGACCTTAAAATAGCAGAGCCATGAGTAGTCCTGTTTCTTGAATACTTATTTTATTGCTCAGGTAAGGACTCCAAAATAAACTACCTCTGTTCCATAAAGTGAGATCTATTATCTATTTTAGCATTTAAATGTAGCTGAAAAACAATGATGGATGTTGTTTTCATCCTATTGTTTGCCTTATTTTTCTCAAGAAACATGTAAATCACTAACCTCCTTGCAAAATTATATGAACATGGACCCTTTATATGGAGCAGAAATGGAATTAAAACAACCTACTTATTACATAATTAATTCCACAAATACAAGATTAATTATAACATTTTGTGCATCCCTCAAGAAGTGGAAATTGTACATTGCAGGAACAGATACCCTGTACTTAAATATTGATTCTTCTGGCTGTTGAAATAGAAGGATATGAGAATAGATACTTTAATGTTGAAGCTTTTATACAAACTCACAGTAACTAATGTCATCATTGCAGATCTGTTCTGACCCTCTAATACCATCTTTAGCCACTTATTGTGCATAACTGTATTTGGTAATATAGGGCAGTAACTAAGAAAGAAAAAGTTTGTCATATAACTGAGTCTTTACAAAAAAACAAATGTTTGTCTCTGCCATTCTAGTTACAATTTGGGACTGGAAGATGTGAGGACCTTTATAGCCTTTATTTTTCATCATACTGTAGAATGAGACATATACGTCTGCCTGCCTTGAATAACTTTTTGTTTCAGTAACTTTTTTGAGATAGTTTGGTTGGGTTGCTGCAAAAAGATGCTGTGAGACTGTTCCCATGAACAAACTTGCATTTTAAGACTTTAGGGTGTGCAATACTGAGAAAGCAAACAATGGATGAGACAAGGTACAGGTCTGAAAGAATATTGCTGCTTTCTGCTTCTTTCCATTCTGACTGTGTTGCTTGAAGGTAACTCATACTTTCTTGAATAGTTCTCAAATGAATAGTCAAGGATTAGGAAGACCTAAAGGCAAAGATGAGCATAGGGCGGAATAAAAAAATATGGAGGATCAAGCCAAATTCATTATATCATTATAATTAATTCAAATTCATTAATTTGAAAGTGATCTGATTTCTCTAGAGTTGCATATGCCAGCAAATCCTTTGCAAGTTTTCTTATCTATATATACATATACAGATGAAATTTTTTATCACCAGTGTAACTTCTTAAAAGCAAAAATCTGCCACATGCTTGCAACATATAAGAAGAATTTAATTATCCTTTGTAAATTACATATACATTAACTCTAGTTCTATACTTCTATTTTCATACCCATAATTTACTGAACTTCCATGTTATTCTTATATTAGCATTTCTATATAACTGAATGGAATTTTTCACTTAATGAGTTTTGTCTTTTTGCTAGTGTCATGGATATGAACATAATCCTGTACCAACTCTTCTTGTACAGGTGTACTGGCATCATATATAACCAATATGCCATGTTTGGGTTGAATTTTCACAGTTGTCTTTTTTAAAAATATTAACAGCCTATGCCACCCACATGTCTACTATGTAGATTAAATTTGTAACATACTGCTCTTCCTTTTGAAAAATTATTATATTGATAAATTTTTTTTTTGTGATTAAATGATTAAAAAAAGCCAAATTTATATGCACAGTATTTGAATATTGAATTCAACCCGCTCTAGTAAAAATAATTCTCTTGTCATATAAGCTGATCCAGCAGTTGATTGCCACCAGACACAGCAGTCCTGTTTCTCTTTCCTCCTTTTTATTTGCTGGTACTGAGATTTGTTTGTGTTTATAGTAAGCTTGTTGCTACAGGGATTGGTCAGAATTTGGAGCTATTTTTTGGCTCAGAGACCTGAACCAGATCACTACTCAGCAGAGGACACCAACGCTTTTAATGGTTTAGGGTTCTAGAAGGCAGAGTCACATATGTAAAAGAATATCCCAGGAAGACAGGGAACATTCATTCTTTTCTTCCTTTGCTTTTCTCCCCTCTTGCCTTTACCTGAGAGCAGTCAATACTTTTTCTTCAATAATGAAATTACCATCTAGCTCACACCACCTCATTGAAATTGCCACCTGACTGCTAGAAGAAAAGCAGACTTAATGCACATTTTTACAGGGAGTCTTGCTTTCTGAGAACCCAAACTACCTTAATTTTTTTATTCTGGAAATAAGTGACTGTTAAGATCTGGCTATTAAAATAATCAGAGAGAGGCCTCAGGCCGACTTGAGGTGCAAACAAGACCATATGGCAAAATCTCGTTATGGATTATATTTAACAGCAAATGTGAAGTTCAGAGAGAGATAGACGGAAATAGAAAAAGAGATGGTGGGGGACAGAGAAAGAGAGTGACAGAGACAGGTTAAGTAAAAAATATGGATCTGTGGATCCTCATAGTGTCCTGTCACCGTTTCCTTCTGGTTTTCTTGGTGGTAAGCGTCCCACAAAACACAGAGTTCAATGGATTAATATAACTTTAGGCCATATGGGACTGCCCAGGTCCGTCTCCTGAGGGGTGAGAGGAAAAGTTTGACACTGTTTCTTGTAACAGGCTTTGGATCTGTTGCATTGCTTTGCATCATATGCAGTCATCTGGTGTGAGGTGCCAGCAGCGGGTCCCAGGGGAGATGTGAGGATCTTTGATGGTTTATGGCACCTTCTCAGGTGAATGTTCTATGTGTATGTGGCCTTCCTGGTGTGGGGTGGGTTTTACAACTGAGCTAGAGTTAACTCCCTCTATCTAGAGGTTACACCCCATACCCAAAAAATTTCCTCCTCCACTCCAATCCCAGCCAGAGCTGATTTTCAGCACACTTGCTGTACTTGGCTTTCTTTGTGGATACAGTCTTCTCCCTAAGTCTTGTTTATTTCTCCCCAGACCTGACATAATTGGAAAACACTGTTACATTTATCTTATCTCAAGTTCCCTTAGGTGTCTTAACTCACAGTCCAAAATTCCAGTCAGGAGACATATTCAGGGAAGGGTGGACTTTGGTGGTCACAGACTCTTCAAACATCTTTGCCATAATGGGGAAAAGTCCTTCTTAACAATTCTTAAGTCATTAACCATAACATTTCAGTCTCTCACAGTGACCGCAACAGGCTTCCTTTCTTTCATGGAAGATTCTTAAAGAAAAGCCGTTGAAACACTCAGATGAGGTCTTCCTTTTCCTTCAGGTTATTACTTATATTTTACTAATCTGGATTCTTCTTGATTTGTATTTCCAGCTCAGAGGTCAGCCATAATGGTTTGCAGATATAATTCATGTGTTGGTGACAGAAAAAACTTGGATGGTAACTTGATCTTCTGTACTCAGTACAACTGTGAAGGTGATACATTCTGTAATGGTGACTGGTAGGTCACATCTTAAAACATTTTTTCTACAAATTCATGAATCCCAATTCTTGGACCAATTTCTCTTGGTCAGAGAAATGTTCATGGTGAGAAAGAGTATCAGGGCATTTTTAAAATAATTTATTTTGCTGGTCTAAGATGAGAATAATTTAAAAAGCTGAGGACTTCCACTTCATCTTCAGACACTAGAAGAAGTGCTGGTGATTGTCCAGAATCAAGTAGAAAAATGTTTTTTTCCTAGTCCGTGTCTAATCCTAATTAATTATAATTGTGTGGTTTATCAGGGGTCTCTTAGATGTGTCGAATTTTTCAGATACAACCAGTCATAAGAACAAAAGGTATAAGTTTGGACACTAGTACTAAACACACTTGTTAGAAAAATTAAGATTATTAAGAGTTTTCATGTGTAAGATGAAACAAAAGGGAGAAGAAAATTCAGTTTAAAAAGTATGTCTTCAATGTCTTTGTGCATTCAGAAGCAAATAAAATTCAAATGAGGTGACAAAATTTAAAGGTAAAATTCAACTGAATAGATCTGAAAAAAGGAATTTTGAAATCATGAAACTGCTTTCAGATTAAGCTCAGAATTTGTAAAATTAATTCCAGTAACCTATAATTCAAGATACTCTAATGTCATTCAAGTAACTGTTAATATTGATCCAAAATAAGTCCCTCACTTATACACTTACTAGAACTTTATTAGATTATAACTTTTCTTCAAAAAAAGAATTTTAGGAGCATAGTTCCTTAATTCTTCCATGTCACAAAGAATATTTTTCCATGTCAGCAATATCTTAAAGTTTTTTGAATTCAGCCTTAATGAGCACTATGATCTTTATTTCTTCTGAAAATCAGGCAGTTAAATTTTATGCTCTTGGAAGACATTCACTGTTGAATCTTGCCTCCTAATACTAAGGATAAAATTTGGGTCTTGTACCATCCATACTTTTTTTCCAAAACCTTTTCCAACTCTTTTATAGAAAGATAAGGTAGATAATAATTTTGTGTCTTAAACTGTGCTTCTGTAGAAGCATTGTTTACCCATGTTCCATTGACACAGTAGTTATTAATATGCATTTGGTGTTCTTACGGGCTATTCTTCAATTTCATTACATAGCAGGTGTGGGGATATTGATATTTTTCATGTCGCCTCTAGCAGAGGGTCCCTTTTTGTTGGAGACGTGCAAACAACAAGTGCAATGCTCAGCCAGAACAGAAGACTGGATATTGCAGCATCCAGAGATGGTTTTCTACTGCATAGCTAAATAAGAGATGAGGGAACTTCACGTTCAAAATTATTAGAAAAGGAAAAGAAACTGAATGGTTTCATTAACTGCAGAATGATTTGACTGAGACTTACACTGCATAATAGAAAAAAACTTTCTCCCCTACCCATGCCTAATATTATTGGTTACTTTGAAAATATTGAAGAAACATTACTTATGGAGAGAATTTATAGATGAAAAGAAATATAACATAAGTTGCAGATATTTGAATTTTTCCCATAATTATGTTCTCTTTCCCTGAAAAATTCCCAGGTTATATCTGTATTCTCTTATGATATAAACATATGCTTCTCAGAATACATAAATGTACTCCTGAAAGACTTTTTTTCTCTGTGTCCGTCTCTTATTGTCTTGTACAAAATTATAGAGTAATTGTTCTTCTACATATTCTGTTGTTCATCTTGATTTAGTTGACTTTGAAAAAAGTGCTCCAGATGTAAAAAGACAACTCTACTCGGTTTTATTCCATAGAGTGGTAATATATATTAAGTTATTTGCATACTATTTATAACCTAAATTAGTCATTCCAGTTGTTAACAGTTTGACTTTTTCATTAAAAACTTTTATTGTGAAGAAAGAGGTAAGAAAAATATTGGTACTGAATTATGCCATAAACTTTAGTAGAAAGCAGAGACTTATTAACTAGAAGTCTTTGAAACAAAATCCTGAGAGTTTAATGTTTGATACATTATTCTCCATGCTACACAACTGAACTAAATTAATTTACCTTAGAATGCTGATATGGGATATTCCGCTAGTGAAAATATTTAAAGTAATGATATGCCT
Organism: Corvus cornix cornix; assembly: GCF_000738735.6. Lineage (NCBI taxonomy): Eukaryota > Metazoa > Chordata > Aves > Passeriformes > Corvidae > Corvus > Corvus cornix. The sequence goes on from NC_046357.1 coordinate 69,951,941, forward strand.
TTTTCCTTTAAGTCCAGATAATGTTTATTCAGTTTTAAAAATAGATTTTCCACAGTCTTGCAGTGAAATGTAGCCAGTTGTTGGTGTGAGGTTTATTTATAATGGTAACCGTATAAAGTTACCACATCTTTCATCATTTTCAGCTTTGGCTTTATGACAAATAGTTTGGTTTACAAAAAAGTAGCATTTTGGTTTATTCAAGTATTCACAGGGATAATAAAATAGATGTTTATAATGTCTCAATTTAATGGTGTAACACTTTATACATTGTCTTTGTCTGGGGTTCAGTTTGTAAGCACTTGCTCACATGCTAAAATTTACCCCTTTGAATACTTTGAACTCTTTACTCTTGATATGAAGGGAAAGCATTTCCTATCTAAATAAGTAGGGGGTCCTTTGTTATATTGAAGTCATCCCTGAGGTCTGTGAGAAAATCTGACAATAGTTCTAAAGATAGAGTTGCAAATACTTATATGCAACTGCTTCATGGTAGATACGGAAATATAGGGTTATAACATATGCTAAGGCTTTAAGACAGTTACCTGCATGACAGTTTTGTAGCGTCTATGCTATTTTCTGACTTTACTATCAATTTTGGATGGACTTGATTTAGTTTAGTTCTGGTCTACCTAAGCTCCTGTGCTAATGGTTCAGCAGTATGTCAGGAGCCATTGTAGTCACTCAACCACAACGTAACTTAGTCCTCCTTAGAAGCACAACAGTGCTAAAATAAAATTTCTGTGACAATCAAGCCATCTCTATAGAGGCTAAAAACACTACTTTCACAGTTTGCTGATAAAAGGACAAAAAGGTAATCTTCTTCTATATATTTTTAATGGAAGAATATGCATCACAACATTTACTACCCAAATGTGTTATCAAACTAGGCATGTTATTCATGCACCATCATCTGTGTAACCCTTTATGGCTGTGGAACCATGTGCAGTACTTAGTTAAATTATAACTGTACCCTGTTTCTTTTCTGTTGTGCTGTTTTCTGATTACTGATGACTAAATTTAGTGGAAAAAAAGTATAAAAATGATTTCACCATTTGTACTTACCCTAATCAACCAAATAAGAATTCTTTATAAGGAGAAATATATAGATTTAAGTAAATACAAACGAAATAGTTCATTAGTACATGGGGAGAAATTAAGAATGATGATCTGACAAAACAGTAATTAAAAAAAAGAAAAAAGAGGATGTCGCTAAAACTAGTATAATACAGTTGCGTATAATTCAAAGGCGTAATTAATTTGTTGTTTCCTAATTGAGAAATTAATGGCAACTTTCTATTGATTATTCTATTTTATCAGAATATTTAAGACATATTTAAGCTCTTCAATTTGAAGTAATTATATTGAAATAGTGTTATTTAACCTCTCTACTTTTATATTAAATTTCAAGACTCCCAAAGAGATAGCAGAAAATCAACCTTCCAATAAAACAATTTCACTGTTCTTTTGGTAAGTTTGTGATAGTTTGCAAATATTGAATCCAAATTGCTTTCCTAATTAAAGCAAATAAAATAAAAAAATTGGCATAGTTTTGTTCTGAGCAGTTGCCAACCTGTTAAGCTCAACATATGCTGAATATTTTATTTAAAAGTGATTTATGGGAAAAATTACCAACGATGGCAGACAATATTTTGCTTAAGTTTATTTTCTTAAATGTCAGCAGTTTTAATGACTCAATATCATTACGTATTCAAATGCCAAGAACATGTATGAATCCAAGCTCTACAAACTCCTTAATATATTATATAGGGCTATCAGTTTATAAAATTTGTTCCAAATGTTTCTGTCTGTTTCCTGCAAGTATCTAGTAACTCATGTTGAAAATGTTAAGTAGGATAATAACTTAACCTTTGTTTTCCTTTTTTTTTTTTTAATCTAGGAAGGAAAAGTTTATCTTCCTCATTAGTACCTTAAGACCATACATGTTCCAACAATCTAGGAAGTGTTATTATTTTGGTTGTTTACAGAACATGTCTGGTCAAGAAGAAAAATATCAAACAATAAAACAAAACCACTAGTGAAAGCAAAAGCAATAAAAATAGACAAGCATTTGCCAAAAACTCATATTATCTATCTTGTGATAAAGAAAATAGGTAGAAGAAAGAAAGATCAAACATTTATCTTACCAGGAATTACTTTGAGAGGCAAGGCTCTAGTGTTGGGTTGGTGAGCAATGTCTGTGTTTCTGTCTCCCTAAGTACATTCCAGGGACATAAAAATACTAAAAATAATTTAAAAAAAAACCAACCTAAAAACTGTTATTCTCCCTTACTATTTTATAGCCAATTAATAAAGCTAACAAAAAATGAGTTTTCTTTTCTTAGCTCAATGTGTCACATTTTAGTGGTAGAATATTCACAAGGGAACAGTGTTCTTTCTTCCAAACTGGAACTCTGAGATTTGTATTTGCTCAAGTTGCAGTATAAGTATACACTAAATGTTGCATAATATATTTAGTGTCAAGTCTGAGTGATGACACTGCTACACAATGCTCAGGACATGGTTTCACAGAGCATGTATGTGAATATTTGTAACTTACACTGATGTTTCTCCAACACTGCAGAGAAACAAGCCCCAAGCATTTATATAAGACAACTTTCCTGATCTTAAAGTACTTTTCCCCTAAAAGAATTCAACTTTAGTATGTACAGGAGGTAATCTGATGCAAGAATGAAGTTACAGTTTGAGCTATCAAGATCATGAAGGATGTCAGGCTTCTGTAAATTAAAATTTCTGCTTCTTCAGCTTTTGCACTTGACATCTTCCATGACTTTGACTTATTCCAAGTCCATGTATAGACCCTAAATAGTTTCTTAGGTCAGATATTCAGCAAACTTAAAAAAACCTGAGATGATAGTATAACTTTGTTAAACATCGTAGTGACCAAGTTAAAAAAAAAAAAACCAGAATTAAAATACAGCTGCTTCACACCTGCTAAGTAAGAGAAGCACTGACAAATTTCCTGTCTTTTATGAGAAAAGAACAAAACAATGAATATACAGTGAATATATTAAATATAGGGACTAACTAACAGGCTACATCAGTGTGGGAAGAAATAGAAAGAATAGAAATATCTTCTGTTTCTTGCTACATACAAAGCAGGAATAAAGAATACCTATCTAGATTCAACTTACGCTGTATATTTAGCTGTAGGTGTGGGACTGTTACAGTTCTATCTTTTGTGTTATTAACCATGTCAACAGTTGTTCTCTACTTTCTCCATTTATTTTTTCTAAATTTAGTCTGAGCTTTTTAATACTCACCATTGAGCCTCACCAGGAAAAACCCAAACAAATAAGCAAAACAACAATTTCCTCTCCCACCTAACAACCAGAAGGCATCACTAGGTGAAGAATAACAGAATGTCTAAAGAATGTTGCACATGACTAAATAAGCCATACATTTCAAAGACCTAACATTTTGGAAAACTTGTCTTCAGTTTTTATCAGACCTCTCTAGTTTTCAGAGATTTAAGGTAAATAAATAATTTAAATTTATGTCCAGTTGTTACAATAATTTTTCTAATTTAATTTTTTAATTAGACAGATTCAGGAAGTTGAAAGCCAAAATAATGTTCAGAAGTCAACATTAATATATTGCTAAGCTTTGTAATATACACTAGAGATGAGACAAATTTTAATAAAAAAAGGAAAACCTTCATAGTGAAGTTAAAACCCCATTTTTTAATAATTGCCCAAGCCTGAAATTTTGATGGAGACCTCTTTCCTTAGAGGAATTGGATATTTCAGAGAGCTGAAAAGTTATATGCTACTGAGCGAATCTTGCTTTGATCCACTGAATCTAAAATATAATCTCTCATCATCTTTGACCATACTGGTCAAATCTTTTACAGATTTCATGTCAAAATTCTATGGCATGAAATGGCCAATAACTTGTTAAAGTAAAATACAAAAGGTTTAGGATCTGGAAAAATCTTTCTTTGTCAAATCTTAGTGGTTCAACTCTATGTTTTTACTGCTTCAGCTCCTTGTATAGATAAATAAAAGACTATATAATAGCTTAACAGACTCAGGTACATTTCATTGAAGGCAAGTTCTTATATAATTATAGAGGATCATCACTACCATATGAAAGTCCTTTGTAATTTGCCAAGAATTACTACAAAGCCTAAGAACTTAGTTTCCCTTATATTTAATTTTGTATTTCAAACCGCCTATGTGACAAAAAATAAACATCTCAGGACAACTCTATCATGACTGTGCAAGCATCTCAGGTAATCATGCATGCAAATTGCTAGGTAGGTATACACATATTTTAGTACATGTGAAAGAAACTGATTTACATGCACAGCAGGATCCCATCTTTTGAAAATGTGTGTTTAATTTCAATAGGGTAAAATACCATTAGCAAAGAGAATGGTGAATTTTAGCTCTCTGGTGTCACATTGTATAACACAGGATATGCAAGCAGTAATGCAGGCGGACAAGTCGTCTTTGTGTGTCTCATTCTTTAAATAACCCAAGAAAGAATGTATTAGAATGTGGAGATCCTTATCAATGAAACCATAATTTTGATTTTTTATAGGCTTGGAGACCACAAATTAAGCTCCACAAGAGGCCAGTGACTATTTAAAGTAAATTTATCTCAACAGTTATATCTCTCATTTCCTCAATTAAACATTTTGAAGAGAAAAGCTCAAAAAGTCTATAAAAAGCAGATGTTTTATGTTTAACAAATCAGCCCCCAAATTCTCTATAGGTTAGAATCAAAGACAACTCTTGTTGACATTACTGAGAAGAAACACGCTGATCTGTCCCATTTGGCACTGCAGTTTCTCAAAATTGGAAAAACGTCTGCACTGTAGATGAAACAATGTCTACTAAATTAATTTTTCCTCAGTAAGTACTATCCTATAAGAAAATAGTCCTTGCTTTGATGATAAATTGATTATCTTTAATAATACTCTTTAAACCCCACAGGCATCAAAATGGTAGAAGAAGAGAACATCTGTGTGAGTTTCTAAGTTGCAGGGTACCCAAATACCTGAAATGAGCTGGATTGTGAATTATCTTTCTAGACACTGTCAGAATAATGCATTAGTATAAATGTAGTCATGTTTATGAAACAAAAAATTTAAGAAAGACATGCTACAGACTACACCATTTTAATGACTAGAAAACCCCAGTAAAATAATAGTGGAATACTGCGCTGCAAATCAGACCTTAAATCTCTCAGAAACAATAGTAAATTGCATATTTTAGTCAGTTCATATTGCTCTGAGAGAGAGGCACGGTACTTTATACATGTGATTATGTCTGAGCTATACTGTGGATTAGTTCAGCAGTTTCATTTTTCATGTATTCAGCAAAACAAATATAACAAAAGACTAGGTATGTATCCCCATACAACCTGAGTGATTTCTCATGAGCAATATAACTAGTGGGCATTGAGTTAATGATTTCCTCTTCTGGTATTGCATTTTTTGCTGGTTCTGAATTGAGTTCCATCTACTTAACATAATATCCATTGACATTCAGCCCTGGACTTTGAAGGTGGATCTGTGATGATTTTTTCCTATACAAGACATCCTTCTCCTTCTCAGCCTTTAATGGAGAACATACTTCACACTTTTATTTGCTCTGGTTTATAGATATACAGCATTAGTCCTCTCAGTCAACACTAAGTCTGGCTAATTATAAGGTTTATTGCACAGTAGAAGATGCCATAAAGAGCGAACAATAGTGCACACAGAAAAAACACATACAGCCTTTTTAGTGCCACTTGTCTACAATTGCTGAAAAAGGTACTTAAGGATTGTACTACTCCTCTCTAACAGTGCCAGTTAAAAGACTTTTGTCAGCAGTAATGTGTGAATATGGAATAAATTTTATTAATTATGTTTATTGCTTAAAACATCTACGTAAACAATTTTTTGTTCATCTGTTACACTATCCAGTCCGGGAAGAGCTTGTACAGTAATGAGTCTTATCCTGAGGGTTAAAGCAGATATATTATATTTACCATTTTTTATTAGCTCTTTCTAGTAACATCTCAATAATCTGTTAGTTATGATTTCCATTATAAGAATTTGGATACAACACATTTACAGCTTATAAAGTATTTTCTGGTAATGCAAAGTTAAAAGAACTTGTAATTAATGAACGTAGATTTTCAGAGTGCAATTAACAGAGTCAGCAAGAGGACTTCAGTTTTAAGTATTAAATAACTCAATTCCTTTGAACTTCTGGAGCTGCTGGTGCTAAATATTTTTGAAAATAAGGATGGCAAAGATGAGGTATGGACATTACAATAAACACTGCTTCTCCTAACATGTCCTTTTGTTGCAAGCTGTATTGAATTTCAGAGCTTTTGCTTCTCTACCATGTTCATCCTAGGTCTTTTTGGAGAGACATGATGAAAATATCAGTTTCTACAGACCATAAGTTCATTTTATTATAGGTTAGTGTAGATAATTTTTTTTCTAAGGGAAGTTAGGGGACCAGTGGTCTGATTCTCTACTTTAATTTAAGAACTGTCAGTTGTACCAGCTGATTCAAGATGGTGTCTTCCACCTTGTAGTTTGACCCAGTATCTGTCTCAAATTAGGAGGTTCTGATCCATCGTGATCCCAGTAAGAAAAACACTTAGACACCATAAAGTAAAATTTAAAGTGGTGTTTAACCGGTTTTACAAAATAAAATACTGTTTATTAAGCTAACACTAGGACAAAAGAGTAGCATAGGTAAGCCTATGTCCCTTTAGATGCTGGGAGTTCTGGGTGCAGAAGCATTGAACTGGATAATGCAGATACATTGGAAACTTCTTGCTGTCCCTGATAGGTAAAGAATAATTTTACCAGGTCTAGCATTCCCTTAATATGTAAGTTACCATTTAAGCAAGTGTGTGTTCACAAAGGATAAATCTGCAGAGCTCTCTTGTGATCACCATTGTTATTATGAATTCCAATAGTATAGTTCCAATCTAGTATTTTAGAAATACTGGCTTTCTTGAAGTTCTTTCCATCATACTTGATGCCATATGCAACATGATTATTTAATGATTAGGAAAGAAAATTCAAGTATAATAGTTCCTTGAATTGTTATGCAGGCCTTAATTTGCTGATAAAAGAAAATTTGGTAATACAAGAAGATGTCTGTTTTGAAGTTTTGATGCTCTCTGGTTTTTTTCTGTCTTTCTGTCTGAGCCAAAATAATGCTGCTCACCTGAACTTGTTACTGAAATACCTAAAGGAAGCTGACGTGGTTTTTAAAATATGTGCACACATAGCAAATAGTCATTGCCAGTGCTAGCATTTTGTACTGCTGTTAATTTTTTCTCTAAGATAGACCAGACCTGTGCAGATCCCTAGAAATTCAAGAAAAGCCAGAGACAAATTTTCGTAAGCCACAGTTTTCTGTTAAATACAGTAGTAAATTGAGGTCTGCAGTCATGTTCATGTGTGCTAGAAATTCAGGACCACAACCATACCCATTATAACTTTTCTTTCCAAATCATTACCAGTTCTCCAGAGCAAGAAAATTTTACTTAAATCAACACAAATACTTCAAGGGAGACAACAACTTCCTTCTGCTACTTTGAGAAAAACAAATTTTTATATGGACAGGTATTTTGTGTACCTCTCCTTCTTACAGCCTTTCCATCTAAAAGAAAATTTAAACCCACTCCTCATCTTTCTTCCAGCCTATGAGAATTTTGAATCTGCCAAGTATGAGTCTGGCCTCTGACTTGAAACCCAATGACTATGCCTGATTTTCTTCCAGAGCAAAGGTCCCCATTCTCCTGAGCCTCAAAGGACCTGTTCTCAGCCCTGATACACAAACACTATTCTGCCTCAGTTCATTTCCACAAGCTCTGAGTAGTAAAAACTCTATGGCATGCTGTTGAGTGACATTGATCCATTTCGTAGTATGTAGTTTAATTTTCTACATTTTTTCTCCCCTAAGCTTTCCTGAACATGTAAACAGCAAAATGTATATATTCTATGAACTCACCACAACTGTCTGCTAGAGTATGTTGTTCATTCGATATTGTCTATCTGAATTCTTATATTGCCACAAACAAACATGGTCTCAGTAGGCTGTGGAGTGCTTGCCAGGCAGCTGTTCTTTCACTTTTCACTACCTTTCAAGGTTTTACCAATTTATCCCATTTTATACTATTACAAAATATATTTGGGATAGGTGTCAGAATTTCAAGGAGGATCCTCTTCAGACCATATATTTTAAAAAAATATAGAAATTTTAATTTAATCACCTTAGTGACCTACTAAGAATAGACAATTATTTTTTAGCAAAAAATTGAGATATCTCTGTGTGTTTAATTTTGGGTGAGTTTTGTTAGAAGCATTTTTTTCTTGTAATGTCTTTGGGCAAAGGTTTTCAGCCTACTAGTGCCTCAACATGGTGTGACAGAAGAAAGGCATGGGAAACAATTTTCACTTGTCCCCTAATTTTTATTTAAGTCTTCATTAATGCACCCTTTTGAACTTCATGTGTATTGTGTTGTCCTGGGTTGCAGTGTATTCTATTACCATCCCCATCAGCTGTTGAAATCAGGTGGGGCAGTGTTTCCTTGCCTCCTCCCCCCAGACTATCTTTCTGTTAATTGCCCATCATTGTCCTGCCGCCTGACTCAGAGATAACTCCCTCCGGACTATCTTCTGTTAATGCGCCTAATCAACACTTGGCCTCATGACTCATTACCCCATTGTGAGATGCTCCACCCAGAGGGAGGAACCAAGCATTCCATCGTGGATATAAGCTGAGGCTGAACACCAGAGACACCGGCTTCCCACTGGATTTCCAGAGAACAGGAGCTACATAGCCACCACTGGACTTCCTGAGGAAGAGCAGACTGTTTTACTACAGGATCACTGCTTCAGAGGCCTGCAGCCACCATTCTACCAGACTGCTACCACCACCCTGCCTAACAGGGTGTCAGGTTGTACCTTGACTCTGTCAGTTTGACAGTGTTTTCTTTTACCTTTTTTTTCCCCTTTTCTTTAATTTCCATTACATTGTTATTCTGACTTGGTGCCTCCCACTGGTTTGTTTTCAAACTAGCACATGTGTAACAGGTGAATAATAGAAAAATATGTTTCTTTAACCTCAATCTACTTATTACTATAAACAAAGTCAACTCTTGAGGAAAAATACTTAATTTTAGGAAAATGTATATAACTTGTGGCAGATTTAGTCAATATTTCTGACTAACTAAAAAGATAATCAGGATTCTGTAAATGTCACATTTTTCTTTAAATATTTAGACTAAAACATTTTCTTTAGAAAGATCAATTTCATTTTTAAATAATAGAAGAATAATGCCACAGAAGAAGGTGGGTGGAAGAAATAATTTTCTCTTGACCAGTATTAGAACTAGGAGTTGAATTTTTCTGGAAATTTCCTTCTATTTTGCACTGTTTCAGAACTTGATTATCATTTTGGTTTATTTGTTTTCCATCATGACATTGGAGGACAATAAATAGCAGAACTTTATAAACTGACTTGTCCTTGGATTCATGATACAGGTGTGAGCTTAGAAGATATTAAAATTAAAGTTGTTCAATGCTGAAGGAGATGCATGCACAGAATTTATCTTTCTTCACAAGGCAGGAAATAAGGTTTCCCAGCCTCTTAGTGCAAGTCCTGCCATCTGATAGAGACATTTCTCATTCCTGTCTGCACTTGAGGCTACCTAAGAAAGATCTCCTTGCCTGGAAAACTCAGTGACACTGTGCAGCTCTGATTTTTTTTAATATTATTGGCAGTTTTACCTCAGCAAAACAAATGAGGTTTTCTCAAGATGTGTATTTACTATTGTTTTCTCTAAGAAATTGATAAAAAATAAAGAAATAGAAGGATCAAAATTTAACTCTTACTACCACACAATGTAGCAAACTCATTCTGCAGTAAACCTTTTTTGAGTATCACTGAAATGGACCTAGTCTCATAGGTCTGGGAACAGAAAGTACAAAAGTTTTGCAGCTGCTGGATGGGACCTCAAAGTATATGTAATGAATGCACACACATGCTCATCCCTTATTTATCCATGGATTTTAAGAATCTGTCAGATTAATCTCTCCTTCCATCACAACAGATAAATTACTTTTCATAAGCTTTTAAATAATATAAATATTAAGATTAATGCAGGCTGTACTTTGGTATTTGCATGATTATTTGATCAATCTCCCTCTGGGAATGAATATTCCAGAATATTTTAAAAATGATTTTACAATAAATGAAATGCCAGAAACCATACATTATATTTCATAAGTTGTACCCTCTAAAATCATAATGCTGATTTACTGCTGTGATCTACTATTTAAAGCATGAATGAGAATTATTAAACTCTCATTCCAGAAGGGACTTTTATATTATTAACAGATGCATTCTGACCAAGGAGTCTCACTCTATCATGAAACATGGATCTTATTTCATCATGCCTTTATTAATTATGTATCTATTGGGGATTCAAAGGTGGATCTGCTATAGGTTGAGACCTTAATTTTTGACTAGTGTTGCCATCAGCTCCACACTTGGTTCTGGACACTTAGTCTTCAATGACCCAGCTATAATGATTACTACCCTTTATCCTGTGTCAATAGAAAACACTCTGCTTCCCTGAGTGTATATAATCTCTTTCTCCTCCTATCTCTTTTGCTTCAATAAAAAATACATTTTTCAAAAATGGGAGGACACTCTTTTTTCCCGCCTCATTTTTCAACAGCAGAATCATGACATTTCAATTTTTTAAGTAAACAAAAAGTTCTATTTTTCATACTGACAGCAAAGAGCAGTGATGTATGAACCTTCAAGTCTTATAATGACTTATCCATGATAACGCTTGAAGGAGCCTCCACATATTTTTAAAGCAAGTCAAAATAATTTGTTTTGGCAATGCACAGAAATCCTCATTTTTCAAGCTGTAATATGCTTGGTTTCAATTTTTGTGATGTGAATCCATCCTTAGAGATTAGAATTTTTTTGTAAAATCAGTGAGAAATTTCACAATAGGTGAAGGAGTTTTAAAATATTAACAGCACTATACTCTTCATTTTAGTTTGGGTAATGATTGTCATCCTAAAGCAGGTCCTTCCACTGCAATTGCATATTTTGAGATTATTTTACAGTGCTGATGGATTTTTTTATCAAGCTTAAGTTGTGATTCATATTATTAAGAAAGATTCTCACCTTTACAGTGCATAGAGTTGAAAAACTTAATGGTATCTGCCTCAAAATTCAGGACAAAATGACTCACTCATAAAAGAAACTTGAGTAACTAGTGTTCCTCTTCTTTAAGAGTTTAAGTACTTCACTCTCTTTATCTCTCTTAAGGCATCTCAAGAGGACAAGAAGGGGTAAAAATGAACCATTGATTAAATAAACATAAAAATTAAGTTGTAAAGTGCTGGCAGAAAATCTCTGTACTACATCAAGGTTCAGTTTGTCTATCTGGATTAGTGCTGCCTTATCCATGGTTTCATGGATTGGCGGCCACACTTTCAGTTCTGTCCATGGTGTCATAAATTGGAATTTGTTGTTTTTGACAGATTTACTGCAGGACCTGAATATCAGAATGTTTCAACTCTTATGAGGAAAGCAAAGCCTTCACCTGGAATAAAAGACTGTAGATTTACCGATGGTTTAAACTGGTTTTTTACAGCCTTACAACCAACTTCAGTCTATCTGTCTAATTTCTAGAAATGAAATAGATATTTCTAAGTGACAGGGACTGAAATGGTTCATGCCTTAAACATAGTTATGAATGAGTTTTGCCCATTACTGCAAAAACTGTGTAAGGAAGCTACAACCACAGAAGCCCACCCCTCCTTGAAGATGCCCAAATGGAACTTTGGACTGTGAGTGAAGCCACCTGGGTAAGATAAAGGGGACACTATTGTTCAATCATCTCAGGTCTAGGGAGGAACAAACAAGGCTGAGGGAAAGGAATGCATCCACAAGAAAGTCAAACACAGCAGAGAATCATCCCTGGCTGGGTTTGGGGTGGGGGAGACCACAGCCCACAGAGGCCAGGTTTACACAGACTCTCCCCCAACCGAGGGCAGAGGAGGTTTCGGGTGCATGGTGCAACCTCTGGTCAGAGGCAATAAACACCCATCCTCTGTTACACAAACTGGCCCAGCTGTGAAACCCCAACCCCACGGGCCACATCCACGGGACTTCCACGTGAGAGGCAGCCGAGGGGGAGTCATAATCCATCAAAGACCCCCCAAAGTGCTCCCCAGAGGCCTTGCACCACAGGACTGCACATGATGCAACAGATCCGGCGTCTGCTGCAAGAGACTGTGTCAAACTGCCCCACCAGGGGAGGTACCTGAGCATTCCCACTTGGCCTGAACATATATTAATCTGTTGGATTCTGTGCTTTTCAGGGAGCCCTCACCACCAAGAAGACCAGCTGGAGAGGATCATCGAAACATTGTTGGGATCCATGGAGCGGCGATATTTTCTTTATTCTGTCTCTGTCACTCTCTGTCCCCCCACCTCTTTTCCATTTCTTTCTTTTTATCTCTTTCTCTCTCCCCCTCTCTGTCTCTGTCTCTCTCATATTTATTATCAAATAAAATCCATAATATTAACTTTGCATATGGCCTCATTTGCACCTTAATTCAAGCAGAGGCATTTCTAGTAATTTTAATAACTGGACTGTAACACTGAGATATGTAGATAAAGTGTCCAGTCTTTAATGTGCTGTATGCTGAGCACTTCTGTTGAATGCTGTGAATGGGTAGACTGTTCTTTTCAGACTCTTGTAAGAGAGAAAGCAAGCACTTCAGTCAATATAACTTCTTGCTCAGGTGGTCTTCTGGGAGGCAAGGCAAACCATTAAGCACCTCCCCTCTTTAGAGTGGGTGCTAGCTGATGGGCAGGGAAGTTCAAGATCACTGACCACCTATTCATTCCTGAATCCCATATGAACATATATATATGCCCTCATGTAATACTAAAACTAAGCTTAAAAAAAATCAATTCCATAATCATAGAGGTAATTTTGAGACAGGTATCTTGCAGTCAGTTCCCTCCTTAGTCTCATTATTAGTCTCCTAAGTCTCATTATTAAAGGGCAAATTAAGAGACAGAGTTTTAATAAAGTATAAATTTCCTTTATAGACTAGTTTTTTTCTGAAAAAAAAAATAATGCCTCAGTTGGACTGATTAACCTTGACCAAAGGTCTGAGGGCTGGAACTGAAACAGGGAAGGGGACTGGAAACAAACACAGAATTCACACTACTCATAACCAACAAGAAAAATATATGCTAAGGATTACCACACGGTCTGATTAAAATCTGTCTTATTGGAATAATTATTAGTTATTAAAGTCACATAGAATATGGGGAATAAGGAGGACATTGAAGCTCCTACTCAAGGTTTAACTAGGTCTGTGGCACCCTGATTCTTGCTTTTGATTGTGGAGCACTTTGTATGCTTGCTTGATAGTGGAAGTGTGGAGGGATTTTTTGCCAGGAAATGTCCTGCCTAAGCTTTGAGGGGGCCAGTCGATATTAGAGGTATAAGAAGGAAGGACATAGATTACTTAAAACTTTGCACAGAGAGGGAGACAGCAAAGAGAGAGACAGAATGAATAATACTCTGACTCTCAAAATGAGTCCAAACAAACAGAAAAATAGTTCAGAAATGATTGCTGTGAATTATTACACAGGAACAAACTAAGATTTCTGAGGCAGATGGTCCTCCACAGTTCTATGTCAATGCAGCTGTCATCAGATGTTCCTTCTGTATGAAAAGTGTGTCACCTGAGAAAGAAAAATTCATGTCATGGCAATTTCGAGGTTGTCTTGGTAAAGACGGATTGCACTTGTCTGAACTAATACAAGTGAGTGGTACATCTGTATTACAGCTTGGACTATGTGGTACCTGGAGAGCAGTCAAAAGCCAAGAGACCTCAGTTATTCAAAAAGCAAAAGCTCTTCACACTTAACTCTGGTTTTCATAAATATATGGGCAATTTACCATGATTTTATTGATAGCTGTGCAGATAAGTGAGTTACACAACAATTAAAGGAAGCAGTATTCATACAAGGATATATAAAATAGCACGTCCTAGTAGGGAAATGAGAAAACTCCCATCTGAAAAGACGATGATAGAACTGCAGGAAAACAATCACGTATTTTTAGGGAGGTTTTTTTTCAGTACATATGAGCACCTGTTTCATTCTGTATATAAATAGTCCAAATGACTAGTAACTCTGCTATTCTTTCATAGCCAAAAGGAAATATTAGAGACAGGTAATTTCTGGGGTGGGCTTTGGTAGTCAAGACTTTAACCAACAAAGGGAAGAGAATCTGGCAAGGGAAGCTGGCAAGGGAGCTGATAACTCTATAATAGTATTCACGGAGACTCAGGAGCTGCAAGCCAGCTGTTTACTGGCTTCCACATATGGCAAGTTCACAAGCCAAATACATCATTTCCCAATATACAGAGTTGGAATTTTACTCAGGGAAAGCCATTCCCTAAAAGTCCTGATAAAAATCCTCTGTTGGAGACCATTACATTCGTTTCACCATGGACCCTGGAGAATCTAGGCAGGGTAGCAGAGACTAGATGGTTTGTGATAGTCTTTTTAGTCTTTTTTTTTTGTTGTTTAAAGACCTGCACCATAATATCTACTGGAAATACTACACCATCCGTAGAAATAATTTTGGCCTAATTAAAAGAAATTTATGCAACCCTGTGTTTCTCTTTTTTGTGGTTTAAAATACATGCACAAAAAGGACAGCTTCACAGATTCATAAGATAGAAGTGTGCTGCATATGCTTGAAGAAGTGCAGTAAAACTTTTTAAGTGGATTGACAAGGATCAATAGAAAAGCCTATGAATAGAAATTTTCCTTTTTAAAATTAGATTCTTATACTTATGTAGAGACATTTACATAAGATTTTTCTGCATTTGTAGCCTTTTGTCACTGTATAAGGATAAGGACCTTTATAAACCCCATTTCTTTTTCTGGTGCCAAGAACAGCAAATTTTTATTGAGGCAGGAATGAGAAAGCCTTTTAACAAGGTAATCCCCCCACATCCCGCAAAAAAAAAAAAAGATTTAACCAACAAGCAAAATAAACTACAATAATAACAAAAGCCCAGACAAACAAGCAAAACCAAAACAAAGCCCTTAGCACTGTGTTTGTGAGGTGCGTAATTACACACAGGTTTTGCTTAAAAAGCAGAAAAACTCTACATGGCCTCTTCTTTCTCTGTTGCTCTTACACAAACACTTTTCTTTATTCCTGCCATTTTTAATGCAAAAACCAAAAACTTTTTGGATAGATCGTGTGATGCTGGCCTATGTTGTACAATGCATACTTATATTCCAGTGGTATGGTAACAAAACACACATAATGTTCTGAATAATAGATTAGGAAGCTCAGAGAACTCTCTTTCTAGTACAGAGAAAATAGTGGAAAAATAATTAAAAACACTATGTACAAGGCATAACTATTTCTATTATCATTATCTATTAAAAGCAAAGAGCAAAATTACATAAATATGTGATGCTGAATAGAACAGAATAGAATAGATTGGAACAGAAAGAGTCAATGTACTGTACTGCTCTTAAAACAACTACTTTTCTTCATTGTGTATCTTTTATTGTAACATATTTCAAGTAGGGGTGCATTTATTTAAAACCTTATGCAAAATATTAAGGGAAGCAAGAAGAAGTAAAGTACCATTATTTAAATGATGTCATCAAAAGTTTATGACTAACACATATAATGAAAAAAAAAAGTATTAGCTAGGACTTTAGTTCTAAGATCATCCAGAATAACAGATCTTAATACACTTAGCAGAATTAAATGATAAGAGGTGCACTGGATGGAAATGACAATTCCTCCCTAAAATAAAAACTTTACTGTTTTCTTTTGAAGTACAGGTAAGCACTGAAAACTTACACATTCCTTTCACATCCCATTCCATTCTTTTACCCTAAGTTTTATTTTCTTTATTTGTTTATGAGCAGGAAAAGATTCCTATCCATAACTAAGCCTTGAAATGACCCATGGGGTAAAGTTTGTTGTCAAGTCCTTGTGCTCAGATTCTGTGGATGAACCTCAAACACAGAGAGAAACAGGGGACTTACCTCAGGAATTCAGCCATTCTTATTCTCTTTTCCTCCTAACACTCTGAAGAACTGAAGCCATGGTGCATTAGGTCCGGGGGAAGGTGAAGAAAAAGACATGGTTTCTCTACACTGTCGTTAATGTTCTCTATCTTGTCAGAGACACTTTAAATGGATGACAGTCCCTAGTCCACAAGGGAAGCAAATCACCATCCATCAAATGCAAAGTCAGATTACATTCCTAACTGTTACCAGGACAACTTGCTACCACTAGTTATATCTTTTCCTCTTTCTATCAATGAAGGTGTCACTTGGGAAAGATAGCAACTGAGATACTCAACTCTGACGTTAATGAAGGATAAAGTGATTACACTCCAAAAAGGCAAGGAAGAGGATGAGATCAGAGCACACAGTTCTATTACTATGTGATAAAAAATAGCAATAATTTATGTGGGAGATAAATTATAATTAGAGCAGAGAAGAATCAGAATAAATTTTTAGGCTGCTGCCACCCTTAGGTTACAGAAAAATTTACTACTTTTTAAAAGGTGAATTTCTGGTCAAGGCTTTCTGATACATATTATATAGGAGATGGCAAAAAAATTATATTGCCTGTGAAAGAAAGGAAGGGAAGAAAAAGCAAACATATTGCTATGCTGAAACCCTATAAGACAATCAGATGGTTATATCCACATTTATAACATCACTTTCTGTGAGAAGAATTTACACACAGCTGGACTAGGCCTGGATTCATTGCAGCCTCAGGTGAGAGAAACAGAAGACATGCTGGACTTCAGCAGTAACAGCATCTTACCCCTCTGGAAACTGGTTCATGAATGAAATGTCAGGGAATTTTGTTTTTTCTTTTCTTGTTTGTATTGCCACTAAGTGAGTCCAAATAAAAACAACCAGGGTGAAATGTTCAACCCTTTCAAAGTTTTTTTTTAATATGTTTATACCAATTAATTGTAATTAGCACTGAAAGAAGGATTTTAATTTCAAAATTCAGTTCATTTTGAGACTAAAAATTTAGGTTGATGCAGTGCAGTGCACACTGACAATCAGATGGTATGGGATGGTATCATAAAATCTATAGTAAAAAGAGTAAAAACCAAAGAACAAAGGTAAAAGTTTGTTGGAAAGAAAAGAAGAAGCCCGGTGGCTCCGGCAGGGGGAGAAATTGCAGTCCAAAACCAATGTGGTTGATAAGAGCAAGCTCCGTTTATTAGCAATCCAGAGGCACTTACATAGTATACCAGCTTGTTAACTCTTAAGTGGCTTAAAACTTATCAAAGCGAATTTCTGCTTCTACATAATTGGACTTACATTGGCAAGCTTCTACAGTCATGTTATGATTAAAAGAATTCGGAGTTCACCTCCCTTCTCTCCCGGTCTTATCTCCACAGCTGTACCTTCTCAAAACTCCCTTCTTGTTCCCAGCTTGGTTCTCACAGGGATTTTTCTCATGCAGAGTTTTTCTCACACACAGGCCTTTTGCTTGCAGGCCTATTGCTTGTATAGTTCTTTTATTGATCCCATAATTCTATCAATGATCCATGCCCCTGATCCCTCAATAATTCTGCAACAAAAGTTGACACACAAGAGTCTACCTACTGATACATGTATCATGTAAATTTACATAAGGTAGAGATTATGGGATTTACATCAGTAAATTCTCCATGCTGTATAATGCTATCAAAAGAGGATATAAATCAAACAATACTTAACTTTCTTTTTGAATACACATTAAAACTGTGAAGAACAGTTAAAAATAAAAAAAAATCTTCTTTGTGGAATAAACACATATTAGAAACTAGAATATTTAAAAAATAGTTTGAAAATCAAGAGCCTATCCAAACATATCTTTAATGTATTCAGTTTGTTCCCTCTTCAGCTAAAACTGGCCTGAATTATTTTGGCAAATTGTGCAATGTTAAAATGGCCCTTCTGTCTCTTTACAATGTCCTTCATTCTAATTTCTCTGAAACAGTACAGAAGGGAGAATTAAGGGGTGAACTAGACAAAATAATACTGTGTTCAAGGAGAGATACAGTCTTAAATAAAGGACAAACATATTGCTTTAATATTCCTTAAAAACTTGAAATGAGTTTCAGCTAATGCCAGATAAAATGAAATAAAAACAAAAGTGATGAAACTTCATTTAGAAACTTAGAACCATGCTCAGAAATTAGGATATCATGAAGTCACTGTGATATCAGCAGTTTGTGACCTCTGTGTTTTAGTACAGTGGGTCCTGGACTCATGCCAAAGAACAGGGCTCTCACATTAGCCTTGTCTGAATGGTGGTCTCTCCAGGTCTGTTAGCCCTGCTTTTGGGATATAAGTATTTCTGCAATGTGCTGATGATATTGCCAGAAGTTTCTCTCTGTCTTAGGTCAATTAGAAAATTTTAATATTACTTGAATTTCTAAACAGTATTTTGGTCAGTGCTTACACACAAAAATCAACAAACTGACAACGAACCCAACATTTTGAAATGGAGCAAGACTATTTTTTTTTGTTTGGAAATTGTCCATTTCAAAGGTTAGGTGCTTCCAGGGACTTAATGCCACAACTATCCTGACATTCAACATTTTCATTTACAACTTCTCTGCACAGTCTGTGCCAGTGAGACACTGTTCTCATCTTAAAAAGAGTTCTTTCTTATGTCCAATCCAAATATACCCAAATCCAGTTTAAACCGTGGCCCCTTGTCTTGTCACTGGACTCCTTGCTAAATGCCTCTTATAATACTGCCTTATAATGTTCATTTTATATATACACATAAATGGATGTAAACTGAAAGCTATATTCTATATTAATTAACTTAATATTCACAGCCTTTTAAAGTGCTTCCTTTTTTTTTTCAGTGCTTTTTCTGTTTTTCCTTTGAAACTATAAAAAAAAGTTCCTAATACTTTGAACTGTCTTTTATTAGTTTATTTATTTACTGATGGCTGAAACATTTCTCCTACTCCCACAATGATCATATTTATTTTTCATGTGATGAAGTACCTGTGTCTGTTCTTTTTGATTTCTTTAAACTCTTTTCAGTCTCAGAGAAATGTTTTCCTAAGACTCCTCTAGTTATATTGGGTGCAAAAGGCTTCAGATCTTCCTTTTTCTGTCTGAAGCTTCATTCATGTCAAGCTTCAGCTGAGATGAAGTCTGAAAAGAAACAGGAGATCTTGGATAAGGTCCCATATAGGCGACATGACTACTTCAAAAAGCAGGATGATTTCATGTTTTTATTGCTTTTTAGGAGTGTTCTTGTTCAGCTGAGTTGTCAATGCCTCAACTGACACCAGCTCTAGGATGTGCCACCAAATTTTTTTTAATCTATTTCAATAGTATAATTGGCAGACAGATATAGCTGGTGATCTTTTTAAGTTCTAATTTAAAGAAAAAGTTTCAGCATTCTCTCGTTTTTATTATGAAGTTTGATAATATGATACATTTTTGTGGAGATCTTAGCAATTAAAATCTGAGTGTCACAAGCTGTCTTCTCTTTGATAGCATTCTTTTCTAAAAATTCATCTGACTTTCCTGTCTTTCCTATTCCTGTTAGAATTACACTTTATGAGTTTAGGAGGAATATTATCATTTCAGGCTGAAATTAGTTGTTAAGTTTATATATCACATGCTCTGACATTAAACCTGTATAATAAGCCAAATGTTAATATATAGCATCAAGAATTATAAATGTTTTCTCTTTTGATGTTTAAGAGTATTCACAGGAAATAAGTTATTGGAAGATGTTCTTGGGAAATATACTTTTTTTACATCATCAAAAGAGGAAGGTATGGAAAGGCTAATTGATATCTCCTTGATAAGTACATTTGTTATGACAACATTCTGACATTTATGGCTAAGATCAGCAAAAGTATTCACCATAAAACTAGACAATTATCTTAATTTCTTAAAGGAAATACAGTATTTTGAATATAGTTTCTACCATAGAGTAAACTCAGCCTAATTCCTCTGTGCAGTTGTACTTACTCGAAAAAGACCAAGAACAAAGTAACCAAATAAAATTAATAAAGCCAAAAAGGAAAAATAAAATAAATCATGTAAAATGCCAGAAGAGAAAATAAAGAAAAACAGGCCTGTACCCCTCATCTCAGTTGACCTTTCTGAAATGGTAAAGCATAAAATGCTTTAGTGCATAAAACGATATCAAGACTTTCTCAAAAGAGTCACTATAAGCACATTTTAAGGTTAAGTGAAAGAGGGCAATGACCAGCAAGATGGCAGCAAGAAGTGTTTTATGTCTTTAATTGTGCAAGTTTAGCATCAGATCTAGGACCCCTTGAAATTTCAAAGCCACTTTGATAACAAATGTAAGAGGCTAATTGGTGAGATACTTCATGGCGAACACATTTAAAACCACACAAACAAAACTCCATTTTCAAAACATAAGCACAGTAATACAAAGACCACAAATTTTAAATTAACTCTGCAATTCGATATTGTTCCCCTCATGTGTTACACTAGGAAAAGACTGATTTATATCTATATATTAAATTAACTTTTCATCACAAAATAGCGACCTGAAACATATATTTGGTGTGAAGACTGAAAGGTGAGGCTGTGTTGTTACATATATCACCCACACAGGAGGAAAAAAATCCCAGCTGATTTAAACAGTGAAACAAACTCCCGTGATAGTAAATCACAGAATCTTCAGAGCCAAAAAGTGATTTTCATATACACATTGAAGCCCATGCAGGACTCAGTGCTAGAACATGGGAATATTTCCTGAAGGAACTGCAGGCCATGGAAAGCCCATGCTGGAATAGGTTTATCCTGAAGGACTACTGTCCATGGCAAGGATCCATGAAGAAGCAGGAAAATAATGAGGACTAAGGAGCAGCAGAGAGGAGCCGCTATGGCCTGACCACAGCCCCCACTTCCCATCCACCTGAACTGTTCCTCTGAGGGGTAGGAGGTAGAGGACTTGGGAATAAAGAAATGAAGTTGGATGTGGTAGGAGGAAGGTGTTTCAGCTTTGTCTTTTTTTTCTCGCAATTCTTCTGTATTTTAACTGGTAATATATTATGTGATTTTTCCCCAAGTTAAGTCTGGTTTGGCTGTGCCAGTAATTGGTGAATGACCTCTCGCTGTCCTTATTTCAGCCCATGAGCTCTTCCATCTTTTTTTCTTCCCCCCTGCTTTGGAGGCTTGGGGAGTGGGGGGAGGTGGTGCGGTGAGTTACAACCATTTGAATTGAATCTGTTTTAGAAGAAACTCGTGTCCGTATTTACTTTAACCTGACATGGACAGCTCTGAAAAATAACAGGGGTCTATATCTTCAGCTGTTTAAATGAAGAGTGTGCTCAAAAATTAGGAACTTGGTCCTCTTAACTCCATACTGTGAAGGGGGAAACACAGTCCAAAGGTGATGTATATTATTGCATATCTGTCAGACTTATCCAGGAAAACTATTCAAAACATATGAACATATTGCTGTTCACTTGTTTATTTTTGTCTGCAAATTTAGCCCTGCGGAATGGAACAAATGTCTTACTCCACACCTACACATTATTATGTCTAATTTTTCTTCATTTACCCTCTTCCTCCTTGTATATTACTGGAAAATCAGTTTTAGCACCAAAAAATAACTTAAGAGGTTATGCTGTTTTGACAGAACTCAGACAATCTCCCACTGTGAGGGGAAAAATTGCTGGATTTGAGTCTTAAATGTGAACTCCAATTCTGATGAAAAGAGCAAGTCTAGGCTCTGGATAGAGTAACAACACAGAGTACTTCTGGCAGTTCCTACCTACAAGCCCCACTCTGTTGACAGGTACTGGACACCCTTCCCTGACTAGTGTGGCTGAATCTAGTAAGTAATTTTGGGTTGAATTAGTTTCTGTGACAGACAAAACAGACTTTACAGTAGGCAAATTGAATTTCTCTGGTTCAGTGACCGCTATGGCATTGCTCCTCTCAAGAAGATTTTCACATTATTGAGGGCTGGTAGGTTTTCTCGTAAATAGCCACAGGCAGGACGCACTGCAACACAACTGATTCCTTGTCTGTTCCCATTAAAAAAAAAAATCTGTCTACATCTGCCAAGGCACTTACACAAGTGTGTATACACAGCCACAGACATAGAAAGAAAACAAAATGCAAACATCTGCCTAAATGTTTTTGTTCAATTGAGACTGTATGCATATATCTGGAAAATTCATATAATGGCCTTCCTGAGACTTAGCCTCAGTATCTATTGTTACAAAACACAATGTGTTTTTAATCGAGTGAAAAGGCAGGAAGGATTACCTACCTTAAATACAATTACGAGTGGAGAACTGGCACCATGTACTTTGATTCAATTAGGTTACAGTCAAATGCCAGCCATATCATGAAAGGAAATATAAGAACCTCCATATTTAAATTGTAACTAATGTGGTTTTGCAAGTCTGGTATCCCACACTTTCCCTACAGCTGTCACTGAATATACCCTCTAAGTATTTTCTTTATTTTACTAGACCGATACTGCATATATATACCATAAAACTGCTAAAAAACTAGCATCTGTAGAATATATAAAATGCAATTTTTAGGCAGTGTTTATAGAATATATGTATTATATATATAGAATAGCATATACAACAAATAAATTCATGCTTTTCAAGTCTCTCCGTTCACACTGCAGATTTTCCAAATTTTTTAGCTCTTTATTTTGCTAAAGCCCCTTTTTATTCTTCTCAAAGACAAGGGAAATTATTCCTGTCATTTTCATGGATGTTTCTTTCTTAAGTGTGATTCTTATTTCATGGGTAATTTTTATTTTCTTTTTGCTCTGGCTTTTAAGAAAGCATCAGCACAAAATAGAGAGATGCAGAACATGAAAGTGAATAAGGATTTTTATTATTATAGATCATCATGAACAGTATCATTGCAGAATAAAGCAGACATAGAATAACTTCACTGATCTTCAGAGCTGGTCCCAAATCAGAATCAGCAATATGGATGTATGATGTAGAAATACTCTACTGTATTTTTGAAAGACATTCAAAGGACAGAGTAGAGCTCCAACACAATATGGGAAAACAAAAGTGTAACAGAAGGATGCATTTCTGTTGTTTCTTATATTAATCCATTATTTAGTGCTCCCTTGTTTCAAGTCATCATTGCAGCAATACCTCTTGGATGAGGTAGTGTGCATAGAGCCCTCCAGAGAGCCAGTTATTGCGGCGGCCAGCACAGAGGTACTTTTTCATTATTGTCCGGGGTTAAGAGGCTGGTTTATGAGGTGGTGAAATAAATGGGAAATCTGAAATACTTTAAAAGCAAAATGAGACAATTTTTTTCTAGAAGCAAAGAAAGCACAGGAATATTATCCTGGCAAACCTTTCAGCTCCTGTCTTTCAGAAATTATCAATTATGAGAGTCACTTGGAACAGAAAAACATAGACACATTTTAAATGTATTTTAAGTATAGAAAAAAAGAATTAATTTGAGAACTACAGCTTCAAGCAATCCGAGAGAGTCTTATTATCTTAGTTCTGTTGTTTTTCATAAAAATTGATGTTGGGTTATTATCAGTATAATTTAAGGAGTTGCAATTGAAAATTTTCATTGACTCAAACCTAGTTTTTGCATATTGACCCTTTAAAAATTTGATGAGTTTAGTCAAAGATTTTAATCCTTATTTTGTCTTTGTTTTTCAGCTTTTCAGACATGAGTAACCTCTAAATAGCCTGTGTTTTTCTTTCCTGTTGAGCCCTAACATGCCTCATTGGTGCCTAGAAGATTGAAAACGTATCTATCTGAGAGATCCTTATGATCCTTATGTAATTCTTTATATATAAGAGTATTAGATAAACTATAAAATTTAAAAATTAGATTGATGAAATAGAAAACAGTTATTAAATAAGTAGATTTTGTTTGATTCTAACCAATAGTCTCACTTTCACAGCTTCAAATAATAATGACCTAAGCCACTTCACTTTTTTTTTCCAGGTTTGTCACCTGCATGTTTATAAAAACAAATCCTAAGCAATTGTGAACTTGCATTGTTTCCTTTTAATTATTTATCTTAGTGGTGGTAGTATTTTTTTAGGCATTAAAGTTCCATTACCTACTTTCAGGTTCCCATGGGATATCTTTCTTACCATTTCTTCATCCAACCAAAAATGAATTTAAGGTGCTTTCTTTTTTTTTTAATTGCTGTAACACAAACAGAGATTAAAAGGGAATTTCTACTCTTTATTTTCTACCCTTGCAGTAATTAACTCCAGTTTGTAGAGCCATGTTTTTAAATAGCTTTCACGTCTTTATTTCTACTTTTGCAATACAGAAATTAACAGCAAGAGAGCCTTAAGTTTCTCAGAGAATTTGTCTGTTTAAGTAACTCTAAATCTACATTTAGAAATTGTTATTTTTGTATTGCAAAACACATACATTGTATTTAGATACCAAGGTGCTGACCATTTTTTCTGATGTTTTTAAGGAAAAAAAAGTTCAGTAGAGTACCAACAAAGTGAAAAGTATGCTTTTTAAAAAAATTTCTTCTAAGACAAATATACATCTGTTTGTTTGTAGTTAATAATGACTGGATACAGTAACTTCACAAGGTATATCTCAGCGAAGTCATTCAGTGAAAAGGGATCTAATGTTTGAACACCTCTGTTTGAATGTAAATGTCGTTTTCAGCTTCTGTACATCACAAAGACTGTGCATCTGTGGGTTTTAAAACCCCAGTAAGCACTGTAGGGACCATTGAGGGTCTGACTGTCAGTTTAAATTTCTATTTTTCCTATGCCACCACACAGTCTGTAGAATTATTTAATTACTAGCTGCATTTTGAGAACTCTAGAGGAGAGCATTCAAGTTTCTTGTGTCCTCATTTACATCCTTCTTTTCTTCAACTTTTTCTTCAGGAATTTTTCTTCAGTGTACAGTATTCTATGAAAAAAAATGCTCTTCAGCTTATTGTCTCTTCACCTAGAAACTCGTCTTTTCAGTTCAAGATATCATCTACACCTAGGGTCCAGGACTCTTCTGTGCTTCTACCCCTGTTACCACAATCTTGTCCCAAATTCTTCACTTCCACTGGCTGTATGTGTACTTTCCTGGCCTCAAGAAACTAAATGTCTCATGGTTTGACAGTGCAGTTTCCCACTCATTGTGAAACTCTTTACCTTAGCATTCTAAATGTAAAAGAAAATCTTGTATTTTCTGAGAGGCAGTTTCTTCTGTCATAGGAGAAGCAGACTGTCAGTGACCACATGAATATTTGACGAAAATGAAATAATGGTTGCAATTGTTTTTTAAATTGTATGACTGCATTTTTTTACCAGACTATGCAATTCAGCAGTGTAAGTAGAAGTAGTAGACACACTATGCAAATGCCAATTTTTTAATGCTTATTAAATCAATAAACACCTAATTAAAAAGGAAAAAAAAAAAAAGAAGTAAAAAAGGAGGAAAATAGAGCTGTTGACTTTCATGGTGTTTCTGAGCCAGCTGTGCATAATCTGGCAGAGCAGATAATTGACAGATTAAATAATTGCTCGTAGTCTAGTGAGCTTAAACTGAAAGTCTAAACTATTTTTAAAGTTATCCAATGATATTGCTAACTTACAAATCCTTTGCTCTGACAGAGCCCCTTGTTGAGAAAATACATTCTGACTTTTTTTCAGAAGCGTCATATGTCTGTTATACTTCTAGTTATAGAATTTTCATTAACATTTTACTTGCCTAACTAATGTCAGGGTGCATAGCATTCTTTGGTAAAGTAGAAAAAATATCTTAGAATATAAACCAGACTCAGTTCAGAAATTACTTTACAGCATAGCCTTGTTTTTATTCTCCTTTAAGGGGTATTATTTTTTTAGATTGCATTATCTTAATGTCACACATGCTGAGGGTATAGATAGGCATATTGATGGAATCCCTGGAGCAGTAAGAATTCTTCTCTTGTGTTGTTACCATTAGGCTTGATTGCATTCGCTGAGAGTGAAATTCTAGGAACAGGCTGCTTTGGGCATTTTTGTTTATTGATTTACATCTTCATTCTTAATTTTGTCCTAGTGCCTTTCCTTCTTTTTTTTTTTTTCCTTTTCATTATTTTCTTATTTTTTCACTTTTTAAACAGATTTCTTTTCTGTTACGTTATCTGTTTTGTTTGTCATTGTAATAATTACTTTTATGTTTTCTTAGTGCCAGTTTAACATTCTGCTACTGATTAACATTTTTGTCATATTTACTGGAGCTCATGTTGTACATATGAGAATACTTCCTTTATTTGCCTCTTAAATTTTCTTTTTCCCTTGTTAGTGGTTTTGCTATCTCAGTTTCAATGTTCTGGCTGGTTGCAATTACAAGTTTTCCCAGCTGGGAGCTTGTTTCATTTTTCTTGGTCT
The DNA here is from genome assembly GCF_000738735.6 of Corvus cornix cornix. Taxonomy (NCBI): domain Eukaryota; kingdom Metazoa; phylum Chordata; class Aves; order Passeriformes; family Corvidae; genus Corvus; species Corvus cornix. Next base: position 69,978,411 of record NC_046357.1, read on the forward strand.
CTCTGACACGCTAATCTAATGGAAATGTAGTTCAAATTGTTTTGTCTCTCTGTTTTGCATCTTCTTTCCACACAATATAAATGATGACTTCATTGATATTTTTCTGTTCAGGATTTTAAAGAAAAAACTGCAGTTACAAAAACTGGTCCTACTCTGTGACCCCTTTCATTACAGTAAAAGGACTCCCAAGTGGGGTTTGAAGACAAACATCAATGCCTATAACTTATGGAAGACCTGAAAGTTTGAGAAAGCTACTCTAACTGTCATTTTATGGAAGACAAAAAAAGCTACTTCAAGGGTTGGTGATAAATGTAGGTCTAAAGTATCAGAAAGTCTCTGCTAAGCTTTTGACTTGTGCCTAAGTCAAACTTATTTATGGCGTTATAAGTGAAAGTTGCCGTGGTGGCGTGAGCTTCTATTGGCATAATCTTGAGAGAATACCAACTGCTTTGATGGAATCTCATAAGCACTGAATTTGGTGGACCTTGCTCAATAAAGAGCTGTATTATCAGAGTTTTGTACTTCTGCTTACTAGTATGTACCTGCTCTGTTCTATGAAGAGACAGAGAGTTCTCTGTTGCTTGTGATGCCTTAAAGAGCCTGGAAATAAAACAACTCTCTTTTGAGAGACTATTAGTATGGGTGGTCACATAAAGGCTGGTCTTTGTTGGAGGCTTCCAAGGGGCAGATATGGAAAATGCCCAAATGCCCACCTCCAGACAAGGTGAATACAGTTTTATAAATTTAGCACATTAGCATAACTGACAGAAATCCCCAATTAGAGACATAAGTGGTGAGGTCATTCTTCTGGGTTCAATCCCTTTCTAAATCCTCCACCTCAGATAGGAACAAAACTTAGTTTGTGAAAATGTGTCTTGAAGAGCTGGTTTCAACCTTGGCTCCCAGGAAGAACCAAGATAGGATAGGGGCCCTGGACCCCTCAGGGCTTGCTGCTCTGGAATGTGTTTTGTCTTTCTGCCTAGGGAAAACATAGGGAAAAGTACTGGAGCTAGCTACAAATACAGTAATAGCCTGCAGAGGTATAAATATATGTGTAAAGAATATAGAGAAGATATAAAAGCAAAAAATCATTCTGGCAACACTTGACAGAAAGAGGTGCCTGAAAGAAAGTGCAGGGCTTTAATTTTTCAAGGAATGCGGGTTGGCAAGCACTCTTTTAAAAAGTGTCGTTTATGACTCATGATTTCAATCCTTCAGTCTAATTGAAAACTGCCTTATTTAATTATGGTTGATTAAATTGGATCCTTCCTATTATTTTTGTTGATTAGTTGGATGAAGTGACTTGTGTAGATGCATATAATGTGAAGACTTTTTAGTAATTTGTTTAAGATTCTGCTTCCATGAGTGTTCAAAACTCTGATCTTGTAAAGCCTGTTTTGGAAAACATTGGGATTTTTCCAGGAACTTCACTGAATTTTCTGGGGAAGGTACATAAACCACTTATAGTAAATATAATTCTTAAATTTTAATTAATTAATTAATTAACTATAATTAAAATTGTCTTAGCAGGAAAGAGGTATAAACGTATGTAAAATAAGCTAATTAAAAGTAGGAATTATCAGGTGATTGATTTATTTATCCAGTTCTGGTTCACGTTCCAGAGTTCTGCTGGATACAGGAAAACGTAGGCTTTAGTAATCCGTATCAGACTTCACAGAAAAAAATACAGCTTTTCAATAATAAGAATGGTACCAGAGTTGTTTGTATGAGGCCAAATATTTCTGATTTTTTTTGCCCACACATTTATCTCACTATTGTTTCCTGGAAGTTGTCCGATGCACCTTTTCAATACTATAGCTGCCCTCCTTTCTAAGAATTGCTTGCCAAACACTTAATAAGTTGTGTCTAGTTTAAATTTCAGATAGTCATTATCACTGGATTACTCCATCAATTAAGAAATCAACGAAAAATTAAACTTTCCTAGTTATTTGAATACTACAATATTAGTAATATTTCAGAGTGTTAATCACTATTAATATAGGAAGTAAAATTTTTTTCTTCTAATCCCATCCTTTTTATAAACATAAGGTTATGTACATATGATGGAAGATGATCAGCATTTCACATTTACCTCTGCATTAATGAATTCAGTTGCCAATTTGTTTATGATTTCAAGAACAACAGAATTGATTTTGCACTTTCTGAGGAATCTACATAAAATTCTTTTACTCAGAGCCAGCATTTAGTTGACTGCCTAACTTTAAGTGGACATATCCTTTGAAACTGTCACCAACCGATTAATAGAATGAGTATTGATGTATAAAATCAGGGAGTTTACAGATAGATAACTGGGAGAAACTTACTTGGACACTGGATTTATATTCCTGTTAATTCAAGCAAGTAGACAGTGTTTCTCTCCCTTAGCACCATTTTAAAACTAGCCAGACCTCTTTTCTCTATTATTCCAATTGGCTGGTCCTTAGTCTTTTAATGGTTAGAAACTTTAAACTAATTTCAATTCTAAATTTATTCATGGCAATTTTATACCCATGTGCTCTTGTGCCAGCATTGTCCTTTGGCTTAATTAGATGTCTTTCCCCAGTGTTTACCCCCTAGTTTATTAATAGCAAGTAATTATATCCCCACTCTGACTTTGTTTTCTAGCCTTTCAGAGCTGAGCTCTTGTCTGTTCTCGGAATACAATCAATGAAAATCACTGTTAGATAGGTTATAAACTTAGGTTTAGAACTTCAACTTTAGAATGAAGGATAAAATGTTAGAATGTTGCGTAAGGGAACCTGAGCAGTATCATCAGTAGTACTTTTGCATTCAAAAGATCAATAGACAAGCTTGTTAATATGAACCTGTCTGGGGGGTAGCGGAGTGTGAGCTAGTTGGAAGGATTTTTACATCAGGGGCCAGAGAAAGTCATTAACATATTACAATATCGTAAAATCTACAGCTGTTACAGAAAAGCAGTTGCTCATTATTGCTCCTTTAAAAAAATATGTCAAGAGATTGTGTCATCTAAGGCATAGCTTTGAGGCACAAATTATATATGCCAAACTGTGACATTTGTTACATGAACACGTTTAGAGTTGAAGCCTGGATATATCTAAGAAGATAATTAAGTACTTTTCCTTTAATTCCTTTAATTCCACTGGGAAAATGTGTTTCATTAGTTGTTGTTGGAAATTATTTATGGAGACGGAGATATAGATATTTATATGTATATATTTTGCATCCATGTATGTATTTGTATACCTCAAGGTTTTCCACAAATCACTTTTATACTTCAAAATTGTAGGGGTGGGGGTGATTTATGGCTTGTTTTCTTTTAACAGGTGAGAAAGAATAGCAATACCAAGACAATAGATTAAATAAATAAAAATAACCCCCCCACCCAATTTCTGCTCTGCCCCTGAAGGCCAGCTACAGTAAACAAAAGATTCAGAATTGAATTCAAATTGATGATTTTTACGATCCGGTTTAAACCCAGAAAAGCAAAGCAAGCTAAGTCTCTGTGTATAAACCAGAGAGAACTTAGAAGGTTCAAAATATTCCCAGAAATGAGATTAAAACCAAACGAGGTTAGATCTTGATACCAAAAATTAGATGTATTTTATTTAATAGTAAAAGGGGCAAAGAGAAGGGAAAAGAAAGAGATAAAGAAATGGAAAAAAGAAGTGTGCATGGGGGCTGGGGGGACAGGGAGAGGTGACAGGGGTTAGGTGGAAGCAGATCACCCATCCGAGGGTCCCAATGACGTCTCCTTGCTCCCCTCCATCTGGTCTTCCGGTGGTGAGGGTCCCCCATTGCTGCCGAGGCCACACTGCCACGCGCCACCACGCCACCACACCACATGCCAAAGAGTACAGAATCCTGTGGATTAATATACGCTGTGGGCCAAGCTGGAATGCCCAGATCTCCCTTGCAGGGACCAGCTTGACTCTGTGCCTTGCAGCACTGAGGGTCTGTTGCATCATCTCTGGTGCAGGGTCTGGGGGGCCCCTGTGATGGGCCATGTCACCCCCTCCTGCTGTGGTTAAGCTTTCCCCCCCCCGGTGAGGACCCCTCAGCTGGGCTCCTCTGCACAGTGGAGGATGGGCAGTCACTGCACCTCTGACCAGAGGCTTTTCCCAGATACCCAAAGCCTCTCCTCCCCCCATCCTTTGGTGTGAGGTTCTGTACGAGCCTGGCAGCTGATAGCCCTGGGGCTGTGGTCTCCACGTTGGAGGTGTTAAGCCTGTGCTTTGTCCCCAGCCCTGAGTTGTTACTTTATCTTATCTTCATCATCGAGCAGTGTAAGGCCTCAGTCAGTGCCCCGTTCAGGGTGCGGTATTCTTCTCTGCAGCTTTTGGAATAGTTTTAAAAGTCCTTTAAGAAAATGTTTAAGTCATAAACTACAATATTTCAGTCTCTGACAATCCACCCCGTGGCTTAAACTTTTCTTCTGATGTTTCTTCAGTTTATGGGTTGCCCATGGTGGGTGATATGTAGAGTGGTTAGTAAGAGAAAAGATAGAAGTAATAATGCAAGTGATACAATAGTTATTCCAATCATCAAAAACGTAAATTCAATTGCAATCCTTAATCCAATGCTTATTACTAAGTGCCCTGTGAACCCAAAGATCAGTTTTCTTTATTTGACAGTGGGTGTGAGGGATTCCCCAAAATGGTATTTCTTGGATGTTGACTTTATATGTTTTGAAATTGATCATAGAGTTACACTGTGGGTTTTAATTTTTTAGAATTCCTTTGTGGGCGGTATCCCCACTATTAACCTGTATCAATCAGCTGAGTTTCCACGGAATCTTCACCTCTGGTAATATAATTGCACCCTGGAACAAATGTGAATATGTTTGTTGAAAATGTGTGCTTCTGCATACTTCAAGGCTGAAAAATAACTTCAAGGCTGAAAAATAGGTTGTTGTTTTTTTTTCTTGACTGCATTCACATATAGTTGGAAGACTTTCCCTTGGTAGTATTCCTGTTCCACTGGGTAAGTCTATGAAAAAAAATTAACTTTTATCATATCAATTTCACAAAATATAAAAATATTTTCATACAGAAGATTTTCATGCAAACACATTTTTACATCACGGCTATGTTTCATTTATCAGGGAATAGATTATAGCACTGTTGTAATTTAATTTTGACACAAAACAGAAACTGTAGTTTTGTTATTGGCGGGGTTAAAATAAAAAAAAAAAGAAAAAAAAGAAATTAATTCTCTATGAAATTTAGTTGTATAACTCAAAGAAACTTTTTTTCTTTCGAACTTTAGTAGCATGATTAAAAGAAGTGAGGTAGAATTAAAAAATGCTCTTGGACATAAGAAGCTTAACAGTACATAAAAAGATGTTTAAGTGGGTTTGAGAGTTGGTAGAAGATTGTTTTTTATTTTATCTTATATTCTGTTAGGATTCTTTAGTTCAATAATTGATAACTCTTGAAGGAAAGAGAAGAAAAAAAAAATTAGCCAAATTATAATGATTCCAAAGTAGAATTGGGAAAGTCAATACATATATGTATGATTTAATATATGTATATATTCTTGTACCAACTTAAAAAAAAATAAAATTATACATTCGTAAGACTTTTTGCCACACTATCTTGGCAAAAGAACTCAAGTTAACAATATATATAAAATCTAATTGATTTCTTTGGGATGCAAACACAAGCAAATTACAAACATTAACAAATTAATTGACAATGCAAGCAGTCATGGTGACAACTTAAAAGTTCCATTGGTTCTCACACAGCTCCATTTCATCTTTCTTTTTAGTAGGTTCCCATCAAAGAAAAGTTAAAATTCAGCATACTACAGACTGATATTAAAGAAAACAAAAACTTCTTGTAGTTATTACAAAGTCACAGAGCTTAAAGTGAAGAGATGGTTATCACGTCTAAGTGTGAATCTGCTGCTTGCAGTTTTGCTGCTGCCAAATTCATTCTCCTTTTCTTCAGTGCAGGGATGTTTGGAAACCTAGAAAGAGAAAAGAAGCATCCCAGGCAAAATATGCCTGTGTAAAACAAGTTGTTAATTGCTTTAATTTGTTATTATTGTTTAGGTAGGGTTTTAGTTTTCATGTTCCGTCCAACAGTTTTTAATTGATTTGATGTTCGACAGAGAGAGTGGTTAGGCATTTGAGCTGTGTTTCTTTTTCTTTTATTTTTCTTTTTTCAGGGCATTTCTGCCTGGAGCAGTTAGTCTTATCAGTTTTGCAGATAGCATTTGCTCCTTTTACTCAGTTTTGCTGTTCACCCAGCCTTTTTAGTGTTTCACTGCATTTTATTGACTAGATTCCAATTTTACCAGGTTTGTGGCCAAATTTTGATTTTTCAGTAGCCATACAGGTACCATTTCAGTTGTAGTTTTCTGACCCTTGCCAGTTTTAATTCTGGGTCAACATGCTACTTTAGACCTCATTTCAGAGAATGTTACAGGTTCAAAACTTCACATTTTTTTTCCCGTAAAATTCTCTCTCATTTACATTCCAAAGCTTTCTTTGGACATGACAGTCCAGTTCGGCAGCAGGTGATGGCTCTGCCTGCAGCCTCTTTTAACTCTGGCTCTGCTAGCAGAGCCGAGAATTAAACAACAATGATCGCTTGGATGTTACAGAAATCATTTCAGTGCGCAGACCATCCCCGCAGAAGATGACCTGGCACCAAATTCATTCAAGAAAGGAAACAAAGCTTATGCACTATATTTTATGTTACCACGAATTTGGGGGTGATCTTTCCCAGAGGGTGCCCAGCGTAAAGCAAATTTACAAAAGTCTCACCCCTCACTCTGGGAAGGTACCTCTTATACCAAACCAAACAAAGTTACAAACACCGGAGTAGTCTCTCTCGAGGGACACCCCTTAAAAAATATTTTCCGAGGTCCTACTCCTTACACCTCGAGAGCACCTAGTGTTTACCAAAGTTACAAGTCTCAAAATTACTTTCCAAACTCCCAGGTCTTTTACCTACAGGAGTGCCAATTTCCCAGACCTTGGGCCTCCGGAGCACCGTTTTTAGCACAGGTGCATGTGCAAACACACAAGCAAACAAACAAACAAAAGAGTAAGACAGAGTAAGAAAGGTAGAGAGGTGTTAGGAAATGTAGAAAAGTACCTTGTTTTGTTTTTCTAAAATGATTGATCATGAGAATTAGCAATTCATTGATTTTTTGGAAACAACACTCTCATTTTTAAGGGAATCCTGTCCGTGATGCCAATTAAAATGTTATGATCCGGGCTGGCTTGACACTGTCCCTTGCAACACTGAGGGTCTGTTGCAACATCTCTGGTGCAGGGTCTGGGGACCCCTTTGAGGGGTGCCCTTTAATTGGCCATGTCGCCCCTTTTGCTGTGGATAAGCTTCTGACCAGAGGCTTTTCCCAGATACCCAAAGCCTCTCCTCCCCCACCCTTTGGTGTGAGGTTCTGTACGAGCCTGGCACCCCTGGGGCTGTGGTCTCCACGTTGGAGGTGTTAAGCCTGTGCTTTGTCCCCAGCCCTGAGTTGTTACCTTATCTTCATCAGCAGGTGGTGTGAGGCCTCAGTCAGGGCCCCATTCAGGGTGCAGTATTCTTCTCTGCAGCATTTGTAATACAGTTTTAAAAGTCCTTTAAGAAAATGTTTAAGTCATAAACTACAATATTGCAGTCTGACAATGATGTGTTTGCTGTTCTTCAAACTTAAGGGTTGTAAAGTTAAATATGCAAAACTTGTTAATTTAGTTTACTTGTGAGATAAGTACTTGATTCAAACACCATCTGGTCTGCAAGAGAGAATCACAAATGAAACTGAAATGGAGATACAGTATGTCCATGGCCTACTTGTTATAAGAATAATTTCTAACAAAGAATTGTATGATTTTTTTTAAACTTTAAATTTTCTTTTTCCATTTTTTTCTCTGTTGCATTTTTTAGTTTTCTCTCAAGTACTTTTTTTAAACAGACAAAAATAACCTAGAGGATAGCATATATCTGACACAGCTGACAACAATGGTCAGTTTCAAAATTCTACAGAGCTGTAAATTATTCCTGAGGATTCTTTATTGTGCCCATGTATGTTCATTCCTTCTATACTCATTATATTTTGACATTTCCTCTGTTTCAAGTGCAGTTTCTCTACTTCCCCAGAGAAGGTAGCCATGACTCATTTTCTTGTCTCACTTTGCTTCACTACGTCTTACATACATATTATATTATATATATTATATATATATATTATATATATATCCTCATTACATGAGGATTTGAGATGCAGAAATTTGAGAATTTGACCTGCATGAAAAATACATGACACATTTATTTAAAAATTATTCTGTAGTTCCACCAAAATTTATAGTTATAATTTATAGCTTATATTTATAATACTACATATTAGTTCTCAATTTGTGGACTACTAATGTCATGTTTAAGAACGATGCCACTTGGTTATCTTGTATTCACCCATAAAGATGTTTGTATTTTTGGCTTAAAATCCATCTATATAGAATCTCTATATAAAAAATTCAAAATTCTATCTCCTATCAAGGTAGACCTTCTTCATTTTGTGTTACTTTTGTATACCTTTTTTTCTCCTGAGTACTGGTAGTAATTCTGAGGAATAAAAATGGTAAATTTTTCCATCTTTTCCAGATTATATCAATCATGAGTGTTTCCAGCATCAGAGTCTTCAAGAATCTGGCAGACATTTCTATGGTTATGCTATGACTCATATACACGCAGCAAAAGATTTGTTTTGATTTTCAACGATTTGCTATTGTGTTAAAGAAAACAGCAAGAAATAGCAGGATCAAAATATGCATATTCTGTAACAAACTGCAACAATATTCAGGACAGTATGGCTGCTGGCTCGGCACAGCAACAAAATTTAAGATGGAGTGCACTGAAAGCAATATACATTTTCAGGCTACATAAATCAAAAAATCATTTTTCAGAATGAGTTGCCTTGTAGGGGCTTTGTTCCTTTTTCTGAAACATCTGGCATCTGCTGTCACTGAGAGAACATTATTGTCCTGGGCAGAACATCTATTTGCTCCGATATGGCATTTCTTATGTTCATATACAGCCTATCCTTATAAATTATTGCTATTTTTTGCTGAAAAAAGAAATGGCCAGGCCAATATTGCTGTTGCAGGCCCTTTTCTTTTTTCTTTTCTAATTTTGTTCCTTGCTGTGCCCTAAATGAATGATGGAGTTTGTTTTGTGTTCTCAGAAACAAGAACATACGAGTTTTATCATTCATTGCCGGATGCCAGAAATTCCCATCTTCCATTGTTCTATTTCTGAAGAATATTAATAACATTCTTAATCTCAGAACAGAACAAAGCAGTATATTTTCAAAGAAGCATGAACGCATGTCATTTGGACATAGAAAGAATTCTTTCATAGACTTAGCTCTAATTTTCAGAAAATAACTGTCTACTTCGTTGTAAAAAAAATACAGTTTCATTTCAGTCCACGAAATTTTTTTCAGTTTCCAGTTTGCCTTGGACATGGACTTGAATGAAGGATCATCATTTTGATAAGTTTAGTCTCCAAGAAAGGAACGAAAGCGAGATGAAAAGAAAGCACATATTAATTGAGAATTACTGCTTAATCCTTAAAGCTTAAGAGTGAATGAGAGCCCTGAAACAGAAAATGATTAGGCACGTCATCCTGAGCAAGATCAACAATCAAAAATTTTTCTGAATGGAGGAGAGAAAACACTCTTTGCAGCTTTTTGGCCTCGAGTGGCAGCAACCTTATGGACTGCCTGAAATGTTGCTGCTGTGAAGCTGTGCTCTGGTTCCATATCGTCATCAGGAGGCCAGGGTGATTCATCACTCACTGTGGAAAGAAGCACACCTATTGCTGCACTTCTGGTAGAGTTTGCAAAAATATGAGATCCTCATCCAGGGCAGCTGAGGTGACAAAGCTCCTTGAAAATCTGAGTCAAACAAATTAGGACTTCAGAATAATAGATTTATTTCAATAAATAAAGAATGAATTCAAAACATACCTCAATTATTTTTTCTCTGTACCCTGAGCTTTGGTCTAGATGGCTCTAGTGAAGCATTTAGCTCTAAGGTTCTAGATTTTTTTTGATTCAGACAGCCAGCAGATAGACAGGTGTTTGTGCAGGTGTCTGTGTATGAGCGTGTACCAGTGCATGCCAGGGGGAGGGGGCCAGGGCTTAAACCACCGATTAGATGCAAAATTTAAACGGTCAGCAATGGAAATAACAGTGGCAAGATGCCTGTCTTTCCTATGCCTGATAAAGGCTGGGAGTAGTTTTTTGCCAGCTGTTTCCCAGAAGTTCTGTGTAAGCAGTTATATTTTAAATAAACCACAAAATTTTCCTACCCCAGTCTTCTTGTCTGGGTTCAACTATAAAGTTTCTACTGTGTGCAAAGCGTATAGATGAATATGGGTTGTGACAGTTTTAAAGGATTTCTTTGATTTGAGAAGGGACTTTATGGAAGAGGAAGTGTCATCTGCTGGACTAAATTCTTGCATCTGAATGATGAATATGATCAAGTAAATTTAAAATATTTGAGTAAGTTGTGAGCATTGATCTCATAATGTTCAGGATTAGGAACTGTATTTCCCCCCATTTCTGAGTTTGTATGTAGAAATTTTTTTTTGTTTCCTTAGCAGCATCTGGATTGTTTGTCTAGAGAAATTTTTTTGTTGGTAACGAAGGAGTTATGCATCCACAAAGTTATTTGTCTTACCCCTCTTGATAAATTAGATTTCAATGAACAGATCTTCAAGCAATCTTCTCATTTTCAGTACTTGACAGAAAAAAGAAGCAATGCCCTTTCCCCTACTGTGCAACTTTTACTGAAGTGGAAGTGAAGAAAATAAATAAATGAGGACAGAGAACTGATTGTAATGGATCTATTAAATCTAAACAAGTGAAACTGGAATTTAATACTATTATAACTTTACTTCTTGGTCTTCCTACTCTATGTTTGTTATAGTATGATTTTTTCCACACAATAAAATACATTAAAGCTTGGAAATTCCTACATGTAGAAGTAGACAGTAACACCCTTTATGAGTCTACCTGAGGTAGTCAGAAAATACACTTTTGACTCAGCTTCTACACATAGGCAAGGCAAAAAGACATTTAGAAACCAGAAGAAAATGAAAAATATTGATCTTTGAGGAAAGATGCCTGTGAGAAAAGGAAGTAGGATGAAAGACTTTGATAACACAAGAGGAAGAACTTCTTATTGTGCACAGAAGAAGTGGTGTGAAGCACTAAGAATAAAGGTAAAACTGACAACTGAATTTCTCAAATTTGTGATTTTGGAGCCCATTCAAATACATACTTCAAATTCAATTTCAGCAACACACGAAAGACAACTCAATTTTAATTTGTATGTTTATTGTATGTAAAAATAATTTTTACCAAAAAAAAATTAGCATAAAAAAGGAAGATTTAAGAACAAAAAAAAAAGATTTCTATATGGAATTATAAAAAACACTGCTTTATGAAGCCTCTCAATAGAATCAGATAGAAAAAGGGCCTGAAAATTATATATAGATTTATTTTTAAAAATTTTAGCTGCAGTTTAGTCCACTATATGTAATAATGACACTTCCATTGTGTCAATATCCCTTGCATGTTTTCTTGCAAACACAAACTGTCTCATTCTGTCAATTTGTTGAGACTTGATTCTTAGAATGAGGCTTTTTTTTCTATATATAACATATTTCTAAATATAACTTCTTTTATGCACACAAATTTTATTAAGTTTTATTATAAATAAATCCATATTTTATAGATATGTCTTTAAAAAACAATATTTGATTGTTCCAAATAAATAAATGTTTTATTTGTATTTTTTTTGTTTTTAAAATGTTCAGATTAAGTCATATGTTTGTAAAGACAAGATGCAAATAATTAAAACAAGGTCTACCATTTATTGCTGTAGAAGATCTGTACATTTTACATAATGGTTGTATTTATTCCTTTCATTGATAATTAAAATGTCCACATTAAACAGTGATGATATCTATTACTGCTATAATCATGCATATCAAATTCTATCCCTCATGCAATTTTATGCAAACATGCTACTAAAATGGTCCAGACATAAAGTCATTCTGCTTCTTTGTCACTATCTGATATCCATAAAAGCCCTTCATATCCCCACAAACAGATCTTCTGTCTCTATAGAAACATTAATTTAAATAAGACCATTTGAAATTCACCTGTCTAAAACCAACTTTACAGTCCAAAACATGTAGAGACACTGTAAAAAAGAAAAAAAATGGTACTAATTCTCATTCTAAAACCTCATAATGTCCTTTTGAAATAAAAAATAAACACCAGATTTGATTTCATTTGATTTGATTTTATTTTATTTTTTTATGTTATGTTATGTTATGTTATGTTATGTTATGTTATGTTATGTTATGTTATGTTATGTTATTTTATGTTATTTTATGTTATTTTATTTTATTGTTTTAAAATTTGAGCAGGGTTTAGCCATTGTTTTCAGTATTCTCATGTAGTGCATGTCTGTCACTAAGACTGCAAGAGGACAAAACAAGCATGATGAAAAGATCAAAATTGCCTGACAGAAGGTTTTTCCTGAACAGATCATAGAAGAGAGTAAGATGGCCATCAGCCAGAGTAAAAAGTGAGAATTTACATGGGGGATTTAACTTGCAAGGACATGTGAAAGAACAGAGAAATTTTTTGCAGCAGAAGATAAGATTGGAGTGAGAATACCTGTAGCTGCATATGGTGTAATGCTTTCAGGAATGGGCGGATTAGTTTTCGTGGGAAGAGGTGAAATTGGTTGGGAAGAAAGCCCCCATGATCAATTGTGTGTGAGAATATATGTGTGTGATTAGACCATTTGAGGATTAGTTACAAAGAAGTGTGCAGAAATTTTTAGATGGTTTGTTACAGTCTAGTGTTGTGGTATACCTGTTGTATTATTGATATTGATCCTGAATGCATAGTTCAGTGATTGCCACTTCATTGTATATCTTTTATGAATCAATAAACAGTTGATCCTGATTTGTTTCAAACTACATGTACTGAGCAGGTTTTTTCTTGTGATAACTCTTGGAGATAGAAAACAGGACTAAAAAGAGCTGTTTTAGAAAAACAATATCCACCTAAATCAGCCAAAACCCAAAGTTCAACCACAACAGAAAAAAAAGTTTAAAAATGTAGATTTTAAATTAGCTGCCTTTGTATAATAACAATTGTGCATTCACAGTCCTTTCTTAAGGCTTACAGTTTCTGGGTCTTTCTGCACATATGACAAGCACAAAATTCCTTTATTTTCCTCCCCACATTAATATAAAAGTAGTGTCTTGATTAAAAGAGCCCTGCTGCCATGTCTTAAGAACTGACAGGGATTTTGCTTATGTTCCCTGCTTTAAGAAGGACTTAGGTTTATTTTCTTGTCCAACTAGCCAAGGCAAATTAACATCTTTTACTGTAACCCACATCAATCAGGTAATGTAGATAATGTCAAGGGAATTGGAGAGAAAAAAGCAAATCTTCTAGTCCACCTGATTAAGAAGCAGACATGTTCTTGGCAGTAACCAGGCAGAAATGACAGGAAACAAACAAACAAAAGCAAAAAGTGGAAAGGAAAGAACTGTTTTCTACAATGATTCTGATGGGTTAATCGCTGAAACCACCATTCACTGCCCTCCACTTTTCCACTTGTTATGGCCACTACTGAAAATAAAATGTTGCTTCTAATAACTCTCACTTCATGTTTACTGACATGTACATTTGAAAGCATAAAAATTAGTTAGATGTAGTGCCCCCAGCTGTGATTGTGAAAGCTAATATTATTGTTCTTTCACAGCTCCGCATGTGCTAAAGCAAATGACATTTTAGAATGCTTAGTATTTAAAATGAGTTTTAGACAGAAAGAATTTGACAGCTAACAACAAACCTTTAAGTTAAACATATTTTTCCTTTTTTGGTTGCACTGGAAATTGCTTCACTACTCTGATTCTGATCACTTTCTCTTAGAACTGTTTGCACGTAAGTTATTTTTCTTCAGTTCCTGAAATAGCATTTTAATGTACTCTTGCCAAACTTCTTTTGTCAAGAACAGATTTATAAAGGTGACAGAATAAAATTACAAATGGATTTCACAATGAATCATATCAGGTAGGGGTCATAGAGTAGAAAATGTTAAATATATTAATAGAAAAAAAATCTTGTTATGTTACTTTTATGATCATCTCCTTATTTGCATATGATTGATTTGATATTAAAAGTGTGATTAAAAATACCTTCCAAGCTATTTTACATTAAGTTGTTATGCTGTTTAGTTTTTTCAATAATGTAACTAGGAAGTTCACATTGCTCTTTTAACAGGTAGCTGGGGAATGTGTCATATGACAATGTACAATATTCAAAAGCAATTTATCACAAAATCCTTTTTTAATGCAAATACACCGTCATCTTCACACAGCTCCAAAAAGCTTGATTGCAATTAGCATACAATAATAGCATGATGGGTGAGACTCATTGCTGTATAATAGCTAGCAAAGAAAAGCAAAGCAAGAAACAGAAAACATTTTGTGGGCAAAGCAATTGGGTTTTATCATAACGCATTTGAATAGAACTTCACACTCTAACCATATATACTATAGTGACTTTCTTGCATATATTTAAATAACATTAACTATTAACCGATAAGATAAATTTTCTAGTTCATGAAGAAACAGAATTTCACTGTATTTTAAGTGGGCGAGTAATGTCGTAATTTTTAGTGAAGTTGTTCACAGGTTTACCTCATGGCTGGTACACGAGAATAGGTTTCTAGAAAAATTCCAGAGCTTATGCAAATACTTTTTTGAACAAAATATGCAGCGCTCTGTGGCATATAAATAAGCTACAGTTCATATAGAGTTTAAATAAAAAAATTGAGCCAAAATTTAGTTGGCTTCTGAGTTAAATTATGGAATGGTAAAGAAGGAAGAAATCTCAAGCTCTTAGTAATACTTATACATCTTAAATTCTGAGTGCATTTTTTACTCTGAGTTCCTACATTGTCTGTCATGAATTCTCAAAAATAATTTCAGAAAAAAATATTTTAAAATAAGTACTTTATACATGGGAAACATATTGCTTATTATTTCATTTTATAAAACAATAGCTAGTTAAATCTTTGGGGAATGAGTATACTGCATGGTTACACTGAAGAGGAAAAAAAGAGAACAATCTAAACCAGAATTAAACCACATGTAGAGAAAGCAACTTACTCTTTAGAAAGTTACCTTTTACAGTTTGGCATCAGGATGTACAAATCTTGATTATGGTTTCTTTAAAAAAAAGAATTTACTCCAAAAAAATGGCATTCTAGGAGAAAGCTGCTTTTTATTTTTTTCCTCTTTAACTGTGTCATTAGAAGGAAAAGACAGTGAAAAAGCTGTTTGTTAAAGAGTTACATTCCAGCTCCCCCTCAAAATCAATGTCAAAGCCCTTTTCTGATTTCAGTGGACTCAATTCGATCTACCCTCTAGGCTAAAACTGGCTGCCTCTTCATTCAGGACCAATTCCATAGCTCAAAAAGATTTTCAATAGACTTAAAGAAAGTAAAAATCAATTAATCAGATGAGGATGGAACACCAAGTATTGTGGTTTAACCCTGGTAGGCAGCTAAGCTGATTGCTCACTTTCCCCTAGAGGAATGGGGGAAAGAGCCAGAAGAGTGTAAGTGAGAAAATTTGTAGGTTAAGATAAAGACAATTTAATAAGTAATCCAAAATCTCTGTGTGCATTTAAACAAAACAAGGAATTTGTTCATGCCTCTGATCAATAGGCAGGAGTTAAGCCATCTCCAGAAAAGCAGGGGTCCATGACAAAATCAGGGAGTCACAGAATGGGTAAATTTGGAAGAAACCACAGTGGGGTCATCTGATCCAGCCTCCTTGCTCAAGCAGGGTCATCCCAGAGAACACGACACAGGATTGTGTTTAGTTTCTGGAATAACTCCAGTAAGGGAGACTCCATACTCTCTCTGGGCAATCTCTTCTTGAGCTCGGTCACCCACACAGTTAGTTCTTCCTCATGTTCTGGTAGACCTTCCTGTGCATCAGTTTCTGCCTGTTGCCTCTTGTCCTATTGCTGGGCACCACTGAGAAGAGCCTGGAAACATCGCCCTCTTCAGATAACCACATACATTGATGAGGTCCCCTCTCAGTCCTCTCTTCTCGGGACTGAACAGACCCAGTTCTTTCATCTTCATGGTCCCTAGGGACTCCAGCTGGCTCATGGACAGCTTGTTGTCCACCAGGACACCCAAGTTCTTCTCTGCAGAGCTGTTTTCCAGCAGGTCAATTCCCAGCCTGTCCTAGTGCCTGGGTGCAGGACCCTGCACGTGCCTTTGTTGAACTTCAAACTGTTTTTCCCTGCCCATACCTCCAGCCTGTTGAGGTCCTTCTGAAGGACTGCACAGCTCTCTGGGGTATCAGCCACTCCTCCCAGCTTTGTGTCATCAGCGCTGAGGAGGCATCTGCCCCTTCGTCCAAGCTATTGATGAATAAGTTAAACAATACTGGGGCCACTGTTGATCCTTGGGGAACACCACTATTGACAGACCTCCAACTACACCCTCTGCCACATATTAGAATCTTCTGGAGTCTGCCACTGAGCCAGTTCTCAATCCACCTCACTGTTCACTCATCCAGTCCACACTTCCTGAGTTTGCCTATGAGGAAGTTGTAAGAGACAGTGTCAAAAGCGTTTCTAAAGACGAGGTAGACAATATCCACTGCTCCCCCTTCATCCATCCAGGTGGTTGTCTCACTGTAAAAGGCAATCAGGTTGGTCGAGCATGTTTTACTTTTATTGAATCCCTGTGGACCCCTTCTGATCACCTTCTTTTCATCTGCATGGGTGAGATGGCCTCCAGAACGAGGTACTCCATCACCTTTCCAGGGACTGAGCTGAGGCTGACTGGCTGGTTGTTCCCTGGGTCTTCCTTGCCCTTTTTGAAGACAGGGGTGATGTTTGCTTTCTTCCGGTCCTCAGGAACCTCTCCCAATGGGCACGACCTTTCAGAGATGGTCAGGAGCAGCCTCATCATGGTGAGTACATGGATACCTAGCACTTGTGGATGCTGAGAACCAGTGCCTACTTGTGGATGTCAAGTTTTCCCAGGTGTTCTCTAACCCAATCCTTCCTGGCCAAGGGAAAGTCTTCCTTCATTGTTATTGATGTATTTGAAGAAGCCCTTCTTGTTGTCCTTGACATCCTTGATAAGATCTAATTCCAGGTGAGTCTTAGTCTTTCTCATCTCATTTCTGCTTACTGTAAGACAAGCACCGTAACTCAGCTTCCGCATTTCTCACTCATTACCCCAGCTTTTACTACTGAGTGTGATGCCATATGGTATGAGATATGTCTTTGCACTGCTGGAGTCATTCATCTCTGTTGTCCCCTCTCCCAGACATCTTGCTGGTCGGGTAGTCTGAGAAGCAAAAAAGGCCTTTACACTGTTTAAGCACTGTTGAGCAGCACCTAAACCACTGGTGTGTTAACAACACTGTTATCATTACAAATACAAAAAATAGCACCATACAAGCTACTATGAGGAAATTTAACTCTGCCCCAGGCAAAATTTGTATACCAGCCTAAATGGAATAAGGAGCAATGGCATTCATTTATAAATAGATTGCAACTTCCATAACACCAACAGCAAATATGGTCTTATGAAAGCCATTAGTTTCCCTAACACACCCATACATTTTTGTTTCTCACTGTGTGGGCTGCAGTTTATTGCTCCCAGTTGTTGATATTATGCCATTTTTTGCATAAATTCTGATTTGACATTAAACCATTTGAAGTAAGCTGACTCACTGGAGTCAACAATTCTGATTCATGAGGCATACAAGATACTGAAATTGGTCTTTCCACACCAGAGTCAGAAGACTGAAAAGAAAAATCTTTCAGAATCCTATTTGAAAAGACAAACTTGTCCCCAGATTTGTTTCAGTCTCAGAAAAGAGGTGTGTTTTCATGCTGGAAATCTGACACTTAACTCAGGATTTGAAAAGCTGGATTTCAAATATCTTATTTGGTTTTCTCTCGTATCACAAGAAAACCAGACTCCTGAATCTACACCCCAGGCTAGTCAATTTTACTTGGTTTTGGGACAGTGGGAAAGAATTTTGATGACAAAAAAAGCTTTGCCACCACAAATAATGTATTTTGGTTTTTATTGCTTAAAACTTTACTTACATGGAAAATTCTCTATGAAATGTGATTTCCAGAAACTTCCTTATTTTCCCCCTATTTATTTTTCATATTTTAATTTTTCTAGATAACCAGTAACACTCATTATGAGTTTGGGTTTTTTTTTCTAGTGGCAGTGATGCAGACTTTTGTAAAGATAATAGGTGTCATTTCTCATCTCTGTTTCTGGCTGGACACTAAGGTGGACATTGCTATTAATGCCCAGACAGCTGTCCCTGGTTTATTCTTGCCTGTACATCACTACAGCTCTGACTTGAAAAGAGAGAATTCTCTGATTTGCATCCACCAACAGCAAAAAAGTTGAAAATATCAGTTTCCTTTGAATTGTACTACATTTGTCTCAGGTGGTAATAGTGATGCCATAATTAACATGAACTTTGTTGGGGGTTTTGCGGTTTTTTGTTTCTTTGTTTGCTTATTTTGTTACTGTTGGGGGTTTTTTTGTGTGTGTGTATGTTTTTCTTTTTTTTTCTTCCCTGTGTGTCAACTCCCACCCCCCTAGTTATTATTCTGCTCTTTTTAGGTAGTTTTGACACAATTTCTTTGCTTACATGTAGTGGAGGACATTTAGAGTGTACTTCAGCTGGTTTTTTTTCTTTCTTGACATCTGAACACCTTCTGAATTGAATATTCCATACTTTACTATTTCCTTTCAATTTCTTTTTACTGTACAGATTACCTCTCACTTTGCAGCATTCTTCTAGACTGTCATCTCCTGACTAGTTTGATATCCTAATGCTATTGTACTGATCTGTCTGTGCTATGAAAAGAGTATGTCCTAATTTTGGGAAAGTTGCAATCAGTCATTTCATAGATCCTCCCTTTAAATGTTTTTTATCTACATTTGCTCCAAAGCCTTCTGCATGTCTTTTATGACACAATTTAGAATGAAAAAGAAGCACAATTTACAACTATATCTAGAGCATAACACCATTTCTTGAAATATGGTTTACTGTCCAGCCTTTCCAAGGTAATTTGTTTATGCTATACTTATGGAAAGACAGTTCATTTGTTTATTCACATTAACGACATATTTTTCACTGTATTGCTATAAATTTCCTTCATTTAAATGAGTGTATAGTTCAGTTAGCTCACATAAATTGTGGAATGATGGAAAATTCTGTAATCTCCACTGTCCCTTTTAAGTTAAGAGACATAATTCTGCATTTGCAAAATAATTCAAGTAATTCATTAACAAGTTAATAATATAGTATGTTTCTCCTCTTAAATTTTTTTTTACTCCATACTTTGAAAAATTTCTTAAGAAATATAAGTGCTGGAGGTCAATGCTCAGATTTCATTAAGATTTACATTTGTTCTAAATCCATGTTTGATGACTACAGCAATTATACATACTAGTAGTGTCAGTTCCAGGGGAAAAAAACTCAACCAAATCACTTCTGACAAACTCTTATTCTAATTCCAGCTTTCGTGGTTTAACCCCAGCCAGCAGCCCAGCCCCAGACAGCCACTCATGCACTGACCCACCAGTAGGGTTTGGGAGAGAATGGAAGGGTGAAAACTACAAAACTCATGGGTTGAGATGCAGACAGTTCAATAGGGAAAGCAAAAGCCGTGTGCACAAGCAAAGCAACACAAGGAATGAATTCCCTGCTTCCCATGGCTGGGCAGGTGTTCAGCCATCCCCAGCAGGGCAGGGCCCCATCACACTGATGGTGACTTGGGAGGTCAAACCCCATCAGTCCAACATCCCCTCCTCCCTCCTTCTTCCCCCCGCTTTATACACTGAGCCTGATGCCACAAGGTCTGGAATATCCATTTGGGCAGTTGGGGGTCACCTGTCCCAGCTGTGTCCCCTCCCAGCCTCCCAGGCAGCCCCAGTGTCCTCACCAGCATGGCCATGTGAAAAACAGGAAAGGCCTTGGCTCTGTGCAATCCCTGCTCAGCAATAACAAAAACATTGCTGAATTATCAACCCTGTGTTCATCACAAATCCAAAAACCACACCCTATACCAGCCATTGTGAAGAAAACTAACTCAACTCCAGATGAAATTAGCACACCATCTCTAACTAATACAACGTGCAGATATTTTTCAAGCAATAATAAATCCAAAAAGGTAATTTTTATTTAAAAAATTGTAAACTGAAAAATATTTTGAGCTAAATTTATTTCTGAAAATAGATGACAGATAAGCACAGTGGACTTTCACAAGACTCTCCAATCTTATTTATCCAACAGGATAAATTTTAGAGCACAAATTAATCAAAACGCATACCGTAAATGCAGTCTTTATAAAAAATCAAATACTTCTTCTCCATTTAGAATTTGGTTTGCTATGACTGTAGACAGTGGTCATTTTAAGTTTTTCTGGTGCTTGATATGTTGTTGGTTACAGTAAAATAAATCAGGTCTGATATGGTATATCAAAGTATTATGTCTGTGAGGCTATACAGAGAACTAAAAGCCATGAAAACCATTCTGAACACACATCTTTTGAAATTACAAAAGTCAGTGACAATAAACTGTGTTGCTAGGAGACCAGAGCCACTGAAATTGTGTCTCCACTTAAAATAAGAATGCTGATTAAAAACATTCTCAGCAAATAATGAATAAAGGTGTCAAAGGTATCTGTTGTGCCAAAGATCAGACAGAACATGTAATTTGTAAGCCAGAGCAATATACCCAACAGCTGGCAATTTGCCATAAGAATTTCAGTACAAGGATGGAAGATAATAAAACTTCAGGCACTGCTTGCATCCAGAGTTGTAGTACATCATATTGCAGCTTCAGGAATTCTTTATCTGTATATTGATGTTACATCTTTAAATTAAATTAAGAATGCTGTGAAGTAAGAACTGTGAGCACACCTAGTTATGTGATTTAAAGAGCAAAGACAGGGTCTGAAGAACAGAGATGACCTCAATCATAAAAATATTGCTATGAAAGTTAAAAATGCATGCAACAAATTCTATTTTCTTTTAGTGATGAAGGAATGATGTAAGTGGTTCCTTTTTTATCCCAGTTGTTTGACTATATGTATGAATATATCACATGTTGATAAATTCTACACGAACAAATGGAAAACTTGAAAATTAGGGTTTCTGTGGAGAAGAAATCATGCTACCGAAGAAATCTCACATTGCACAAGAGAAGAAAAATGGATGCATTTAATCACCTCAAATACAATATCTGAATCTGGAAAAGTACTATATAGATGGACTAAATTAATGGTTCTGCTTCTCTGCCTGTTTTCTGGTTTAACAGATTGTTTGATGTTTTAACAGGTTTTTCACTGATCAACACCTAGATCTAAGTGATTTCCCCATTTTCAAAAGGGTCTTCTTTGGTCTATCAAGTTGCTCTCTAGCTGCTTGTTTTTTGTCCTCATAGGCTGGATTACAACGTAGCTCTAGGAATTTGGAAAGTTTTCTTGTTTTGCTGAGAGATGTTTTCCTAATATAAGAGTGTTTTTTTACTTGTTTTTCATTGATTTTTAGCATAAAATGGGGAATGCAGTTACGTATTTTTATAATCTTTGTGTGTGTGTGCACGCGCATGTACATTGCAGGTTCTGTCTACATGAAATTTTCTTTGAGTTAATCATAGTCTGAATCCCAGACTAGCCTAAGTGGAAATGATGTGAAGCTATTTCCGTATCATAATAGCATCTTGCCAGAACATTTCAGTCTTTGCCACTAATGTTATTAAGTTCCCCTCCATCACCAAATACTTCAGAAAATCTTACTCATTTATCTTTTTTTCATAACACCATCATTTTTACATACTAAAATGATTCCAAGAGTTTATTGTAAATCTGCAGAGTACTTCAGGTAATTGCAGTGGTATCTGAGAAATGAGTATATTAATCATATTCTTAACTGTTTTCCTACTGTATCCCCATGCTGTTAATTTTTTCTTTGGACTGTTTTCAGAATTAGGAGACATGACAAAAAATTTCTTCATCTGGTTCTGTCAATATGTATCAAAATTTCACCTTTTTTTTTTTCTTTTACTATGGATAAAAATAATTTATAAAATAATTTCTAAGTAATTCTTCTACTTGCAAGGATTACTTAACACTTAGGATATCAGTATTTTTTTTTTGTGCCTAAGAGTGGAGCTGTCATTTAAACTTTATATCCTGGATGCCTTTATAAAAAAGGGAGGAAAACCAAAGTGAAAGCATGGACTTTGAGTCAATAATATGTTTTGGGTTATGTGGAAGCTTTCTGTTGTGTGGGATCTGCAGGAGCAGCTTCTGTGAGAAGACACTAGGAGCTGTTTTTATGTCAGAAAGAACCAGTTTCAGACAGCTCCAAAATGGATCTGGCACTGCTCAAACTGAGCCAGTTAGCCGTGTTTGCAGCACCTCTGTGATAAAATATTTGATAAAGGGTAAAAAAAGAATGTACACCATCTGTGAGTGAGAAGGATGAGGAAAATGTGAAAGAAATAACATTAAGGTTACTGAATTAAGAGGGGGAGGAGTTGCTCCATCTCCAGAGCAGAAATTCCTGTGCAGTTCATGGAAAACCATGTTGGAGCAGATATTCACACTGCAGCCCATGGAGAGTCAATGCCAGAGCAGGAATTGTAGCCCATGGGAGTCCCACACTGCAGAATTCTTTTTCTGAAGGCTGCAGCCCCTGGAAAGGATCCACACTGGAGCAGTTCTTGAAGGATTTTGTCCCATAAGAAGGATCCTATGCTGGATCATGCTGGAGCATGTGGAGAAGAAGAAAAGACCTGTTATGGACTGACCACAGCTCCTATTCCCCATTCTCCTGTACTCAGGGAGTGGAGAAAGTAGTTTTAAAAATGAAGTTGAGCATGGGAAGTAGGAGTGTCAGGGTAAAGTATTTAGTTTTGTTTCAATTTCTCACACTCTCTCATTTCTATCCAATTCTGTTTTCAATTAGCAATGAATTAAATTAATCTTCCCCAGTTTGAGTTGGGGTTTTTTTCACATGTTGGTACTTGTTGATTGATTTTCCTGCCCTTGTCTTGACCTATGAGCTTTTTAGTACATTTTCTCCTCCTGTCCTGCTGAGAAGGGGGAATGAGAGAGCAGCTTGGTTCATGTCCAGTGGCCAGCAAATGTCAACTCACCAAATCATATTGCTACAAGTCAGTAAGGAGTGTGGGAATTAGGTTTGATGGTCTTGTAGAATACTTGTGCACAGGATCTGAACTATGCACTTATCTCCAAAGAAAGGTTTAAATGACTTTTTTTAAGAACAGCAGCTCTAAAACACAGTAACACCACTTTATAAACCAGCTGCAAAAATATCTCTGTGCAGCACTTACAAAACAGTAACAAAGTATATTTACATAATCTCAGTTGCAGAATTTGAAGTACAAATAAACAAGATTATTGGTTTGGTTATAAACACCTAATCCTACAGGCACCTATGAATAAACCATACTCCAATGTCACGTAAAATTATAATCTAGAACAGGAAGCTTTATTAATAGCCTGCTTTTTAAAGAGTAAAGAACAAAAGTAATTACCTTCAAGCAGTCTTAACATGCACAGACAGAAAAATAGGACAAATTTTAAACAATTTCCTGAAGACTTGTAAGTCACAAGAACTTGTGAAAAACATCAGAGGACACTTCAAATGAATTTTTTAAAAAAGAAAATATTCTCTGTTTTGGAGAGAAATATATTCTATCACTGCTTAATTGACACTTTTGAGGGAAGGTAGACAAGTTCATTTGTGTCTTTTGCTCCTGGATAAGACTGTACACCTTTAAAATATCTAAAGTGAGTGGAGGCACATGAATTTCAGCATCTCTGGATGTCCCAGTATTTTAACATTCTACGTTCTATTCTAACATTCTACATTCTACATTCTACATTCCTTTTTGCTTAATGGATTATATCAAAATACTCAATTTAAAACTTATGCAGTATTCAATTAGCACTGCTCTATGATTAGGAGGCAACTAATTCACTGTACCCAGACAGGACATCATGCTGATGAGATCATTCTTGTTCTTTATGTCTCTTCTGATGATGTGGGTTTTGGGAGCTACAGCTCCTAAATATTCTAGCCAATGGAAGGAAAATGGGACCTCAAATATAATTCCTACACAAAATGTAATTCAAGGAAAATTTAATACCTCCTTGGGTTGATAACTTTTTAAATGTAGCATTGCAAATCTGTGAGAACTTTAGCATTTAGATGTTTCAGAAACTGATTTTTATACCTGTTGAACTATGATAGAAAGCAAAGGATAGATCAGAAAATGGCTTCTAAAGTGCAAAGAATTAATATTTAAACATTAGAATGCTTCATAACCATTAAAACTAGCTAAAAATCTAGTCTGTACAATTATTAAAATGAATTAAAAATGCACTGTTGTCTGGCATATGTTCTGCGTATTTGTTATGTGCTAAATATTCATGAGCTAAATATTACCTGAGGAAATATCAGAAATATTAAATGACCATTAGTTAAAATACAATCAAAAGAGTTCCTTATTGAGAAGATCAGACAGTTGAAAAAAATTACACTAGGTGTGGGGGCCTTTTTTTTTTCTTTTTAATTTTGGACAGCTTTTCCTCAAGAAAGATAATGACAAAAAAACCCAAACCACAATTATCTGAACTGAACAAATAACAACATGTCATTTCTGTCCCTAAGTTTGACAGCACTTACCACAAATAATTCTGTTCATTGCTGTAAGCAAACAACTAAGAAAAAAAGACCAAACAGAAGTGCATAACAGCATCAGGGAAAAGCAGTCTTCCAGTTCAGTACAGTTTATTCAGTATTTTGCTTAAGATCATCTGTAAAACAGGGGATTTTTTAAAATTCCCATTTCTTTTTAATTTTCTTCCCCTTCCCCCAAGCCTTGACTATGGGAATTTTATTTTAATTTAAACTTCTCTTTCTAAAACTGAAATATTTAGCTTATGCATTAAAGAAAAGGGGCAAATAGCACCTTGGTTAGAAGACCAGAACTATCTAAGGTGATTGGATATGAAGTTCTTAATATTAATTAAATTCCTTATCTCCAGTCCCCCAGCAATTCTGGAGTGGCTTTTCTTGCCTAACTAAGGAAAGCACACTAGATTCAAAGGCTTTTTTTGACCCTCATCATAATTGTCACACTGTAAGCAAAAGCTTACAAAATAATCTTTAGACCATCAAAAAATAAATTAATTTGAGCAATAAGATCAAGACGACAATAAGAATTTCTGATGCCTTGAGAAATATTCTTAGTCTAAGACTTAGCAGTCTTTCCAGAAAAAGACATGTAAAATAAATTGGAAACAAAGTTATTATAGTATTGTTTTGTGGCCCGGGTTTATTTTATAACTTTCTATAGTGAAAGGAACAAAATTAATGGCTAGATTTTTAAGATTGCTTTCAATGCTCATGTCCTTTAAACAACAATTAATACCCCCAAATAACTACAGCAGAAGGAGTTGATTCACCAAAATGACACTAAGATATCAGTTAGAAGGCAGAGCCTCCAATTTCTTCGGGCTGCTTATTGTCTTGAGATGACTTTATGATGGTGTATCCCCTGTCATCTGCCCTATGCCAGACATGAGTTCTGTGCCTTTAAAGCTAGCTCCGGGAGAGGGGGGAGAGCCGGTGGAATTCCTCCGGCGCTGTGTTCAAAACACAAATAACTTTTCCTCAGATCTCCGCTTCTTCAGCAGGGGAGAGACTTACATTCCTTTTGCTTTTTAGCTAGCTTCTTCATTAGCTAAAATACAGACCCCTGGGACTTTGGGTTCTTCTTCTTCTCTTCTGGACTGTTCAGCAATACCAGATGATCATCTGGGAGGCCCTACACCGTGGCCCGGAGGGGCCCATGCCAAACCCAGCTCTGGAGAGGAGAGAGAGAGCCACCCACAAAGGACTTTGAATTTTACCAGGCTCTCTCCACAGCAAGAGGTTTTATTATTTTGCATCAGGTTTTTTTTTTTGTGCTTTCATGCACTCTGTTTGTTAAATAAATAACTTTTTTCCACTTTCCTCTGAGGAAAATTCTTTCCGAACCTGGTGGGGGAGGGGGTCCTGAAACCTACCTTCTTTGGAGGAGAACGTTCCTTCCAGAGCGTTTCTCTTAATTCGTCTCAACCCGGGACACTTACCTATCACTGAAACACATATTTACAACACCAGCACCCCCATCCTGATGTTGCTATCATGTTATTCATTTGACTGTTGAGTGGTAATAATTTAAATCAGTGGGTACAAAAGCAATTAATAATGTATCTCTTTTAAGTAGCAAATGTAACAAGTAAATAACCTTTCACCAGTGTCTCCTAAACCAGAGGAAAAAAATTTAAGAAAAATTGAGATGGCAGAAACTACCTAAGAAAATAGGCACAGGAATAAAATTCAAAAACCAGAATCAAAACCCAGACAAACTAACAGTACTCTAAGCACTACTCTTAATGGTTATTCATAGCAGTCCTCCTACCACTATCGTTTTCACTTACTTACTGCAATAAGTGGTAGCAACATTCTAGATAAGAAGTATCTTCATCTTAATTTGTGGGAAAGTATGCTAAATTGTTTCAATATTATTCCTGTTAGTGTATCTAAAATTTACAATGTTTTTAAAAAATAGTATCATCTGTGATCAAAACGAGATTTCTGAAATAAAAGTTGAAGCTTAGAGAAGAATCAACTATTGCTAGCATAAGAATAGACTTTCACCATCTTTATAAACTGTGAATGTGAATGAGAAAAATTCAAACTAAAACTGACCAGTAGAACTTCAAAAACTTTAAGGCAGCCTAACAAAAAGGAATGAGAAGAAATATTGAGTAGTACAAGTTATACCCTGCAGGCCCCTAAGGATCAATGTATCTAGACTGGATACTGAAAAACTAAAATGAACAAACAAACCAAACAAATCCTAAACCAGCAATAGACAGTGTTTCTTCATCTATTTGAAAGTTACTCCTGGGATTTGAGAGTAGTGATAGACACATTGCCACTAGGAAGAATAGAACAATGTTTCCTATCTTTAACCTCACTATTAATACTTTATATTTTTATTATTGGACTCAGACAATGTTGAACCAAATGTAAAGGGGGAAAAAAATCTAGGACTAGTGGAGAAACTACTTCTTTGATCTACATCTGAATTACTAATAGAGCCTTTTTTTCCAGTGGTTTTCTACAACAAAACCAAGGATCAACAGTTTTGAGGAATAAATTGTTCAGAGATCAAAATTTATTTGTATGGGAATGGTACTTTGCTCAGTATTAGAAAGAAATAATATTACTTTAGTATCTGGGAAATAAGGAAAAGAAATAAATTCAGAAAGGAAAAGGAAGATTTGTAGATGACTTTATTTTTCTAAGATGGGTTATACAAAGCTCTGCTTTTGTTCAGAGTTCTTTAGAAGGCAAAGACCAGTTTCAGAAAGTGAAGGTTCAAGACCAAAATTTGTTCCAAGGATAATATGCGAAGGGTGAACAGAATTACCAGGGCGTATAACAATCTGACAGAAGTCATCAACTTACAGCAGTAGAAGGAGTTTTCACTATTTTACTTGCTTGTTTTTATGCGGTTTTTTTGGGTTTTATTTGAGAAAGCTTGTGTCATTTTTTGTGTTTTGTTTACATGTTTTTCCTTTTTGCCCAGTTACTCCCCCTTCACCAAGATTAACACCAAAATTATGTAATTCATTCATTCAGGGGAATGGAGTGTAAAATAAGTAAAGAAGAATCACTAATCTGTTTCATGGATCTAACTTTAAGGGTACCACAATTTTGGGGTGAAATATTGGAATCAACAACCTCAGAAATCCAGTTGTTTCCATGTTTTCATATAGTGGAGTGTTTGAACATATATTTTTAGTGACAGCATAAGACAAGTTAGTCTTCAAAGTTGGTGTTTTGCCTGATCCCCTCAATTTTGTATTTTAGCCTTCTAATGACTTCTCTGTTCTCTCATTAGTATTTTACTAACCTAGACAAAATCTCTTTTTCTAGTGTGTTTTTTGGTGGTTTTTTTTGTTTGTTATTTTTTTGTTTCTTTGTTTTTGAGAAACAAAAGTAGAGATAAACCATCTATTCAAAAGAAATCCTATATTTGTAATATAAATTTACTGCTATGTGTTCTTATCAACACCCCCCTTCCTCTGCTACCCCACCCCTTTTTTAGCAGATACTAGTGCTCAGGGATCAGCATCTTTCTGAGAGAAACATGCTGTTTAGCATAGTGCTATGAGATCGATAAACAGTAGCACAGCGTGGATTCTCTTTATTCCAAATTCTGGTTAAAATATGCTAATAATTTCAAATGTTATTCTACTATTAGTTCATCTAAGGAAATATATTTTGCATTTATATGAGATAATTAAAATATGTTTATACAGAAAAAAATACAGGGTCTTTTTTTAGGTTAAGATCAAACTCCATCCAGAATTTAATATCTATCTTGACATTTCAGTTGAACATTAATTTTAAAAAAGGATACTTTGGTATTTTTGTATGAATGTACCAGATTTTTCAGAGATTAGCAGACGAAAACTGAGGTATATGAAGGAGCCAGTTGTGTTCTTTAGTTTCATACATAACATAAAGAAAAAATACAGTGCTTGATTTTTCTGCTTTCTAGAATTTACCTGGTGGTATTTTTGTAACACTTAATCAGGTAAAAATGTTTTTCGGAAACTAGGAGAAGCAAGTCTGTTACATGTCTAAGTCAATGCGTGGTAGAAAACAGCCCAAGAATAGTGCAGCATTCTCAAGGTATTGTACTTCTCCTCTGATATTGAGAATTTTTACCTCTATTTGAAGGATACATCCTTGTTACACTAATTTTACAGGAAAACATCTTAGGGATTTTTGTCTGCTTGTTTACTTTTGCTATTGGCTGGTTTGCTTGTTTGGTTTTAATATGGGTTCTCTTCATAAATTTTCTTGACATCATTATTTTGTGTTCTATTTCATTTATGATATCACTTATGCAATGATTTTAAGATCCTACATGGATTCTTTATTTTTCTTTCTTATTTGGGAATGATTTTAATGTGTACTTGAAGCACATGACACAGTACTTTGTTAACAAGTACCTCTTAAATCTCCCAAAGCTGCACAGTAAACATACTCATGCCTTTCCAATCAGAAAATCAATGTTTTACAAAGGACAGAAGATCAAAACTAAACTCCTGTAAAATGTAAAGTAATGGGATTTTTTTAATGTGGGAAGATATGCAAATCTGTGTATGGGTAGATGTGCATATGTGCAGACAAAGATTTCACATATATATCAGAACTCTATTTATCAGGCTCAATTTTAACACAAGTAATTGAATTAGCAAGAAAATTTTCACCTGTACATTTTTGAGAAATTATTGTTGTGATGGTGTCTGACGTGAATAGACCCACCTTTCAGATCAAAGTCACAAGGAAAAAGCCCATAGGATTCCTGAGATTGATGTATGGCCTCACTACTGGTAATATGGAAAAATTAGTTGCTGCAATGTCTCAGGCAGAGCACCGAGTGTGTCTTTCCCATACCCAAGACAGGAGTTCTAGCTAGGAAGGAGGCACATTCATGCTGCCACTTTCATTATTCTCCTGCACACAACTTGCGAACAAACTAAAGCTGGGGGTTTGGTTTTGTTTTTCTGCCCTGTTTAAAAAATCCAAACACAACATGTGAAATGACAACCCTACCACAAAAAAACCCAAAACATAATACTGAAGAAATACATATTGTGGCCAGTCCTACAGACAGCTTCATTTAAATGCACCTACAGTGTGGTTCACTTTTGCTTTGTTATTATAGCTTGTAATGTGATTTGATAAGAACAGTTTCCTCTGCTGTTCACCTCTATCAATGCAGTACTTGATTAAGTGATTCTTATCAGGTGCTA
Source organism: Corvus cornix cornix (assembly GCF_000738735.6). NCBI lineage: Eukaryota > Metazoa > Chordata > Aves > Passeriformes > Corvidae > Corvus > Corvus cornix. The sequence goes on from NC_046357.1 coordinate 70,008,438, forward strand.
TAGGAACATCAGCCAACAGGGGTCACATTTACATGCTCTACTGGAAAAGAACTTTTAGTTGTTAAGTGCTCTAATAGTTCACAGCCTGCTGTGAAACATATGTGAAGAGACATTAGCCACCTACATGTGCTAGGAATGTAAGGAAGACTGAAAGACTGTTGTACAAACTGGCAAAATAATTGAAACTTAACAAGGAACTTCTCAAGGCAGAAAATTACCTCCTCTTGCAGTGTCACTGAATTTCCACTCTTCATCAGATGGCTCAGAAAATGAAACAGTAAGAGCACAAAGAGCAAACCAATTCTACTGAGTAGTATTTTTTACTGAGCATTGATTATCTCTGGATGTGGGTTATTACATTGTTTCAGTGCAAAATATTCAAAACAGCATTCACTGGCTGACTTGGAATTTTTGTTCTTCCAACAAAGCAGAGATGGAAAATTCTTCCCTTGCATAGACAAAATGTGCTTTTAATGAGAAGTGAGCCAAGTTAAAAGTAATTCTGCAGTCTTTCGGCAAAATAAACTGGTGAATTCAAGCTCATTTGGAGAAGTACCCACATACTGTAGCATTTGGTCCTTCCACGAGATTAATTTATCTTGACCTTTGACTGACAGCAAGTTCTAACCTGGCTGAAGTCTATATTGTGTTGGCTAAAATTTTGTTAACAAAAGTAAAGGTATTGGAATGTACTCTGCCAGTTTTAACTTGCATGGTTTTCCTCAAAGTATGGTTAACAAGTCTTATGCTGTAATCTACATGTGACCACATTCCTTCTTAAAACATGTTGCCCATTTAAATCTATGTCACATTAATAAAGTAGGCATAAACAGAACTTATAGATCCTATTAATGAGTCATTTAAAATGTAAGATGAAGTGTACATTAAAGTAAGCATAATCTTGGAGCTGTCAATTTGTTTAGTTTTACTGTATATTGTAATGCATTTGAGATGAGATAACTACAATTAATCATGCATTACATATGTACTAGGCAATTATTAGCTCAGCTAAACTTTTTGCAAGGAAGTTGGAATTTTCATCAAATGTTAATACATTTCTAAGCTCAATTTTCATTCAAGTTTCACCAGTTCATTTTTGGTTGTTTCTTTTTTTCCAAACTCCTCTTAGTAATATTTGTTTTGGTAGTTGATATAGAATGTTTTATTTCTGCCAGCATGAAGTAGAAGTTGATATAGACATCAGAGGTTCAATATCAGGATTAGCATGAGAAAGTGTGCTTTAGGCAAATGGCTATGTCTCCTTCTGTCACATAACATCTGCTGAAGCAGACAGAAGATTCAATGCTGTCAGGCTCTCAGCAAAACATCTGAAGGAAGAATGGGATGTTGCTCTTAGGGAATAGGGATAGGGTGAAAAACATTTCCAGAAACAGGTACATGGTGTATATTTTTGGGTGTTACAGAATTTATCTTAATAACTGGGACACAATGTTTGTTGTCTTCTATTATTGTGATGACCTTCTTTGTCCCGTATTCAGTGTGGGGAGAATGAGAGAAGCTGGAAGATTCAAAGATGAAGGAACCCAATCTGTAATCTGCCTGACTTCCTTCTTTTCCCATAATATGGGGAAGAATATTATCCTTCACATGGAAGCTTATTATTATAGTGTATATGACAATAATGGTTTTTTCACTCATCAAATCTGCATAATCTTTGGTGTCCTTCATTTGGTTTTAAAGTCTATATAGAAATATGTGTGAAAAGCCCTGGTAAAGAGAAATCTTAAAGAATTTATGAGATTTCTGCTGCCTCACCCTCTGAGCTTGGGAATTTCAGACATTATTTCAGTGGGAAATCTAAATTTGCCAAGATGTAATTTTTGAGTTTTGCTTGTCTTGAAAGATATAATGGGTTAAAGATTTCAAAGAGGTTATTGCTCCAGAGTGGTGAATAACTCTTCTGTCTGGTCTTAATTAATAATTAGCAGGGAAAGTATTGTGGTTGATATGCACATTTATGTAAATTGGGATGAGAGGCTTCACTCAGAATTGTCACATTACAATAACGGAAAGAAGAGTTGTACCCACTTCTAGAGTAAAACACTTGTTAAAATGACAGATATGAGTAGATAAACCATCTATACATAATCCAAGATGACAGGGCTGAAACTGTCCCCTGAAATAAACTAAGTATCAATAATCTTGAAAAGAAAATGAGTCTGGGAAGATTAGAATCTAAATGAAACCTGGACTAAATCCCAAACAAGGTTGTGAGTGTAAAGAATGGCATTCTTCCCCAGCCAGATGCTCTCTTTAGTGATAACAGAGCTAGTATTGAAGAGGTACAAAAAAACTTACTCAGGTAATTTATCTACAGCTTCTCATCTGGATGAAACAGGAGGAGAGAGTGTTCTTTCAGGTTTGACATTGGGGTAAACAGAGGAAATTACTTTCTCCTCTTTTATATCACCTGTTTATTTAAAAATCTTTGTAACTCGATGGGGAAAGTAGTTTTAATTTACTTTTACTTAAACCTGGCTTCTTGCAAACTGTTATAAAATAATTGGTAAACATTAAAGCACTGTGTCTCTTTTGGATGACCTGCAGCTGAGAGCCAGAATACAGGAGCATACTGGGACATCTTACAGCTCCAAGCTCAGTTAAGCTTAAGGGCAGCAGTATACACCTGCAGCTGCTCTGTGTGATTTGGGAGCCAGCAACACAGTCTGTGTTTTGGAAGAGGTTCTGTTGACTGCTGCTAGCCACTATGACACTGGCCATAGGTTATCATCAGCCATTTTACTTTCAGACTCTTCATACTTTCATTTACTTTAAACTGGAAAGTCAAAGATTACTTCTGAATAGTTTATTAAACTAGGGAGATAAATGCAAAAGGAACACTAAACAATGGAAACTGCTGTTTAGGGACAACTGTGGACTCAAGGTCTTGACATTCTAGCTTGGTTTCTTTCTCCTTTCATGAAAATGCAGAGACAGGAAGTGTTCACTACAGAGAGCAGTTAATTTTACCAATGCAGGAAGATCTCAGGTAAATTCATTGCACTTTCCTTCAAGTTGCTGTTGGCAATATTTTGAGTCCAGGAGAAAGTAAGTTTTTAAAACCGTATAGAAAATCCATATGTTTTAAAGTCACAAAGATTACATTTTCTCTCTTTGAGGACACAACAAAAAAACCCAAGCAGCAAAAAACTGTCTTGGCTGGTTGGGGTCCTGTCTCCTCCTACTTTTTCTCCTCAAACAAAAATCCCCTCAAACAAAAAGGCATGATTATAGAATTTGACACATGTCTAAATAACTTGTTTCATAACTTCGCCAATATTTTCACTCTTAAGTTATTCGTGTGGGAAATACACATCCTTTCCATTCCAAATTACTCTGCTATTGGAGTCAGTTGTAAAACACTGAACTAAAACATATCTTACTTTCAGGATCTTACTGCAGTAATATTAATAAAAATTAAGATCTATTCTCCTTTCCTAAGATTTGCCTCAGCTAATGACTTTTGCTTTCAATATTTTCTAAGGTGAAAAGTAGAATCTGACATTTGTAAGTAGAACAGACCTTAGACACATGTTAAGGATTGCTTTTATTATTGTCCTTCTAATCCTATTCCATAAACTATTGCCAATGATTACTTTTCACTTTTCATTCCAGCCTTCATCTCCACTGCATTTAACACTTATGTGGTCTCCTAGAAAGCCACAGCAGTATTGTATATGTATTATTATTCTGTTAAGTAATATCACTGAGAAATTATGGAAAATCAAAGAATAGATTCTTATGTTGGTTGTCTAAGCTTGCTATGCTTTTGGCATTTAAAAAGAGTCTTTCACAGGCCAAAGGGCTACTAAAATTTGCTAAGAGAAAGAACCGTCTGCTTTTTATATACCTACACATATACATCGACATAAACGTACATTGTAGTCACAAGTCAAGGATTCTTCATGTTTTTGTAAAACCTTGAAGGCCTCATGCTGCTTAACCTACTTTGTGTTAGACACAGAGTACAGCCACAGATGAAAACTATATGATGCTCCTGTGCTGTGCAGAATCCCGTCCTGGCCAGAGGCAGAGGCATTACTTGGTACCAAGGGAAAGGCACCTCTTTCCTCTGCGTCTCCCTGAAAAGAGGAAAATCAGTCACATCTTCATTCTTAACAGTGTTCGTTTCTCTTCCTTTTCCTCTGTTCCAAAGGACAGATAGTTCTGTGTAAAATAGAGAGAGATTCACATTGTAGGGCTGGTGATAACTATTCAGCCCTCAGGGCAAGCATAGGGAGGTCTGAATGACAGAAAGCAGAGCAACATGGCATTACTAAAACCAAGAAAGAAATAGAGAGAAATACATTTAAGCCAGCTACCAAAATACACTTCAGGCAGTCTTTGAAAAGGTTAGAAAAATCCAGGAATCCTCACTTTTTCTAGGCAGCATTTATTGGTATGACTATAGCTGATGAACAGCTAGTACTATTTTAGAATTTTCTTCCTTTCTTTTCATAAATTGACTAACTCATCTCTATTGCATTCATTGCTCATTTTTTGTGTCTCTTCCTACTTTTTCTCCTGAAAGAATAATGTGCAATATATTTCCCACCTTCTCTCCTACAATAATCTCTTTTGCTGCTAAAGATGTATGTGGGAATGCTAAATGTTAATATGCCAAATATAAGGTAGAAAGATGCCAAATATAAGGTAGAAAGAAACAAAGAGTGGTGTGAAAATGCTTTTTTTATCTGAAAATGAAGGAAACAAAAGAACATATTTTACAGTGAGATAGATGGGGCTTTTTTATGAACGGGACAGACAGATGTGGCAAATGGTTGAAAGCTCAAAGATGTGCCATGAAACAAATGAATTCTTCTCCTCCACAAGAGATTTTGATAGTCACAGAAATACTGACTCCTGTATCTTTCCCTCCTTGGATGTTGTGATTTAACCCCAGCCAGAAACTAAGCACCACACAGCCACTCACTCAATACCCTCTATGCTAGTGGGAGGGGAGGTTTGGAAAGGTAAAAGAAAGAGCCCATGAGAAACTCAGGGATTGTAATAAAAACAGTTTAAACTTTATTAGGACTCATATACCTATCCCTAAAACCACATGAAAATAAATTAAATTTTTTCCACTTGTAGTGAATTTTTTTCAGAAGATGAGATGTAATTCTGGCCTGAGTCATTGTGATGGAGAAAATGAGTGATGGGTAGTGTCTGAGCCTAAACTGTTACCATAGAGCTTGAGAGGGACTGGACTCTACAGTCAGGTTTATGAGGACTTACAACCCTTTTGTTGTCTCCAGCAAATCCATGACCAAACTATATATAATACAATGTCTAAAAATGAGCTGGACCAAATTTCCAAAGCAAGACAACGTTCATTTTAAGACTTCTTTTATTTTGACTTTCATGCTTGTTTATTCAAAATTTTGTTTAGGTATAATTTAGTTGTATCTATTATTTTTTGCAATAACATTCCTACTGAATTTCCACATGATGCTTGCCACAATGCCTTTTTTTTATTATTGTTATTGTTTGAATCCTTTTAACCCACAAATTTACCAAGTTCACAGACAATACAAAACTGGGAGGCGCTGCTGACTCCCTTGAAGATAGGGAGGCCCTGCAGAGAGATCTCAGCAAATTGGAGAGATGGGGAATCACCAACAGCATGAAATTTAACAAGGGAAGGAACCAGATCCTACACCTGGGGCTATTAGGGAGTGTCCAAAGGAGAGTAATGAGGATGGTGAAGGGTCTGGAGGGGAAGATGTATGAGGAGTGGCTGAGGTCAGTTGGTGTGTTCAGTCTGCAGAAGAGGAGGCTGAGGACAGACCTCATCACAGTCTGTAAATTCCTCATGAGATGAAGAGAAGGGGCAGACACTGATGTCTTTTCTGTGGTGACCAGTGACAGGACCTGAGGGAATGGCCTGAAGTTGTGTCAGGAGAGGTTTAGGCTGGATATCAGGAAAAGGCTTTTCACCCAGAGGGTGTTTGGGCACTGGAACAGACACAGGAACAGAAACCAGGGCAGTGGTCACAGCACCAGCCTGACTGAGCTCAAGAAATATTTGGACAACACTCTCAGGCATGCAGGGTTGCTGGGGAGGTCCTGTAGAGTCCAAGACTTCGACTCAATGATCCTCATGGCTCCCTTCCAACTCAGCATATTCTGTGATTCTGTGATTTTCCTATTTACTTCAATTTTTTTCTTTCTTAGAGCAGACAATATCCAATATGTAATGTTGCAGTGGGGATACTGCAACATACATATACCAAACCAGGAGTCCCGTGGAAAGGAAATATATATGGACAGACAGATTCTTGCTAGCTGTTTCAGAGATGTTTATTTCTCCAGCCGCATGGCCGGGGCTCTGCCCAGGAACTGTTCCAGTCACGGGACCAAGGGTCCTTCTGCCCGCGCAGGGAAACACAAACCAACCCATGGGAACGAGGCTGAGCAGGGGCAGGGAAACCCCGTGTCTGTGCCCTCAGGGCCCCTCTGCCAGGGCTACACGGCGGGGGAGGGACCCCAACAATGTAAGGCTTTAGACTTTTGGACGTGGAGAAAAATCTGCAGACAGGAATGGCAGAGTAGCCTGCAACACTTCTGTCATTCCAATACCATCTCCACACAGAGGAGAATATTCAGCTAGGCCAAAACTTGCTTTAGAATTCCTTTGATGTTTTGTAGAATTTGTGGAAACACTTGATAAGCTAGAATTCCAATCAATAACTAGCCATTATTTCACTAATTAGCTAACTTGAAATAAAATTTTAAATAAGTAATCATGTTGGTTTTTAGTGTTCCTCCTTAGCTCCTAACTGGCTTTAAACTCTCAGAAAATTAATTTAGTACTGATAGCTAGATGAATAAGCTATACAAAAATCATACCTATAGAATTATTTTTAAATGGTATATTTAATTTAAAGAAACCCCTCAGCCCAAGTTTCTTAGACTTAAAAAAATCAACACTTGATTTCTTTTTAAGTTGGATTTGAATGTAGTGATTGAGGAAATCTGAGACATTTCAAGAGACGAAAGTATATTTTATAATTTATAATGGTTTTTTTGCCAATTATGTCATAGTAATAGTAACATGTCATAACTTTGGATTATTAATCTTATTTTTATCTCATACTTTCCTTTCAAATTCCAAGCCACATTATACTTTGTAGGTGCTTTTGGTAGCCTCAGGAAAAATAATGATGGTAATGATTTTCTTTCTGTTTGTTATCCGGTGGATGAATTTGCACTGAAATAATAGGTCAAATCTGACAGAAGTAGAACAAAGTAGGAAATGCGTTACATACTGTCCTTGACAATGCCAAGAATTGTAACATACTCAGACATTAAATTTGTGATTCAGAATTCCCTGCATACTTCTTAATCAAAATGTCAGTGTTCATAACTGTATCTTTCAATTTTAGCATCTTTTTGGCATCTAATGCTATTAATACTTTCAGCATTAATTCATGTAAAATTCTATCAGGTCTATATGCTAATATGTAGTGTAACCATTTGGTATATTTACAAGGAGGATTATTAATATTTCTCACTAAACATCAAAGAACTAAATCCAATAATTTTGAAAGATGACTGGGAAGATGAGTAAAAGATGAGTGAAAGTCAAATATAGAGAAAGGACAACAAAATACAATCCAAAGCAGTTTTAGAGTGTTACAACTATTCTTGTTGGTTGACAAATATTAATGTTTATGAATGTCTGTAAAAAAGCCAGAATGGTAAAAGGGCCATATTGGCATTATGGATGTGTTTAAAACTCAAATTTAATTCAGGTGGTTATTTAGTACTATCAAAATAGGTAGTTAGAGAACAAATTTCTTGTTGTATTTGATTGGAATATGATAAAAAGCTATTTCATTGCTTTTGTGTTTTTTGACTTCTCCCTGAAGGGCTCTGTAATTTTCTCTGTTTCAGAAATCATACCATTTCTATTTCCTTAGGAGTTTCAAGAGGAGTTCCTCATTCAGCAAAGCTGGTTTTTTGCCCTGCTTGCTTGATTTGTAACATGAGGGAGTTGTCTGCTCCTGTGCTATTAAAAAGTGGTTCCTGAAAACTGATCTACTAATGGACTCCCAAGCCCTCATAAGCAGATTCCCAGAGGACACTGCTAAGTAGCTGCCTGAATAGCTTAATGTTTGCTTTCTTGAAATCCAGGACAGAAACTCTGTAGATCTTTTTCTCTCTTACAACAAAAATTTTTAAATTCAGCCACCTCTTGATCACTGTGGCCAAGACTGCCAACCTACCAGCACATCTCCCTTTTCACAAATAGCAAGTCGTGGAGAGCATCTTTTGTAGTTGCCTTGCTGAATACTTGTGACAGTAAATTATCCTCAATGAATTTCAGGAATTTTCCAGACTTGCTTATCACAGCAGTATTGTATTTCCAGCTGATGTCTTGGAAGTTGAAAACTCCCATAAAGGACAAGGGCTACCAATGCAGAAATTTCTTGTGCTCGCCTGTAGAACACCTCATCAGTGCTGGCCTGGTTATTTGTCACAAACACACTCTACAACATCTGCATTGCTTTCCATCCCTTTCCAATCCTTAACTGTAGGGGCTGTACAGTCAAAACTCTCCCTTGCATATAGTGGAATTCTTCTACTTTCCCTGCCCTGCCTGTCCCTCCTGAACAGCTCTCCATCCCAGTACTCCAGTCAAGGGGCTTATTCTACCAACTCCCACTAATATCAATGAAATAACAGATTTTTTTAACAGACTAACACTTCCAGTCCTATTTGTTTGATTCTCATATTATATGCTTTGCTGTATGACTTTTGTTTTAGGTGTTCCCTGGATAAGTATAAATGCTTCCACTAGCATTGTCACCTTGAGGTGATGCCATACCAAACTTAGGCTTATCTTTAGTTCTCCTGGTATTATTAATTTTCCCCATAAATTGTAGTTTAAAGTCCTGTTAATCAGTCCTGCCAACTTACAAGCAAAGGCACATTTACCCCATTGGGACAGGCGAATCCCATCAGGCCCCAGGACACTTGGCACATGAAAGTCTCTTCTATCAATATACAAATCAAAATTCTGGAAGAGGCACCAGTCCAGGAGCTGGGTTTTGATGCATACCTGTGCCTTCCAATGTCTCTCCCCAATAATGGGAGGATTAAGGAGACCATCACCTATGCTCCTGAATCATTTTTCCCAGGGTTCTGGAATGTCTTTTGGTTGACCTTAGATTTCTTATTGCAATGTAATTTGTATCCATGTAATAGAGCAGGAGTGTGTCATAATCAAAAGACTGTACTCTGCTCATCAGTTGTCTGGTAACAATCTTGATTTGGGTCCCAGGAAGACATAAGAGTTCCCTGAAAAGATAGCCCAGTCGCAGGTGGATGCCTTCATTCTGGTCAGGTGGGAGCCACCTATGACCATAACACGACCTTTCTTCTCTGTGCTAGTCTTAATGCAGCTCTCGGCAAAAGGGCTGGTTAATCTGGCCCTGGTGAAAGTACTTACACAGATTCATCCTTTTCGACCTTGCCATGTCCTTCCTTGACCATTCATAGAGCCTAATACCTATTCTATAAAGGTATAAGAGGGTAAGGGCAAGGGATGGAGGAGATAAGGAGGTGTTCCTCTGGGAGCCCCACAAACTAATCTACTTCCTATTATCCCCTAGTAATACTATATTCACCCTGACACAAAACAGATACTGGACCTACCTATGTTGAATTGACTTGTTACTTATCAGAAATGTCAGACTATGTCTCCATTGATCTATCTTATTCTCAGACTCTGAAATACTCCTTAGTCTGTCCTCCTTCTCCCAAAGCTCAGTGACCAAGCAGAGCAGTTCATCTACCTGAGTGTACCTCCCGAAGGTGGTCCCGTTACCATCCATCTCCAGGCACACCCTGCAGCCGGAAACCTAGGTGGTTGCATGCCCTGGCAGGTGCTTTGTCTGTGCATCTGTATTGGGTCTAGGAGCTCTGGAGAAGAAGAGGACATGGGGTTTTTTTGGTGATCATCATGTTGCCACATACTTGCTTGCTGGGAGATATATATGTATGCATTTATTAAAATTAACTGGACTGATTTTTTAATTCTGTTTAAATCACTTGACCTGATTGGTGCAGGCTGAGTCCCTTGCTGGCTTGAACAATAAATAAGTCTAGTCTGACCAGATCAGGGAAGAGTGCCGGTTTACCTCTTCATATGTATTCCTCATATTGATTTCTGCCACTGCCATCACTACTGCTCCTCACACTCCTCCAGTATAGCATTCCTTGCTGTTCGGTGAAGCATCATGTGAAGAGAACTGTAAAATACATATTTTAGTGGATGACAAATTTTAAGATTCTTCCATGGCTGGAAATATCTGTGATAGAAGGCATTATATAAAATTTCAAAGGTTTTGATATCAATTAGCAAAGGGTGCAATTATTTTAAACATATATCATTACTTACTGCTAAGTGAGTAAGAACTTCAAACAAGATTTATTTTCCAGGATATGTGATAGCCCTTTTCACATGAGAATTGTTTCTGAGATGACTTTTCCTGTTATTTTTTTAAAAAGAATAAATGCAAAGAAAAGTCAATTTTTGGCTGCCATCTTGTGTGACAAGATGAGACCACTCACTATCAGAAAGGCAGCATGAGCCATAAGCGCTTTCCTTGACTGTCTGTTTTCAAATTGTGAAGAGACGAACTGTGTCAGAGTATCAAAAACATACTTTTAGGAAAAAAGCAGACAACAGGAGGCATAATACATAAATTTTTAAGTTTGGAAAGAGTTAGATTCTCCTAACTAAAATAGTTATTTGTGCATCTTTAGTGCAGAGGTTTTTAATGCCAAATTAAAGGTTTCCTGTTAAAAAAAAAAAAAAAAAATCTGTAGGACAGGCAAGCCCTTGTCCATGACTCACATGGGTTTTGGAGAGTACTGGGTAGAGTTTAGGTCACCCCTATTCACTTTTTACTTGACCCTTTCTATTTCTTTGAAATAACTGCATTATATTTACACTGTGATTAAAGACAGGAGGGGGCATTTCTGACTGTTGCATAAGAAGAAAGGTGTTATTGTTGCAACTCCTCTACTTCCTGTCTTTCTGCTTTCAGACACAGGTGTGAAACAGTCTGTAGAAGTGTGTGAGGATGGGTATTTTAATGGCAAACTAGATCATGTCTTTATTATCACTGCTGAGCTCCTTGTATTGTCACTCTGCATGAAGCAAAGGAGACAGCTCATCACAGAGTGCTGAATGGTAAAGTTATGCAGCAATTAACAGAAGGCAGAACAGAAATATATTAGCAAGATGTACATCTTTTTGTAATGCAGCCCAGCAAGAAAAAGGTGCCAGAAAATTACTGCATGATGTGACATTAACTTCCACCTCTCATAACACATGCGTTTGCATATCTCTTTGGCATCTCCTTTTGCATTGCACTCCCTTTTGATCAATCATACAGGCAAAGAGATCGATTAGATATGCAAACTGGAGCTGGAAAAAGAAAGCAGGGACAGGAATGGAATATCGACCTGTGTCTACCTGCCAGTAGACTAACAACATGTTCTAATTAATTTTTTTCTGATTCAAAGAAGCAACTGTGGGCAAGCTTCCAAGACCCATAGGCATTGCAGCTTATGGCAAGATTTTTGCCACTCAGGATGTTGTTCTTGCTGCCCATCAATCTCTTAGACTCTTTCTATTCTGTTTTCTTCTTAGATTGATCAATATTGCATTAGACAGAAGAACAGATTGCTCTGCATATAGTTTAAAAATATAGCTGTAAGGTAATCTCCAAAGGCATTTTACATTGAATAAGTAATTTTTTGTGCCAATATTTTCATTATCACAGACTATTCTAATTTCATCTTTCAGGAAGATTGAAACCGAACTCTTGTAAAACACCACTATATGGTAATCCAGCAAGAAGCCAATGTATAAATACAGTTTTCTTTCTGAAGGGATAAACTTTCCATTACATAAGCAGTACTATACACACTGTATAATTCCCTTAATTTTCTAGGCTCTACAACCATGATCTGTCAAAAAACAAATGAAAACAACAAAACAAACAAGTAAACCAACCAACTGCCCCCCAAAGATATGAGTACAACTAGGAAATTACAATCATTAGTATGGGGAATATATGATCTTACTTTTCTCTGTATTGTATCTCTGAATCGTCATAACTTTGTATAAAACTATAAAGATCTAAAAGGCTGCACAGACTGTGTACTGAGGCCTCACAAATTATATTTGTGGTGTCTTCCAAAGTAAAGTCTCACATCACAGTTTTCATAGTTGAAAGGGTGATAATTCAGTCACAGTGAATTAAGAGCTCTCATTAGCCATTCAGGCACAGAGAGGTGCTTCCTCCAGCCATAGGACGTGTGATTAAAAGAAGGTTCTAGGGAGTGCAGCAACCCGCAGTGCAGAGAACAGGAGCAGGTGATCAGGGGTGTGGCATGTCTCTGAGGGCAGAGCACGGCAGTTTGCGTGGCAGTTCACGCAGGCAGGGCCAGCAGGGTTGCAGTCATCCTCCTGCCCAGTAGGGTTTTTATTTTGTGTTGGGGTTTTATTTGTTCTTTTGGTTTTGGGTTTTTTGTTCAGTAGTGGTCTCCTGTCCGTTTCTCGCACTTCACGTGTCGGAGGAAAATAACTTTAAGGGATGGGACTATGCAATCACACAAATTTATTGTTTAAAATAACAAACACATCGGTCGAGGTGTGAGATTTTACAACACCTCCGAATAATGGCGACTAGTCACAAGATTTAGGGTTACATCATAATTTATAATTTTCTAATCCAATAGATACTTAAAATGACACTTTGTTTTATATTAATGACCTATCACCTGTGGCACTTCTCACTGCAATGCAGCTATGTCTTGACCAATAACTTCTCATGTCAGGTACACACAGTTGTCTCTCTTATACCATCTACATTCTTAACTTAAACTATATGAAACCACACTATTATATTTTAAAACCCTTCACCAAAACACCCAGTGTACAATTTTACTTATAATGATAGGAATACGAGTTTGTAATCCTTTTGCTTAAAGTCCACAAATCTCTGTCAATTAAGCCAGACCTAGTCTCTTTCAGGGTTGTAAATCAAAGCCTCCTTTAACCGTAGGAGTTTCTACTCCTCTGTCTCCCACAGTCTCCAAACAATCAAAAGCTATAGCTAGGAAAAGTGTACGAAGCCAAACAGGACCATCCAAGAAGGAGACATCTGTCCAGACCACTTCCTGAATGGAGTGTCTGACCCTGTCAGTAGTACCAGGGGACGGTGCAAAAGACACCTGCATGCGAACAGGTGAATGATCTCCTCTGTCTGGTTGCTGAGCTTAAGGAAGAAGTAGAAAGACTAAGGAGTATTAGGGAAAGTGAAAGGGAAATTGACTGGTGGAGTTTCACCCTTTCATCCCTGAGAGAAGCCCACCAGGAGTCAGAGGACTCCCATGCCTCCTACCATCAGCCAGGAGGAGACCTAGTAGATGAAGGGACCCTACTTGGGGAGGTAATAAAAATTCTTCCCAACTCCCACCACCTACCCAGGTGCCAGTTCAGAATAGGTATGAGGCCCTGGATCCAGAGGCTCAGCCAGATGACATCGAAGAAAATAATCTGCCCTGAAAAGCCTCCCAACTACAGTTCATCTGTCAGATGGATCACTACCTCTAGCATTAAAAAGAAAGAAGGGTAGTTGTACTAGGTGACTCCCTTCTGAGGAGAACAGAGGGCCCCGTATGCTGTCCAGACCCATCCCACAGGGAGGTCTGCTGCCTCCCTGCGGCCCGGGTACAGGATATCACCAGGAGATTCCCTGGGCTGATTCAGCCCTCTGATTATTACCCACTGCTGATACTCCAGGCTAGTAGTGATAGGATTGAAAAGAAGAGCACCAGGGCAATTAAAAGGGACTTAATGGCTCTGAGTGGAATGATTGATGGGGCAGGAGCACACGTGATGTTCTGCTCAGTCCCTTCAGTGGCAGGACAAATGATGAAAGGAACAGGAGAACCCACATTATCAACAAGTGGCTTAAGCGCTGATGCCATCAGCAGAATTTTGGGTTCTTTGATCATGGGGCAACTTTTATGGCACCTGGCCTGCTGGAGCCAGATGGGCTCCATCTACCAGTCGAGAGCAAAAGGATTCTAGCCCATGAATTAGCAGGACTGATTGAGAGGGCTTTAAACTAGGTTCAGAGGGGGAAGAGGATGCAATTAGGCTGTCCAGAAACAAGGCCAAGAGTGATAAGACAGAGTCAGGGTTTGTCTTGGTTTGAAAGACAGGTGTCTGATAAGGAAAGCAGGAGCCTCCCTTGGAATGGAAAATATAACCCCTTTCCTTCCAAATTATTATAACTTTGAAGTCGAAGGGCTTTCATGCAAAGAGATGGGAAAAGGAATAACAGTTCTTTACTAGTACGTATGTATGTGTATAACAAGGCAGACAAACAACAACAACGGCAGCAACAGCAAACAGAACCAAAAGGCAGCAGCAGCCTTGTCTCGGCTGTCAGGCACCTTCCCCTTGGGTGCAGTTCCGCTCACAGCCGGCAGGGGCGCTGGTGGCTCCGGGCCGGGCAGGGCGGGTGCGGTGATTCCCCCGCGCCTGCAGGGGGCGCTGCGGCGCCAGCGCAGAGACCACGCGGTGATGGCGGCTGGGCCGAGATGGGAGGGGATAGAGAAGGGGCTTTGCTTTACAAACCCCCAGGGGAGTCGGTCTCAGCTCCCTTCTGGATAGAGAAATGAGCTGTAACAGGGACCTTGGAAGCCAGTAGCTGGAATGGCAGGAACGAGCAAAACCCCAGGGTGGTAGACGAGACATGTCAGAAACTCGGCAGCTGTAGCTGGGACCGCGGGGCATCCCCAGAGGCAGGGGGTGAAGGGCTACAGTGTAGCAAAGAAACCTCGTAGCAGTGGCAGAGAAATGGCGGGGCTGGGCAGTGGCCGAGAAACGGCGGGGCTGGGCAGTGGCCGCCTGGCTCCCGAACAGGGCAGGGAGGGGCTCCCTGGGAGGAGGAAAGGGGCTTGAGGATCCCACGGTTTCCCCTGAGGCACCCCAGCAGATGGTGAAGGGTCCTCTGGTGAGGTAGGCTGTTAATAAGGTTCCAGTTCAGTAGTTACTCTCTCGAGTAGAGCTCCATTCATGGTAGAAGAAAGGCTGCAGGAGACGGAAACCCGCAGTGGTGGTGAATTCTTCCCACAGCAAGGGCAGCCTTCTTCCCCTCTGAATAGCGAGAGAGCAAGAAGGAGCTAGCAGCTGCCCCAGCCCCTTCTTTCCCAGCCCCATTCTCACGGTATCTCTGCCCCTCTGAGAGAAACTCTCAGATAAGTGCAGCCAGGTGCCCTCTTCCCCTGAGTTTGGCAACTTCTTTTGTCTCTCTTAAGTACCCAGTCATTATTGTTCCTTAGCAACAAAATGGGGGAAAATTCCCTAAGAGAAAGAAACAAAAGGAAAAACCCTAACCTCCAACAGGGGTGAAATCAGCAGCCCAGCTGAAGTGCATGTACAGTAATGCATGGAGCACGGGAAACAAACAAGAGGAGCTGGAAGCCATGGTACAGCAAGAAAGCTGTGACTTAGTCACCATTATGAAAATGTGGTGGGATGACTGGTGTGATTGGAGCACTGCAATAGATAGCTACAAGCTCTTTGGAAGAGACAGGAGAGAGAGGAGAGGTGGAGGGGTGGCTCTTTATATTAGGGAGGCTCTCGACACCATGGAAATTGAGATTAATGATGATAAAGTCGCATGCCTACGGGTAAGAGTCAGGGGGAAGGCCAACAAGGCTGACATCCTTGCGGGAATGTGTTATAGACCACCTAGCCAGGATGAAGAGGTGGATAACTTATTCTACAAGCAGCTGGAGGATGTTTCTCCATCAGCAGCCCTTGTTCTTGTAGGTGACTTTAACCTGCCAGATATCTGCTGGTTATTTCACAGAAGAGAAGAGGCAGTCTAGGAGGTTCTTAGAGTGTATGGAGGAGAGCTTCTTGTCATAGCTGGTGAGCGAGCCTGCGAGAGGAGGGACTACACTAGACCTGCTGTTTGCAAACAGAGAAGGGCTGGTGGGAGATGTGGTGGTTGGAGGCCATCTGGGGCATAGTGATCATGAAATTATAGAGTTTTCAATATTTGGTGAAACAAGGAGGGGCATCAATAAAACTTCCACACTGGACTTCTGGAGGGCAGACTTTGGCCTATTCAAGAGAATTATTTGGAGAGTACCTTGGGAAGGAGCTCTTAAAAACAAAGGAGTCCAGGTAGGATGGGCGTGCTTCAAAACAGAAATCCTGAAAGCACAGGAACAAACTGTCCCTGTGTGCCAAAAGATGAGCTGATGAGGAAAATGACCAGCCTGGATGGACAAGGAGCTTTTGAAGGAACTAAGGAAAAAAAAGAGGGTGTATCACCTTTGGGAGGAGGGTCAGGTATCTCAGGAAATGCTTAAGGGAGTTGCTAAGTCATGTAGGAAAAAAATTAGAGAGGTAAAAGCCCTGTTAGAACTCAATCTGGCCACTTCTGTGAAGGACAATAAAAAATATTTTTATAAATACATAAAGGGTAAAAAGGAAGGGCAAGGACAGCCTCCATTCCCTATTAGATGCAGAAGGGAATTTTAGTTACTAAAGATGAGGAAAAGGCAGAGGTACTTAACACCTTCTTTGCCTCAGTTTTCAGAAAGACAGGTTGTCCTCAGGACAGCTGGCCTCCTGGGCTGGTAGAGGGTGTCAGGGAGCAGAATAGCCCCCCTGTTATCCAGGCGGAAGCAGTCAGAGACATGCTGAGTCACTTAGGTGCTCATAAATCTATGGGACCAGATGGGATCTGTCCTAGGGTGGTGAGGGAGCTGGGAGATGAGCTTGCGAAGCTGCTCTCCATCATTTACCATCATTCCTGGCTCATGGGGGAGGTCCCAGATGACTGGAAACTGGCCAGTGTGACGCCCATCCACACAAAGGGCCAGAAGGAGGATCTGGGAAACTACAGGCCTGTCAGCCTGACCTCAGTGCCCAGCAAGATTATGGAACAGATCATCCTGAGTGCCCTCACACAGCATCTGGAGGATGGCTGGGGTGATCAGACACAGCCAGCATGAGTTTAGGAAAGGCTGTGGATGTTGTCTACCTGGACTGCAGCAAAGCCTTAGACATTGTCTCCCACAGTAAACTCTTGGAAAAGCTGGCAGCCCACAGCTTGGACAGGAGCACTCTTTGCTGGGTCAGGAACTGGCTGGATGGCCAGGCCCAGAGAGTGCTCGTGAACAGTGCTGCATCCAGCTGGCGGCCAGTCACCAGTGGTGTCCCTCAGGGATCTGTACTGGGACCAGTCCTGTTTAACATCTTTATTGATGATCTGGACGAGGCAGTTGAGTCCACTGTCAGTAAATTTGCAGATGACACCAAGCTGGGAGCATGTGTTGACCTGCTGGAGGGTAGGAGGGCTCTGCAAAGGGACCTGGACAGGCTGGATCGATAGGCCTAGTCCAACAACATGAAGTTTAACATGTCTGAGTGCCGAGTCCTGCACTTTGGCCACAACAACCCCCTGCAGCACTACAGGCTGGGGACAGAGTGGCTGGACACTGGCCAGGAAGAAAGGGACCTGGGGATAGTGGTCGACAGCCAACTGAACATGAGCCAGCAGTGTGCCCAGGTGGCCAGGAAGGCCAACGACATCCTGGCCTGTATCAGGAATAGTGCAGCCAGCAGGACCAGGGCAGTCATTCTTCTCCTGTACTCAGTACTAGTGAGGCCTCACCTCAAGTACCGTGTTCAGTTCTGGGCCTCTCAATTTAGGAAGGATGGTGAAACACTCAAATGTGTCCAGAGGAGGACAACAAGGGTGGTGAAGGGCCTGGAACACAAGCCCTATGAAGAACAACTGAGGGAGCTGGGGTTGTTTAGCCTGGAGAAAAGGAGGCTCAGGGGTGACCTTATCACTCTCTACAACTGCCTGAAAGGCGATTGTAGCCAGGTGGGGATCGGTCTCTTCTCCCAGGCAACCACTGACAGAACGAGAGGACACAGTCTTAAGCTGTGCCAGGGGTAGTTTAGGTTAGACATCAGAAAAAAGTTCTTCACTGAAAGAGTGATTGTGTGCTGGAATCGTCTGTCCAGGGAGGTGGTGGAGTCACCGTCCCTGGACGTGTTTAAAAAAAGGCTGGACATGGCTCCATTGATGAGGAGGTGTTAGGTCATAGGCTGGACTTGATGATCTCAAAGGTCTTTTCCAACCTAGTTTATTCTGTGATTCTGTAATTGAGTTGTTCATCCTACTGGTCCTGTCACCTAGCAATGGATATGATCTAATTCACAGTTTTCCTGGAGAAATAAAGGAAAATAAGTAGATAGCATTTATTTTTTTTCATGAGAAGTCAACCTACGATGCAGTTAATCCTGATAACTGTTTTGCTGGAATGAAGTATCATCAGTTGACATAGGATGAACAGGACATTTTACAAAACTGATAGCCCAGTAAACTTGCTGCAAAGATGAAAGAAGTATCATGCTTTATCCTAATATTGATGAATTGTGAATTACATGCTGACTAGTACTATATAAATCATATTCAACAAAAAATGGATTTGTTTTTCTGCTTGTAATGTACTTGACAACTAGCCTATTTCAGGCAGATCTATTTGCTCATGAAATAAATAATTAAAGAAAGAAGATTAGAATATGACAGTCTCAGTTTGTCTTAAAATCTCTGGTGGTAACAGCTGAACTTTAAAAGTTTACCCTAAGAGTAATAAGATGAGGTCTTTTGGTTTTCACTTGGTTTTGGTATTGTCCCACTACACCTTGTCTTTCAGTGACTACTTACTATTCAGTGTTGAATACATCTATTTCTGGTTGACGACAAACATTGGACATCAAATTAATATATTTGATAAAACAAGCAAACCAGTTAAAAAGACTTTTAAATTCACAATTGCTATTCCTTGTACATATAATGAAATGAAAACAGTCTAAATATATTCCAACTCTTCTCAATTTTTTCTTCAATATCCTAGTATTTTATCCTATGAAAAAAATATTAATTCTAACCTAACCTCCTGAGATACTTCATATCTACATGTCCACAGGTTACTGGAAGTTCATGAAGAAACATTTATTAGGTAGATCATTGATATTTTATTCTCTGTTTCTTTAGCAAATCTAGTTTTAGAGGAAATTCTAAATAAAATATTTTAGCAAGTTTATTGGCTTGTAGGTATAACAGTACTTGACTTCCTTTTACATATGGTAGAATGTCATTAAAACATTCTGGGGAAATGTTGCTGTTTAAAATCTTATTGGTGAAACGGGTCACATAAATCAGAAAAGAAAGGAATCTTCTCTGACTATGTAGATGAGCTACCAGATTGTGCTTTCTCTCATCTTTTCTTATCAATATCTCTTAAATAATTTACTTAAGAGTACACTAGCTGAAAATAAATGTCCAATTTGTTTTTTAAAATTAAAAGCAAATAATAAATAGTCATTGTTTGCCATTGTCTCTGGTTCAAATATCAAAGCTGCTGACTAGATCAGTGCAACAAGAGAAAGTTGTTGAGAATGGAAAGAGTAGAAAAAACATGCAGAATGAAAGTCTATGGAATAAGGCTTGAATTCAGGAAACTAAAGCAGAATGATAATATGTGTAGTTTTATAGATCCTACTTCCCATCCATCTACAAATCACACGCTTATGTAAGAACAGCAGTCATATTATTTTAAAACAAAGGAAATGCAAATGTGCGTAGGAGATAAGACAGAAGGCTCTTTCTAAAGAAGCCAATGTTTCTGTTCAACTGGCAAATGTACGTTTCTGGAATATGGGCCACCACAAGAAAAGCTTTGGGAAAAAAATAGTGTATGGAGGAATAGCAGGGGGGAGGAACGTTGATTTGCAAGTGCTCAATCAATCTATGAAAAGTGCTGTTGAATTTTTTTTTGCATACATTATTTTCTATCAGCTGAAGTCCCTCAGCAAATGTTTTGTTTCATGTCATTCTACAGACCTTTCACTTTCAGCCAGTGAAGACTTGATGAAATTTTATTGCATCATAGAAGATATAATCCATCTGGGAGATCTGGCCCAAACAGAAGTTTGAGCATACAAAGCATTTGCACAATAAATCCAATGTCTCAGGCTTGTGGACTTCTACTGGAAAATATTCTGTATCATCATGTTTGGAGAGCTGTGTTTTATAGACAAAATGATGAGATTTTCCACAGGAAGCAGACATTTTTTCTCACAAACAAGAATTACTCTGCTGAAAACCAGTTTTCTGTCAAAACAATTTTAACTGAAAACTTTGAGCCATCTGTTTCCCATCATCACAGTGAGCAGAATTTGGAGGTAGCTTGGTACAGTGTACAGGCAGGTGCAAGCGAATTTGCTTATACCAGCTGGTACAGACCAACTAACAAATATGAAGTGTAGGATATTCAGTAGAACTCGGTCAAATTATTATAACTAACTCCATTTTTTAAGTAAGTTGACTAGCCACAGTAAATTACATTTTCTTAGTTTCTATCAGTTCTAAAAAGAAACTCAGGTGTCTGTTATTCATCTGGCCACTTGACAGCATTAATGGATGAGGGGAAATGGGGGTTATGCTATGTGCAGTGGGCACATCTGTTCCAGTAACTAAATTATGGCCTATGCAGTAAATAAGGTGATCTGAACAAGGCATACCATCTGTGTTTCTTACAGCTTGTTTTCTTATTATTTTATTGCACTCTAATGTGTGCCCTAAAAAGTAGGATTTTTTCTCTTTATGAAATATCTTGCTTGCATATATTGCAAACATAGCAATGTTTAGTTGAAGTCATATCCATTGTATCTCTTTGCATAGTTCAGGAAAAAATGAAACTTTTCTTCAAAAATCCATTTTGAAGGATTTAAAGGGGAAAAAAGTAGTATTGGAAAAGATGCTTGGTAATTAAATAGAATAAAGCTGCTTTTCTGTATCAAACGTTAGATCTTATAATTCTAACCATGGAGTTACAGTCTTGAAAGGATTTTTGATCCTTTTTTAGAGTAAGATAAGTATGAATGAATAAACATTTTTAAATACTTGAATATTTTTCAGTGAGATCAGCTCAACAAACTCCCTCTCTAGCCAGTTGCATTGTTGTCTAACTTTGTCAGAAAGATTTATCTAAATCTTAAAGAAAATATTTGTTATCAAATATTTTCTCTGCTATGTGAACAAAGGTCTATTTTGACTATGTATCTATGCTAACATGATAAATCCTTCCTGAAATCAGAAAGAAGATAATGTCCATATGGATGACTAACCCGGATGATTTAAAACTATGAGAAATGGCCACACAATGTAGATAAGAAAAATTAAAGAAAAATCAAAACAATCAACCAACGAACCAAGAAACCCCAGTAGAACCCAAAAACCCAAAAGTTTTGCAAAAGCTTTGCAAATCCTGGCTAAAGTGGATTGCTGAAACAACCGTAATGTAAATACCTAAATTTGGATATAATAACAGGGCAAGTGAGACAGTGGCATAACAGCAGTAAAGAGGAACAATCTAAGAGAGAAAGTGAAAAAGGGTATATAAAGTGACACAAACTATCTAATCAGGGTTCACTGCTCAGCAGTCATGCACCTGACCAATGCATTTTGAAGGAAAATGAGCCCTTTGTTTACAGAGTACTCACATACGACTTTCCTCTTGAGTAGGAGCATTGGATTTTGAATTCCCAGGCATTTTGATAACGTAGCATAGCATAGCATAACTGGATCTAAAGTTCCATTTCTTCCCTGTTCCCTGTAACCTTTACTGTAAGTGCATGTGCCTTTAGTAGACAGAAAGAACAGTTAATATTTACATTCTTCACATAAAAACTTCTATAAAATAGAAATCCTATATATTTCTACATAGAAATTATGAGACTCTGCCAGCCTTTACAAGCTTTCTTATTTTTTGATTTTTTTTTACCTTTTTTTTTTTTAATTAACCTAGTTCAATGTTTCCTCACAGTTTATTTACAATCTTCTCTTTACATGTGTCTCATTTCTTTGGACTTAAGTTTGAGTGACACTAAGCTCTGGTATCAAAATACAGTACTGTAACTCCAGCCCTGCTATATTGAACAAGATAAACAAAAAGAGAAGGGAAAAAGGAAAGAAAGAAAAAGTGTCAGAGTTTTGTTTACATCCCTTTAAAAAAATAGTGTTCTGTAAATATTATGACTTTACTCAGCCTCCTTGGGCTATTGCCTGCTAGATTCTTCCCATCATACGTTTTCCTTTCTGTTGTTTTTGGGGTCTGCCCTGACAATAATCACATTTTTTAGGGTATATATATTAATGAAACTTTTTTATTCTGCAACACCACCACAAAAATGCCTTCAGTCATTGATCTACTATGACTCCTGTTCCTGGCTCTTTAAACACACTTCTTTAGTGCTTTGCTACCCAGCTGTTCTACTTTTTGATTTGTGAATTTGGATTCTCTTCTGAGATGTGTTTTGCACTTGTCCTAAATTAACTTCTTCATTTTTAATCTCAGTTCACTTCTTGAGTGGAAAGCAAAGTGCATACTGGCAGAGTCCTATGAAATGTCCTTCTTTGTACTCAGCCTTTGAAAATTACTTGTTGACTAAATTTTTAATGAATTCCATGATTTCGTCATGATCTTTCCCTTGTCTGTATAGAAAAAAATGTGCTCAATATCTTGCTAATTCAATCCAACAGATCTACCCTTTGCTGGGTTCATAGTTTAGACATTAATGGGGTTTATTGCAAGACTTTATGATACATTGGAAGGGATGTTTCTTTTCTTGAAAGTATGCAAAACCGCCTATGAAATGATGTTTTTCATCTTCAGAACACATTGAATCCAGCTTGGGATATTTTAGTCCTTTTATTTTATTGAAGCGAATATTAAAATAGCCAGGATAGATCAATTAGTGCAGAGCTGAACCCACAGTTAAAAAGGGGTAAAATTGCAGAAAAACTGGTGATTTGGATGTGCAGACAAGGAGAAAGAACAGTGTTTAGTCTCTCTCTGTCAGTATGCAGTTTGTTCTACAAGACTATTGTATGCAGAGTTGGTGATCCACGTCCTTGGTTTCTTCTTGTGTATACAGGTGCACCATGAACAGCCTGTGTCAACTTCCCAGCCAGGTGGGGCAAAGTATCCCGATTGCTCAGTTGTGTTCCTCCATGTAATGGGTAGCATACGACTGCTCTATTGAACAGTGTAATTAAGCAGTGTACACGTAAGCAATGCATAGTTGAGCAATATACATTTTTCGGACATGTAGTTGACTATAAAATGTTTTTTTTTCCGGTTGACATGAGATAAACACCTCCTGGGGAGCCATGACTTTATTGTATTGGGGCACACTGTCCAAGGGTATCTTCAAAACTAAGTCCACATAGACATGTCTGTGATCAGTGACAAATGTTTCTGTACTGTGAGAAAAACTCTACAGAAGTACAAGAAAACTTGGAGCTGGTGAACCTCATAATGAATGAGAACTCTGCACAGCACATCAGGGTCTGTGAGGAGGGGCTCATCTGATATTGCAACAGTCAGCACTCACAGAAGCAGAATGCATGTGAGATTGCTATTACCTTTCCTATAACTTCCATCCTATGTAGTTAGCTAGCTTTGAATATCTATGCCCTTCTTACTAAGAAGCCAAAATAATTTACACTGCCTCAGTGCAAAACATCTCAGAGACTTGAGAAGGAATGTTCTCTTCTCAGCACACTTTCCATGAGTAAAAACCGTACATTCCAGTGGGCTTTCTTAAAATTCTGTTACCAGATTGAATTTAATTAAAATTTGAAATATGTTCCATAGTAATAAGAATAGCATATGCACTGTGCAAATTTCAAGACCTCAGTTTAACAACAATTTAACAATAACAATTATGTCATGCTGATGAGAGAGTTGGTATTTTCACATAATGTTTTCAGTTCCTCATGGTCAAGGAATGTTTGTATTTCCTAGGAATCTGTGATAGCACTTTGACAAAGCAGTGGTGCTGATGCAGCCTGAGAGATATAAATTGAAGCATAGATTTGAAGCCCAAGTGAGTTTTTTGTCCTAAGCATTAAAAGCTAGAACATGGAAAACTCAGCTAAATAAAGGCAAGAATGCCACAAGTGTTATTTATGGTCCAAACTGTGGTGAAATATTTTGTACAACTAAGTATCATATGTTGGCACTTTAATTACAGCTAGTTCCTAATGTGCCGACATAAAACACTGTCATGGCCCTCTAATATCATTAGATAAAGCAAGTAGAAGATTCTCCACTTGACTCTTCCCATTCAAAAGAGTGGTTTCCTCTGTGTTTACCTCATTTTGATTAAAAAGTTACCGGTAGGAGAAAACATAACGTTATACCTTGACTCATCCCCAAAATTCTGTGTGTCATCGATTTAAACACAGTCTGGAACAAATGTCCTACTATTCTTCAACAAAGAATTTTAATCTGAACTAAAGAACATGAAAGAAACTACAGGACTAAGTACAGTTTATGAGAGACATCTGTGTTTCCTGTTGCAGTTTAAAGTACATTACTTTCCCCGAGAAATAGATGAGTATGTGTGCAAGAACAAGCTCAGGGAGGGAAGATCACAATAGTACCAGACATTGTGTAGCAAATAAATAACAACTTTTGGATGAGGAGTGAATGTTGAGCTTTCAAGCACCACGTCTAAAGTGTGCCTGGTGGTCCCAGTGAATATTTGAAAATTAATATGGAGGAAATGTCTTTTGATGAAACTAGACTGGCACAATCTATTAAGAAGTTTGAAAATATCAGAAAAATATTAATATTCACATTAATGAAATAAATACCTCCGTAAATTTTAGCCATAGGTGGCTTTTCTGAATATTTGTTGGGTTGGTTTTTCACAGAAAGCCTCAATGAAATGTTCTTTTTCTGATTTTATTTGCCAGCAAGACTGCACACAGAACTGGGATATTTATGAGCCGCTGCTGTCTTGAAGACTTGGGAAATCTAGTTGTGATTGATTTTTTTTTTTCCTTTTTTATTTCCGGGGCCCATCCCAACTCAGGCTGGTATTGTGACCTTTCCAGAACTCTCCCTTTGCCCATAATTAGCCCTGCCATGCTTAATTTGTGTCTTCACCAGAGTTTTTCAATGCCTCACAACCTGATCAGTGCAGAGTGTTTTCACTTTCTTTCTTTTTCTTTCTTCCTCTTTCTTTCTTTCTCTTTCTTTCTTTCTTTTTCTTTGTTTATTTGTTTCTTTCTTTCTTTCTTTTTTCTTTCTCTCTCTTTTTCTTTCTCTTTCTTTCTTCCTTTTTTCTTTTTCTTTCTTTCTTTCTTTCTTTCTTTCTTTCTTTCTTTCTTTCTTTCTTTCTTTCTTTCTTTCTTTCTTTTTCTTCCTTTCTTTCTTCCTTTTTTCTCTTTCTCTCTCTTTCTTTCTTTCTTTCTCTCTCTTTTTCTCTCTTTCTCTTTCTTTCTTTCTTCCTTTTTTTCTTTCTTTCTTCCTTTCTATTTCTTTCTTTCTTTCTATTTCTTTCTTTCTTTCTTTTCCTTTCTTTCTTCCTTTTTTCTTTCTTTCTTTCTTTCTTTCTTTCTTTCTTTCTTTCTTTCTTTCTTTCTTTCTTTCTTTCTTTCTTTCTTTCTTTCTTTTTTCTCTTTCTTTCTTACTGACTTCAGTAGGCTTTAGGTCCAATATCACGATCTTAAGATTTGGTTTCAGTGATTCTGTATCATATATTAAATGTTTCAATCACAAAGTCCAATCTGCAGGTAGCTTTCATCTGGTAATCCTGGACAGCATCTTGAAAAGGGATTAAAAGCATAATCTAGCATTACGCTGTGCTGAGTCAATGCCTGAGAAAGTCTTTAAGAACCACTGTATCTAAGTAGTAACTTGACTTCATATGGCTTCTTTCTATGGAACCCAAATTCTCATGCACAATTTTCTGGGGCAAAATAAAGGTGTTGAAAAGTGTTGCAGTGGTTCATCTAGTGAAGTGATAGTAGCTAGAAAAAGAGCACTGGATTGAAAATGTTTCTTTAAGTTCAATGACTTCTGTTACATAGGAGTGTGTTTCACATGACATAGGTCACAGACAGTATGCCACACAGAGCATGTATATTTTTAATGGTTTTAAATCCATCTCCAACTGCACATATTATGAGAGCTTTTCATTTGTAAAGATATGCTAAATACCAGCTCAGAACAAAAAAAGAAACAAACAAGAAAGCAAAAAGTGGAAATAACCCCAAATCTTTGAAAATAAGCACAATAATAGTGCTATTTTGCTTTTCAGTTTGTTTTGAAATTGAAATATATTCTCTCAAATTGGAGATAGTAATATTCTTTCCCTGAGGTAGCTGAAGCTTTTAAACTGAGAGGTGGAACAATTAGTAAAGCAAGGATCCAGAGCAATATTTAAAGCTCAAGCAATAAAAACTAAAAAATAAATCTTTAAATGTGGTCTCTCTCCTGACAGTAATGTGAAAATTCAGAGTTGGCTTCTCAAGAATGACTTGGAAGATGTGGGTTCACTCATTTCCATTGAGACATTTTAAAGCTTTACCTATGAGACTATTGTAGCTGAGTCTAAAAATCAACTTAGGATCAAAGTGCTGAAGATTAAACACTATAAAAAAGGAACTTTATCACTTCAGAAAATAAAAAGAGAAGAAATGTAAGGTAGGTCTGAATCCCCATGGCATGATTTCTTCTTCTTTCCTTTAAAATAGAAACATATTTATAGGTATTGTAATCAAAAACCACCATTACAAAACCAAAGTTCCTCTTCTTCTAGCATCTTAGTTTTTTAATTACCTTACTATATTTTGTTAGTACAGAACCTCATTATAATTGTAACTAAGTTGTGTTAAGGACCTCATGTTAAAGCCACATATAAGTCTGTCAACTCTACATGTGAAATTACTTTTAAGTCACGTATCTACCAGTAATAGAGTGTTGTATTCATACAGTGAAGAGGTATTGTGGGTCTCCACTGATTAGTATACTGATGCAGTACTATTATTCTTGAAGTAATACTCTTGACTTTACTTTGTATTTCTTCAGAATTGACCAAGCAGATGAACCCTGCAGGAGTCCTTTTAATGCATTGACCCATACATAGAAGTTGGTAGACAGAATTTCTCATCTGGATGGAGATTTAAAAATATATGTCGAGCCATAATTTTGTTGATGCAAAATCTGATCAGGTTTGAATCTTTGAAGGACATGTGACTGCATTGATTCAGTCATACTATTTAAAAACAATGTCCCTGAAAGGAAATGCCATTTTTTATTTATTTTAAAAGAATGCACATTTGTGTCTAGTCAACTCCATAAAAGAATTTTCTACACGATATAAGTAATTATTGATTTTTAAAAAATTTCTGTCACTCCAAACTGCAGTGAATGTAGTAACCACACTTGGCTATTAAATCTCTTTAAATTTCACTGTAACAAGTGGCTTATAAAACATTTAATTGTAAATGATATAATTTTTAAATACTGCTATTTGATAAGTTACATTTTTAAAATATTTTTTGAAATGTCATGATTTGTAAGCCTCTAAGAAAACTTCAGTGAACACACTTTTAATATTTCTAGCGCAGGCCATCCTGTGACTAGTCTGACAGTTTCATTAGAACATGTAATGGGAGTCATAAAGAAAAGAAATACCTTGTTTCTGTAGGCCAAATAATCCCCAGGGACAAAACAGAATCATATTTTCAGAAATTTCACATAATGACACAGAAAAGAATGGGAAAATACTATTCTGTACTAGTCCTAATCTTTTATGGTTGAGGGGAACAGAGCAATTTTGCTCATTACTGTGAGCCTTTTTTCTGTAATGATTGGGCCTAGAATCAGGATGACAATCAACATGTGCAAGGTCTTAAGATGCTTTCATAGCTTAAGTTGAAGAAATTTTAAACACCAATTATATTGTGCAAGAGATTCTGAAAAATTCTGGATGTTTTGGGGTTTTTTTTTGCAGAGACTAGATGTGCAAGACCGAAGACTGCAACCTGCCATGCAAAATGATGTGTCTTTTCTTACAAATGTGTTTTATTGAGCTCTTGAATTTTAAAACCTTAACTGCTCATGTTTTGATTGATCTATTTTTGTTGCCTTGCGTTTGACTTCCTCCTTTCCTTTCTATTCACTTGTGGAAGAGTAAAAATAAAACCTCTACTATTTTTATGAAATCAGAAAACTTTGCTTAGAGTAGCAGTAAATCAAATGTAGACTCAAACATTTAGAGTCAAGAAGTCATTCAGTCTAATATGTACAACCTGACTTATCCCCTCCACACTATTTTTGTGCTTTGGTCTCCAAATTACTTCCCATTTTGTACTATTCAGAGATAATCACCAAACTTTAGCATATATTTATCAACTTTTATTTTCCTACTTAAGGTTACTGGCTAAGGTTTTGTGTTTAAGACTGTAATTAGTATTAGAATTACTTTTGTGCATTATTAGAAATTGTATGAGTGGCAAATGTTAATATGAAGAATACATGAAAGGTAATGCTCATTATTATTCAATGTTATTATATCATAAATTTTATGACACACTGTAGAGCTCAGTAGGACCTCACACATAGATTTGTTATGTGATCAGAAGTGGTTTCATGTTTCAGGCAGTTTCATGTTTAATATTTAATGAGAAGACTCAGTTTCAGAGGAATTAATCAAACTACTTCTGAAACTGATATTTTCTCTAATATTCTAACATTGATACTGCATCCTCTCAGGCCTTCACCGGAATATGTAAATTTTGTATCTCTTATTTTTCCATGGTTCTCCTTTGCTGTTTCCTTGCTATTAAATTAATGCTTCCCTCTGATCGTACAGTGTTCTGAGATGGATAAAACAAAATCATAAATCCAAGATATCAAATTCTTCTTTGCTAGTCCAGCTTGAGACAAGTTGATTAGGCAATTTATGTCTTTTTTTTCAAGCATGAGATTCTATTGTAGAATTTGCTTCCAAAGAAATTAATTCTCTTATCTAGATGTTATTTTTATGTTTATATCTTAAACTTCTCTAACATGTCTGATTTAAACTTAAGAGCCTAAATAAAGTTTACACATTTAAAATACATTTTTCTGTTGATATCGTATCACTCTAAATTTACCTAGCTCTGATAAAGAAAATAATAACTATTCACAATAAGCATGGTAAAAAAAAAGAGATAAAAGTTTTAACCAGTCACATGAAAGACGTAATCAAGAGGTTTTCTGAATAGTCAACAGTCCTAATATCAGGGCACTTATCAATTGATGCATATTTACCGCTACTTCTTAGAAAAAATGAACTGAGGATATGAATTATCCAGTTAACATGAAAAGTTTTAAAGGTGAAATAATCATATTAGTTCAGGTGGACATAAAATTATGACAGATGCAGAAAAATTCTTGTTGCATGCCAAGTTCTTGGTTTGCACCAATATTTTTTAATGAAACTCAGGAACAAATTACACTCAAGGGAATCAATTGGCCCAAGCAGAAGTGAGATTGGAAGTGAAAGCAAGAGAATTGAATAGAGATGGAAAAATTGCCCATACTTAACCACACTTTGTACAGATAAATTTTTTGATACAGAAGTATTTTTCTGAATAGTAAGTGTAAAATAATCACTTCATGGTTTCTATCAGGGAAAAAAATTAACTGTTCTATCATTTAAATCCTTTCTACCTTCTAGAGGAGGAAATGGGGGTTTTGCACTGAATGAAGTCAGGTCCACCTGGTCAATTCATATCTATTTCAATAAAACAATATATTTTTTTACAGAATGTTGCAATTGTTCAATACACTCTTCTCTGATACTTGATAAACTCTCATAAATCATCAAGATAACTGTTCTGCCTTTTTATTTAACCTCATCTCTAAATATGACTGTAATGTAAAAGTATAGAGAAAAAGGATAATGTGATTATGCATCTTTGTTGAAATTAGTCAAAATACCAAAAAACCCCAAGCATAAACGAATGAGATTCTGAAACTATTTTTGTTTAATAATGCTTAAAACAAAAATTTTCTATTCAGACCTAAGTTGCTTATGTATTTATTTTGTTTATATTTTCCCATTGTTAATGTTCATTAAATTGTTATCCTTTATAAATAATTGTTCAGGGAATTTCAAGAAGAAAAGCATCCATCACTTCTAAACATTAAGAGATTTTACTCAGTTTGTTCAAAGGCTGTGTGGATAGTGTGGGAAAGCCTTTAAATGATACAGAAAAGTATAATGAATTATTTTCTTGCAAAATGCAGTAAAGTTTCTGTTTGATTTCAAAAAAGAATGGTAATTGATTGCTTTTTAGGTGGAAGGTGAGGACATTTGTGAATCTGAAAAGGTTTCAGCAAACTTTAAGTAACCATCCAAAGTGTTTTCAACCATGCTTTTTCATTTTGAAATTAAGTCGGAAAATTCCACTTCTGTTTAATGTAATTCCGTATTTCTATCTTTGGATGAGTTTATGTTTTTCTTATGGATTCAGCATACTGATTCAAAGATAATCCAGACTTTTGATGACGGTGATTTTGGAATTTTGATGCTGAGCAGGTCTTCAGCCATGAATTAGAATAAAGCAGTCTTAATAGGAAAAGAAAAAATTTGTGCCATATATCAGTAGAAAATCAGTAAGATACACTTTTTCTAATCCTTAAACATAGGGTTTAAGTAAAAAAGCTTTATCTCTTTGAAGAATTTAAAGTTAGGTGTAGCAGAAGATAGAATCATACTCGGGAAAATAGCTTTGCTGTAAGACACTTGAGACATATTATTCATATCTGTGAGGTGAAGAGAAAAAAAGGAAGCTGTTTTTAATTAGCTGATCACTGTATAAACATGTTTAAAAAAACGTAACAGAAGTCCAGTAGTCACTAATTCATTTAAGCTGTCATGATAGTTGGAATATGCATAAGAAAGGTTGCTTTCTCCATCTCTTCTTAGCACTCTTTGGCTAGACAAAAATGAGAGGTGAAGGAAGAATATGCAGTTCTTTCCCACTGTCTGTCATTCATATATAGCTGCTGCCATCAGATGCAACTCTTGAACTTTTTCCTGTTAAATGAAATCAGGGATATTTTTGAATTTTCAGTAATTTCCAACCCAATGATGAGAACAGTGTCTGTACCTATTACCAGTTATGCAAATACAGAATTACTTCGGACTGTTACTGACGATGAGCAGAGACATTGGCCTTAGTGAAACAGACAAATTACAATCACAAAAGAAACATGGTTTTAAAACATCAGCATGAAAGTAAAGCAAGTGGTTCCAGGAGGTACTAGAGAGCTACTCTTGAATTCACTGATGCTTGCTATCTGTCCATCAGTTCAGAGTTCACTGGGTTTTCTTAGGGCAAACAGGGCAACCTCTATCTAAGAAATCCCCTAAAGGGAGGTCAGAGGCTGGTCACAATTTTCACCTCTGTTTTATGGAGGTTACTTGGGGATCTGAGATGCTGGGGCAAATTACAGATGGAACATAAAAAGCTGTATGGAAAGGTAGATGTAGTTGGAGATAATAGCATGGTTCTCTGATGTTCAGTATCGCGTCACTTCTCCAGAGCCGCCAGAGAAGTCTTCTGTGATACAAAATACTGAATGACACAGAGCACATTCTTATACTCACAGACTGTTGAGGACTGTGAACTAGTCTGTGCCGACACTCTCTCCCTTGAGAGCAGTGCCACCACTGCTTTCACTGCCAAGAAATCAGTTGAATATATCCAGATTAAAAATGGGTATTTCTCAGAATGTCTGTTGCTGAACAAGAATATTTGGCCAGCATTATACAAATTTTCTTCCATTTATGTCCTCTAGTCACTTCTAAGCACATATATGGCCAGACCTCTAGCCAGTGCTTATGTTCAGGTGTCTTTGAATCCCAAACCACAAACCACAGTAACATGTACAAAGCTACCATGAGGTACCTATACAAGGATCATACTTCCTCGTTCCAGTCTTCAACTTCCTCATTGTAGGAGGAGGGGCAGGCACTGATCACTTTATTGACCAGTGACAGAATCCAAGGGAACGGTCTGAAATTGACTCAGGGGAGGTTTAGGTTGGATATCAGGAAAAGCTTCTTCCCCCAAAGGTGGTTGGACACTGGAACAGGCTCCCCAGGGCAGTGGTCACAGCACCAAGCTTGTTCAAGAAGCATTTGTACAATATTCTCAGGCACATGGTCCTGTGCAGGGTCATGAGTTGGACTTAATGATCCTTCTGGGTCTCTTCCAACTCAGCAGGTTGGAATCAGGTGAGTCCATATTATTCTTTCTTTGCTACGCATACCATTTTCTCTTTTTGGTAATGCCTATTTCTAAGACCAAATATGTTTGATGACCTGCACAGAATCAAGCATCCCTTTCAAGAATAGCAATATTAAATCTCTTTAACTAAGAACTTTCTCACAATCTGTTCTAAATTTACTAACAATTCGTAACTGCAAATGAGATTTGGAAACCTGATGTTGAATTATCAGTAACTAAATAAGCACCTTACACTTCCAGTGTTGTCAAGCATAGAGTAAGGAGCAAGGGACTGATCCTTACATAAAATATGAAAACTACAGTCAAATTACTTCATATTGAGTCTCAAATTAAACTTACAGCACAACCTAACATTTTAAAAGACTGAATGTGAATAGA
Source organism: Corvus cornix cornix (assembly GCF_000738735.6). Classification (NCBI taxonomy): domain Eukaryota; kingdom Metazoa; phylum Chordata; class Aves; order Passeriformes; family Corvidae; genus Corvus; species Corvus cornix. The sequence continues at coordinate 70,041,071 of NC_046357.1, forward strand.
AAAAGAGAGGAAATGTAGTAACACTCAATAAAATTCATGCACTTTTTTCCTAATGGAAGAATAATTCTGATTTATAAAGTTTGCTGTGAAAGGAGAAAAGTACATAGCCAAGCAAATTCTTAAATAGCTCCCAAAAACTTTGTCTTTCTCTTATGAGAATTACTCAGCAAGAACAGTAAATTTTCAAAGAGTTTTCATACTATTTTTGATGTCTTTAAAAGTGTAACAGTCATTTAATCTTCAGAATGCTCTTTGTTCACAAATTAATTTATAATAAATTGAAATAGAAGTTACAATAAGCTGATATCTCCCCAAGACAGTTTACACCTTCACAAACTGTCTACTAAAAGGATGTTTCCCAAATTCTTATATTATCTTTTACAGGACTTACACAAACAGACTTTCAGGGGAAATAAATCCCACCTCATGCATTCTATACCTATTAAGATTTTTGATGGTATAGGTCCAGCAACCAAGCCCTGGCTGAAATCTTTCACTTCAGCAAGTGATGAAAACCTCATGTCTATCTAGAAAGAGATGATTTACCAATGTAATGAATGTAACAAAGATTAAACCCTTTCTGTATGGTGTGGGAGCTCTAAAACCATGTGAAAAATCTAATTCAGCAATAACGCTGTCCTCACTGACAACTTCTTTTGAGAGATGAGTTTAAATTATTTTAAATTTCAAATGTCCTTAACTAGACATCTACTTTTTAAGAAATAAGCCTTGCATGTATCTGTATATAATTTTAATTTGTACTTATAGGAAATTAAATAACTGTATCCAGTAGGTTTTAAATTATAATTGCATCATCATAACTTTGGATATTAGCTCACTGTTCCTGGGGACAGGAGTAATGGGAGTTAATATTTTCTGACTCTGCATCAACATTTTATTATATGTACATCATTTAGCCTCCTCTTATAAATAGACTCAAAAAATTGAACAATAGCCTTTTTTTCCCTTTGTTGCAGCAGATACAGTCTAGAAACACACTTAATTTGGAGTACAAATTCATGATGTGATATGATCAGTTTTGTTAAATATTTAATTAATAATTAATTGCTAGATTGAGGTTTTTTGTGGATTTGAGAATGGGATGTAGAAACAATATTCAATTTTAAATAAATAAATAAAATTCAGAAGTCTTTATACTAAGATAAATTCCTCCCATCATTGTAGTACATGGCTAGTCTACAAAGCACATTAATATGTAAGCAATTTATAGATAATTCACCAGAGGACATGATCAGTTACTTGTCTGAGAACTTTGCACATGTTATTTGAGAAAAAAAATGGATAAAGAAAACCAATTAATTAATTAATTAATAAGTAGAAAGGAAAGAAGGCCAATGGGTCTATCATGTTGCTGAAATGCATAAGCTTGAATTTAACTGTTGACAGATCACACTATGTGCCCAACATCTTTGGGGATAGGTTAAACTCAACCTGTCTCTGTAGCACATGATTTTATAGGAACATAAGACATATGAAAACTAAAACATATCATATCTGCGCAACAGTAGATAAAGGATACCAAGTTCATCTGTGTGACAAATACTGAATTCTGGAATGTGTGTTAATGCATTGTTTTTCTTACTCTCATGGAAACCAGCCAGACCTCTGAATCTTCTGTCACTGTAAATGTTCCTCTGAGTTAGCAGTTTGCGTGGGCAGTGAATCCCCCGTGAAGTTCTAATAAAACAGAAAAACTCCCCAATGTAAACCGATTGCTATGTCTGGGGCTTCAATCATCCTTACTCAGCAATGACATTTCGAGGAGACTGTATCACCATAATTGAAATGTTCTGTACAGGTCTGCATTAGTTTCTAGAGGATTTCATGTAGGCTTCAAACAATACACAATGGAATGAGGGATTAAATACCTGGTCTTTTAGAATTGCAGTTCATGATCATGATCTCTGGGTGCATTCTTTTCACAAAATGTTCTCCAAGCACAACCTTGATGCCTAAAAAGATAGCAGAATCTTTGTTACTCTAATCTATTCTGTATGCATAAAAGGAACGCTAAATATTTAAATACTGTATTTCTTCTCTAAGAAATTCATGAGATTTACAGCAAGTGAGTGTCTAAAACATTTGTTTAGAATCAAACTTTTATGTCCCATGCAAGCTTCATTGTTTGCAGTCCGTTAAGAGTAAGGCATATCACCTCTCTTAAAGAGAAAAAAGGAAAGATAAGCTTTTTTGCTTTTTCAATCAAAGATAAATTCAGATAGGAAATTTTAGAAGTATTCTCAATGAGTTTCTGGTTAAGGATTAAACAAGTAAATATTACCTACTACTATTTTCTTCCTTCTGTCTTTCACTCCATTTATAGCTGTTGACCGCACTCAGAAGCAATGAATAGAAAAGTGAAACATTAAGCTCTTGGACTGTCTCCTGAGATGATAAACTGTTGTCTTGGTGGATTTTTGATGTTGACATGTCCTCTATAAATCGGGTAAAGGCCTTCAACTTTCTTCGAATTTGTGCCAAACAGTTAAGATGGTAACAAAGATGCTATTGAGATGATAATGAATTGCTGTCAGTACATCACGTGTCATACTCAAATCTATGCTTGCCAGTTTCTAGTCTCTTGAGCTGCTTGATGATCAAAGAAAAATGTTTCCTTTCATTTATTTTTGCCTTTATTAAATAATTCAATGAAAATGACAGTTTGTATTTGTTTTGTCTCGCCAATAAAGCCATGTATTATAAAAAAGGAGAAGCAACCTGTGTTTATTTTCAAAGAGACAGAAGTCTGTGAAGCATTTTACATATTTAGAGTCCCAGAAGTGAATGATAAAAGAGATAAATTATTCGTAATTGTAGAAGGCTTAAAAATGAAGGCTTATAACCAGAAGGTCCTGTTCCAGCAAGGACGTAACTAGTGCATAAGTAGTTTCATTGAAATCAGGCAAATAAGCCCATGTTTAAGTGCCTTTCTGGATGAAAACCAAAATTAAGAACAGAGTAAAATTAGAGAATTAATTAATGCAAAGTGTGAAAGAAAGCACTGACTATGTAATCAGGGAGCACAACTGCTTGATATGACAGGTGAAATGCATTCATGAGACATCATGCTTTCTTATTTCAGAAAAGAGTAAGAAACATGATAAAATCATGGGGCTTCGTGGAAAATCTGGGGCTTCGGTATACGCATGGGAAATGTTGAGGTGGACAAAATCATCTTCCTTTTTTAATAAAATAAATATTCTAGTGCCTGCTTACAAATAGTAAGTTATAAAGTTAAAAATTATCATTACTGAAAGAAACACCCAGACTTATCTGAGAATTACATGGTAATGTGCCAGAGAAATGTAAATAAAGATAAAATATCTGTCATTCTTGTGCATCTGAAAGATTACAACTGATAGAGGTACCATGATGAGCCAAGATAAGCTACTTACCCTAAAAAGGATTTGGTCACCTGACAACATTTAAACACATAAGTAACATGAGTTCTTGCTTTAAAAGCAGCATCTATTCTCCAACATAGGGAGACATTTGAGAGAAATTTTCAGCCCATTTGTGCTTACTAACTGTTGTAATCCTCCTGAGGCTGGAATAATGCAACAGATAATTCTAGAAGGAAAACTTAATTCTGTAGGTATGCATTGTTACTTCACAGCCAGACCTGTCTTTGTTTTCTGCTCTTGCAGGTGTGTCAAGAAACCTTCATTAGTTGACAAAATCTTCAGGAATCTTTCATAGATCCTTCTTACAGAAGTTTTGCATTTTGTTGACGACAATATGTTTGTATGTTATAGGTTTCAGCTGCATCCTCATATGTGAGCTGGCATCACATCCTACAATTAATGTAAAGAATACATGTAATGAATGAAAATACACATAAAAGTCACATCACATATACTTTTTCAAAATTATACATATGCTCATCATCACGAAATTGGGTTTTAGTGATATTTACAAATTAAAATTATAAGAAATTGGTAATCTATGGTATAAAGATGGTTGCCATATGTAGCAAAATCCTGTGAATTTCTTAGAATGATGCTTGGAGTTATTTGTCAGGGAAAAGTATACATATGGAAAAATATATATCTAGATGTTTCACACTAGGAAGCCCTTGTTTTATCTATATTTATTGTTGCATTGCACAGATTAAATACGTCTTTTTACATTACTGCACACTGCTCTGGGGTCTCCAACATAAGAAGGACATGGATCTGCTGGACCTAATTCAGAGGAAGGCCAAGAAGATAATCAGAAGGGGCTGGAGCACCTCTGCTGTGATGACAGGTTCTGAGTTAAGGGTTGTTAAGCCTGGAGGAGAGAAGGCTCTGGGGAAACCTTAGGACAGCCTTCCAGTACTTGAAGTGACCTAAAAGAGAGCTGGAGAGGGACTTTTGACAAGGGCATGTAGTGACTGGAGGAAAGGGAGTGGTTTCAAAGTGAAAGAGAGTAGGTTTGGATGGAATATTAGGAAGAAATTCTTTATTGTGACAGAGGTAAGGCCCTGGCACAGGTTGCCCAGAGATGTGGCTGCCCTATCACTGGAAGTGTTCAGGGCCAGGCTGGATTGGGTTTTGACCAATGTGGTCTAGTGGAAGGTGTCCCAGGGGGGTTGGAGCTAGGTGGCTTTAAGTTCCCTTCCAACCAAAGTGTTTTATCAATCTATGATTTTTCCATGAAGAATAAAGGAAAACTGTCTGTTCCATTCCTTGTCTGTTCATTCTCTGCCATTACATCTTACCAGCTGGTAAGGACTCATGGAGAACATTTGCACACAACTCAGAAACCACAGTTCTCTGTGTGACCTTCTTGTGTCTTCTCCAGTCTTCATGTAGTGGATCTCAACTGGTTTGCAGACAAAGTTTCCCTAAACTTTGAATATATTCTCTAAACAGAATATATCCCATAGTCTTAGTTAATAAAAACCTTAATTAAATAAAAGCAGAATAAACAGCATACTTTATCGCAATGCATCCTGTATTATTAACCTGAATATTTTAGAACTGTCATCTTTGATTCCAGAAAATAAAGTCTGACAGAAGAAAACAATGTATTGATATAGTCATATGGAAGAACAACTTTTTGAGGGAAGCTGCAGATACATTACATATTCACATCTCTTACCTGTATTACAAGAGAGTTAAATGGCTATTCATGCTTGTACAAATCTGGTTTATACTGTCAGTTTTAGTTTTATCTTCCCATGCTGAAGCAGGATTTTGGTGCACTGCATTAACTGTGGTATTTCTGTCCTTCTGCTCCGTTATCACTCATTATGCAGGCATCTTACACATCTAAGCAAAAGCTGCTATAGGCTTAGAGATCACTTACTCTTGGGTCACAATCCCATACCCACTGACTTCTGTAGAAATGCCAGAGGCAGACCCTCAATTTTTTCAACAGTGGATAGATGAAAGGACAGACGTGTTATTCTAGGTCACATATTCAAATATGTTTACTCAAGTGAGAACTACTCCATTGCATTATCTGGCTGTAAATAACCTTTTATATCACAGTTATGAATGCTAGGAGTGAGAATGGAAAGGTCATCTGAGAAAAATTTCAGACAGAAGTGCACTTGTGCTTTAAAGAAAAAGTTCATGTCATTAGAGAAACTGCTTTGAGATGAGTTGAAATTAAGTTGAAATAATGACTGTATGAAAGTTACAGAGAAGTTACAGAGGAAGATATGTCGGCAAGCACATTCAGGGCCCTCTGTGTGCAAGGTCATGCCCTGAAAAGGGCTGGAACATTGACACTTGATGTCAGCTGCTCTGGGAAATACAGGCTGGAACCCAAAAGAAAACAGATGACTGTGTCATCAACTCAGTTTACCAGAGAGCATTGGTGCAGGTTTTGAGAGGATTGTGCTTATATCAGAAGTGTATGGTGCAACACACTGTCATTTTGCTGGTAATTGGATAGCGAGCTATATAATGTTAATGCCATTATACCACCAAAATTTTTGCACATAGAAGAACAAGCTTTTAGAGTGTATGAGGATTTTAATGGTTTTCTACTGTTTTTTCTTCATCCTTTTAATTTTTTGGTCCTGAAGTTAAAAGCTGCTTGAATCTGCAGACCAATGAGGCAGCTGTTCCAGCCTCTGATGATGAGCAAAGGGAACTAACTATCAATTAGATATGTAATGCTTTAGGCAGTTGCTTAAAATGTTATATAATTAAAGATTAGCTTTTGTATAAATGTCTTTTCCCTTAAGAAAGCTAAGTTACTTCAAAAGTTCTACACAACACTGAAATATAATAATAGGTGACAATATGTGTCTAGAAAGAAATATGAATACCTAAAGTTTAACTTCTTCTAACCTTGGCAAAGAACAGTAAGAATGGATAAAATGGAAAGGAAGGTTGCAGCTGCTTCTTCAATCCTCTCGCAGTCAGGAGACTGTTTGGAAGACTGAATGTGCCCTAAATCTGAAAGCCTGACTTGAAACGGTTTGGTGAATTCACTTTTGTGAAGGTTTCACTGCACTTGTCTTTAGCATGACTTTCTCCTCAGTATGAACTTATATTTGGTGGAAACTCTTGGATTTATTGTCCATAAAGCAGAAAATTTTGCATAGTGTGAGCAACAAAGGAATGCAATTTGCTTTTGCACATTCTTGGGCAGAGCTCAAAGAGGGCTTTTTTCCAGCCAAGAAAGAGCCTCTGATAACCATACCTAGAAAAAGAAAGCTGAATAAGTGACTATCTACAAAGAAAGATTTTATATGAAATAGTGAATGGCATCTTCATCTCTGGTACCACTCCTTTTGAGCCGCTGAAAAGGCAGAAAAGTTACTTTTTGTAACTGCCAATTGCTAGCGGAAGGGTGTAACACCTATAAATCTGTGGTCGTAAAATGCCCCTCATCTGCACCTATCCACCTCACAGACATGTGTCAAGAAGCAAGATAAAATCAACACGGCAATAGAAAAAAAAGCATATATCCTTAAAAACAATTTCTGTGCGAGAAATGTTGTGCAGTAAGTTGTCATCAGGTAGGGAAACCTCAAGGCTAATGTCAAGGTGATTTGGGAACTAAGGAGCCAATAGTGGGTCCCATCTGACCAGTGGTTCCCGCCTCTTACAGAGAATATCCTAGTGCTGGTAGACATCAACCTACTTTTTCTAACAAGCATTTCTTGCAGTTGCTACATACTACCAACCGAGGTATTGAAAAAACATAATTTTTATGTTTCTGAAATGACACTAAAACTAAAAGGCAAATAAGGTAAGGTTAGAAAAAGTCCATTCCTAAGATTTTTTTCAAAAGATCACAGCATCTGTCATTTTGTATTCACACATTTTAATATAAATGTAACTTTAATTGAATACAGTGCTAGAAAGATACTACATATAAAAGCCAAAGCTTTTATTTACAAAATTCTTTACCTGTTGTTATTGCACGCTGTAACTAGTTCAAAAATCAGTTCCTTTTTTACTTCAATACAAATGTAAAAAAAGTTATTTATACAAATTGCAATGTTCATGTGGGAAATTTTTTCTTAGGTGATAGATCAATGCAGCATTTGCAAACAAAAGTAGAGATAGGCTATTAGACATAAAAATAAACAAATTTTTTAAAAAATTTCCAGATTTCCTTTATAAAGGGAAAACCTAGCTGTATTTGTCAAAACATACTCAGCTTTTTGAGGGACATAATGCCCATAATTCTGTTCTGGATTGCTATACCAGTAAAAAAATAATTTTGCTATTGTTGTTGGTTTGTGGCTTCACATATCTGAAGACAACAGGAGTATGTACAAGTCAGGTGAAGAAATATCCCACATGTAATTTAATTTTATCTGCTAGTCCTGAACAGGAAATGAACATTTGGAATTCTTGTATTTCCTCAGAGTCAAAGGAATGTGGGGGGTGTGTGTGGGTGTGTGTGTGTAAAAACATTTACTGTGGAGTAATCCAAGAGCAACATAACTTTTGGGATTAGGATTGCTGATTAGAGTGTTTCACACCTCTCAGTGAAATAAATGAGTTTCATATATTTAATTGCTTACATTTTGTTGTGTTATTTTGTTTTAGTTTTTTGTTTGTCTTCCTTTTTGTGATCCGCAGTTCATACCAAACAAACCGAGATGTGTTCTGAGAGCAATATACTGAGAGTATGTCTGCTCCACATGCTTTAGTGATACCTCAATGCAAGGTTATTGTCAATGAAACTGTAATGGTGTGGAGCTTAGCATACCTGAGTAGTGTTCCAAGTCCAACAGACAACTAGTTGGAATTGCCTCTGTGCTACGGGTGTAGTAGCAAGTGTGTTTTACATTTAGCCAGGTATGATGACAAAAGCTGCAAACTCACTTCTGTCAGCAATATGAACATGTGCTGAAAAATCTTAAGAGTAGGAATTAACAACAAACAAAAAACAAAACAAAAAAGTCTAAAGTACACACCAAGAAAAAAGCCCCAACAAACCCAAAAAAGAACACCCAAACAAACAATGTTGAAAACCAGCCAGCATGAAGAAACTATTTCTGTCCTTAGCTTAGGTAGAACACACCTTAGTATAGGTAGAATTTTTTGGGGGTGAAAACTAATGAAAACATTCTCATTTCTAATGAAAACTGATGAAAAAATTCTCAGCAGTTTTTGAGATTCCGTCAAAAATATTTAGCTTAGAAAGTGAAAACAGAGGCATATTTTTAGAATTTATAAAACTGTCTTATTTTAATGTGTTATTTTATATTGATCAGATAGTCTTCAGTTTGGCTTTTGACACTAAATTTTATTCTTTCATGGCCTAATGAAGGCAATGAACTTAGCTTCCATATTATGACTTTAGATTTCATATCAAGGTGAAAAGAGGGTTCCATTTTTCTGAATTCAGTAGCTTGATTTATTACTTGCATAGTTATTACTAGCAAATCTATTGCTTGCATATGTAACACAATTATCTATTTGTAGTAGTTTATGAGGGGCATATGTGACAGTGTATGTTTTTAGAGGAATAGGATTTCAGAACAAGAGCATGAAGAGATAAATTATCAATGCATACATTTAAAAAAATGTAATAAAATCTTTCAACAGTCACTATCAAGACAATGAAATAAATTGCTTTTGAATACTTTTTCTAGCAGATGTCAGCGATCTTACTTATCGCGGAACAAGCTACATTTGAACCAAGCAGCTCAGTATCACATTGAGGGATGTGGTTGCTGATTGAACACAGGTGTAATGGTTGATATGCTGTCACACGGTCTGATGTTAACCTAAGATCTTTGTTGAAATACTTATTACTGATGGCACCAAATGTAATTGCTAATTTTCTGCCTGAATGGTTACATATTTTCTCCAAATCTTAAGAGTTATTCATCCCTTTTCCACTGCCCATTTCTCAGAGTTTAAGGCATATGTGTCACTGGTCCACAGAACAGTAATTGAACCTGTCACTTGCAATCTACTGACTTAATTCCTCAGAAATGTATCCACTGCTTCATTCACCTTCCCGCTTATTTTTCTCTAGGTATCAAATGTCCAGCTTAAATCCAGGTTAATATTTACTTTGCAAATCTGTGGTCACAGAGAAAAGTATTCAGAAACATTCTGGGCTGATTATTCGTCTGGATTCATTGAAGAACTCTTGTTTAAAATGAACTGTCCACTACTAGGTTAATCTTAATAAATGAATCAATTAAGTTGCAGGAGTTAAACTAGGTAGAAAATATTATTCAAGAACATGGCTACATAAAATTCAGGCCCACTGAATTTTTTTTTTAGTCTTCCTGAAATCTGGATTACATGAGTGATTTTTGCCTAAATGGATAGCTACAGTTATGCAGTTTTGGTGACCAGTGCTTTGAATGATAGTACAAAGAACAAGTGTGCCTGCAGAAACTTTTAATAGGAGCTCTATAAAGTAATCAGAACCACAACAAAATAATCTTGAAGTGATTACCTACATAATAGTAATTGGGTGTTTTTAGGCTGTAGACTGTTGTACAAGTGACTGCCTTAATAAATTCACATTGGAAAACATTAATTATTTGATGATAACCGAGGCCAGAAAATTGAAAAAGCAGAATCACTAAAAGCACATGATTCAAGCAGAATTCATGCTGGTTTTTTTCAAGTGGAAATTTTATGAAATGCTTATGAATGTTCAACTCAAGTTTATCTATCTATGTATCTATTTACCTATCTATCTATGTGACAGTATAAAAGAAATCAACTCAGAAAATACTGACGCAGTACAGACAGCCTGAAATACAGAACAGTACTGCATGCAGTGTCTAAAAAATTCTTTTTGAAGTATTGCATTTCGAAGCTGTTTCACTGCCTCATCACAAATATACAGACTTGCACAATGGTTTACATCTAAAGGAGTTATCTGCACAAGGTTCGTAGTAGTTACTATTGAGTGAATGGATTTCTTTAGCATGAATTCAGTATGTTGTCAGTCACTTACCAAGGATCTCTCTGTCTTAAGCAAGAAAGAATATCTTAAATTCAACTAAAGAATCTCCTGCCTCGAGAGTCATGCCTGCTCAAAGGGTGAGTCACCTGCCCTGCCCTGCCCTGCATGCAGTAGTTATAATTTAGAGAGAACTCAAACTGGAGTCATCCAAAAATTGGTCATTGTTACCAAGTCTCTCCACCTGGAAGAGAACCCTGAGAAGCATCCTAACTCCAGTGGAGAATACCACCAGGCAGACACACTGCCTAGACAAGAGAGCTCAAAGGTTCACTTAGGCAGGAATATTTGTAGAAAAAAGTGGTTGGCTCATAGTTAAATTGCATGCAATTGTTATAAACGTGTTCGTGGATGTTAAATGTTAATTGGCTATGGTGGGGGTGGATTTTGTGACCGGTTAATTATAAGACTTAAGGTTAATTAATGTCAGCGCTCAAAGTATACAGGTGTAACGCTCCCATGTAACCACTAGATGCCAACAGCCTATGAGGTGTCTTACATCACCCCAACATCCTGGGACATGATTGGTAGACTCAAAGAACCAATGGGAAGGAGAATGGAGGAAATTATTGGACATGAACGCTTCCTGAAATGAGCCAATGAGAAGACCCTAAAAGGACCAATGGGAAAGCGGATTGAAAAAAGAACCAGTCATGGTGAACCAGAGACTATTAAGAACTCTTGCAGGGTTTCACCCCACATCTTCCTACTGTTACCTTTGCGTGTGGGGAGCACCCAGCACTCTTGAGAGTGCTGATCCTTTCTGCTTTGTCTTTGGGGTCCTGGGCCTATCCTGGGTCCCCGCTTCCAGTTGTTTGTGGTTTTGTTTAGAAAATCAGTTAAACCTGTTCAGGTGACTGACTGTTTATTTCACAATGGGAGAAGTATCCATGAAATTCCTTGTGCCCATAACTTTCTTTGTTCCTTGATAAATGAGTCTTGGAAAAGCCACACACTATTCATGCATTAACTTCATGATCAGTGTTCCAAGCTCATGAACGTGGATGTTCACTGAGCCACTCTGCTCCTTTGTGGTTTTCCTAGAGGAGTGCTTTGCACACATATAGCTTGAGATTTTGCCTCCTTTGAAACCAGTACCAAACCGCTGCTTGTTTGGTTAAGGGATCCAGTGCATCTGTCACACTACATAATACTAGAAAATGTCTGAATGAAAGATGGAAGAAATTTAGTAGTACAAGTATGCTGCAAGACTTAATGAATTAGAAAAAGGCACTTTAGCATTTCCTCAATGCCACCTGTATGTTCCTTCCTCCCTATTTTTGAAAGAGTATTTTACAGCAGTAATAGTATCTATAAATACTTTTTTTTTAAAGTATAGGACATTAAGAAGGCTGTTAACTGTAACACATTTAGAGAAGAATTCCTCAGTCTTCTCATGTTAAAAACTTCTGTCACTCCCTCAGAATGGACACATACCCAGTGGTTGGTCTCTTGGAAATTCTACCCTATATAGGAAATTTCCTCAAGAAATATTTACATCACTTTGAAATGTACTACCAATGACTCTGAGAGGTGAAAAAAAACATCCCAGGATAGCACTTTCATCCTAAAAAAAATTTATTGTAGGATGAGATATTTTACCACTTTCTAATTCAAATTTTCAAGCTTAATTGAATTGAATTTAAATGGGTTGGAGTGGGCAGGGTTGACTGATGTATTGTACAAAGGAGAGATCATGCTGTGGAACCAATGAATGTACTCTTTTTCATATAATTTATTATATTTTTAATCATTTATTTTTTTACTAAATTTAGGAATTTTTTTCACTATTTTTAGGAAAGCAAAAGAAAAAGGAATACAACATGTGAAGATCTAAGACATGGAATCATCTTGAGAGACTTCAATGCAAACAGACAATTCAGACCAAATAAATGTGAAACTTAGGTTATAATTTTATTTAGCTGAAATGTTTTTGATTATACCAAAGGATTAATAGTGCAGGTTTTGAAATAAAAGAAGATAGATTGCATCAAATTTTAATTTTGACAAACTTCCATAATTCAAGTGTAAATTTCAAATGCAGAAGAAACTTCTGATGTAGAATTATTCCTATTTGGTCTGCCAGTTAACTGTGTCCTACCAGCATTAAAAATGTCTTATCAAAGACAGTATCCCTGGTTTATATGTAGTTGTACTACAGCAGTGCACATTCTTTGCCATTTGTGAGGAGTGGTGCTATAGTGAGGCAAGATGTTTCTTTCTGCCATTCTTATATTAGGTGAACAAATCTTTTCCCGAAGTTAGTAACTGGTGCTACTGCGGGATTTTTCAAAGTCAGGTAAGCATTTCTTAAAAGGTGTTCATCCTGAGATTCTTCAGCTTCTGTGAATTTTGCACGCAACTCTTCAAAAATCATCAAACACTGGGCTCCTGGTTTGTCAGACTTCTCTTTTTCAGAAAAGATGTAACGTGTATTAAACTCTTGTAACACTCTCCAAGAAGTTTAAAAGGAGATTCTAATTATACCTGTTCAGTTGTGGGAATTTGTGATCTGGCACAAATGACCTCGCACAGACAGTAAGAAGGCGAAGCTACAAGAAGGGATAGAATGGGCTGAAGGAGGATGTCAAAGACAGAACAGATTCTTGCAAGGAAATGAGGTTTTCTTTGGTGTTGAGATAATAAAATTCATCAGCGTTGCCTTGTAGTCATCCTGGAATGGGAACACTTAGGATACCAAGCTCAGGGCCCACTATTAGGCAGCGGAGCTGGGCTGAGGTATGGATCCATGGTTGCACTGAGGTGCCCCATAAAACTGATTTCAGGATTGGTGCTGCTTACAAGTATGATATCGTTATCTCTAAACTGGAGAAGCATGGATTTGACAGATGGATGACTACGTGGATAAAGAATTACCTGGATGTTTGCATTTAAAGGGCTGCTGTCAATGGCTCAATGTCCAAGTGGAGCTCCATGGTATGTGGCTTTCCTCGGGGTTTGGTATTGGGAGTGGCTCTTTAACTTCTTTCCAGTAACATGGACAGTGGGATCTGTGCACTCTTAGCAAGTTTACTGAAAACACCAAGCTGTGTGCTGCAATCCACATGCTGGAGGGAAGGGATGTCAGGAGAAGGGACCTTGACAGGCTTGAGTGTTGGCCCCATGTGAACCTCATGAAGTTTAACAAGGACGAAATCCTGCATCTGGCTTGGGGAAAACTCCAAGCTCAAATACAGACTTGAAGGAGAATGGAGTACCTAAAGGGGGCCTACATGAAAGCTGAAGAAGGATTTCTTACAAGGCTTTGCAGTGACAGGACAGTCACTTCAAACTGAGAGAGGATAGACTTAGATATAGAGAGAAATTCTCTACTGTTAGGGTACTGAGACCCTGGCACAGGTTGCCTAGAGAAGCTGTGGGTGCCCCATCCCTGGGAGTGTTCAAGGCCAGGTTGGATGGGGCTCTGAGAAGCCTGGTCTGATGAAAGGTGTCCCTGACCATGGCAGGGGAGTGGGAATGAGATGATCTTAAAGGTCCCTTCCAACCCAAGCCATTCTATGATTCTGTAATTGATTCTATGAAGTGTATATAAGGAAACTGTGACATCTTGGTAGACTCCATGTCAAACACGTTCATGTGGTCCAATTCAGCCCAATACACCATTAGTTTTTGGGGGTTTTTTAATATTGTAACACTAATATGTGTTTAATTCACCTTCAGGTGGATCATAAAAATTCCCAAACATGTTTCCCAAAACAATGTTTGGTTTAAGTATATATCTCATGACTAGATCACATTGTGTGCGCTCTGCCTATGTGTATTCAGAGTTCTTATGATCATGAGAACCTACCTAAATGTCAGCCTCAAAGCTTTATGAGACAACCTAATTGTTTTATTTGAATATCATCTTCACAACTCATTTGCTGCTGTCAGGCTGGCATCTCATCATGAAATAGATAGTGCTAATTAAGTAGTCAGTCTTAACATTAACATCCTTTATTTAACTGGTAGTGATCAGATGGAACAGTGGGATCCAGCTATATTAAATGCCTAATAAAAGTCTTACACATGCACCATTTACAACATGAAGTATTATCCAATTTTGGAAACTATGTCTTTTTGTTCTGTTTTAGTTATTATTGTATTAAACTCTGTCTAATTTACAGAGTTTGCACTGATCATTAAGAAATGTAGCACATTTAATTAACTTTCTGCCCTGAAAGACTTTAATTGAAATTCTATTTTGTTTTCAAATGGAGAAATAAATACTGTGTTCTGATTTTAGTTCCTAAAACATATTTATCCCCACTAGTCCCCAAAATTCAAAATTCAAATCTGAATGACTGACAGTCTTCACTAAACTTAAAAATGATGTATTTAGTATATACATTGAATGAAATCTTATAAAAATAAAATTTGATATTGAAGGAGACATACACTGAAAACTAAACAGTTCTGTTTATTAGAAGAATGATACTATCAAGAACAAAAGTTCTGAAAGAATGATGTTGGAAAAATTCATTTGGGGTACTTTAAATACATTGTGATATATTCAGTTAAACAAGGATGACCTGAGAAGGTAAGAGTAATTCTTAACACCAAAAATTAATATATGGATCAAAAATCAGACAAATAGGGGATACCTGTGCTTTGCTGATGATGTGCAGATGATAGGAAGGAGAAGGCAGAATAACAAATCCCAAAGATGTTTGCTTTCATAGACAGCTCTAGAAAACATTCCACAGCACAGATGACGACACTTTCAGAGGGGTCTTCAAATAAAAGTTATCTAACAAAAATAGAAATAAACCCCACCCCAAGTTATTTTAAGGTAAAATAACTTAGAAAAGATAGACACAGGTGAATCCTTGCCTTCAAATTCCATATTCTCATTTCTCTTTTCTTGTCTTCCTACTTCTTGGAGGTATGTCTCTCCTACACAGACCTATAGATAGTAAAGATGTAACAGTCCAAATACAAGTAGGGGTGAATTCATCCACACAAATGAAAAATGTTACATACATAGATGATCTTTTGTATATGCATACCAAAGTAAAATTTTTTTTCTGAAGGGCGTTTAACTACATTTCCACACAGAAAACAGCCGAATAAGATTTTTAATATTATTTGGGAAAAAAAGTTTGAGGCTATAGCCCCTGACTTAAACAGAAATGTGTCTTCATCAGCAGTTCAGAAGCTAGTTTTATTAGACCTTTCTTAATCACACAGCATGGCATAACTGATTTCACTAGCCATTCTCATTTATACTTCTGTTAGTCAATTTTTAGTTTCCAGTTGAAAGCAAATTTATAATGGGAAGATAGAGTGAAATCATGGTTGAGCAAGATTGTGACAGCATCATTTCTATAATAAGCATGATCTTCTCTGGCTAGAATTTAGTAAGTGATTGCATAATTTTTCCAGGATCAGGTAAGTCTTACTACTTATCAATTTTGTATTGACTTAAGGGAAAAAGATCTGCAAACTAAATGCCAGAAAACTCTCATAATGAAGTCACAAACTTGATAGAAGTAATGACTACTTTGCTACTTTGCAGAAATTTCACTGTGTGGCAGATCTCTTCTGGTATGGTCAGAACATGATGGGATGTAGGTTAATGGAAAATGTTCTGTAGCAGGGACACAAAACAGTATTGAATTAGCAATTGAATTCGCCATTCAATTTTGAGTTTCACGTATTTGCTATTCAAGGATAAACATGATTCTTTCAAACTTTCTTTGCATTGGCTCTTCTGCAAGACATGATTCTTTTAAAACTTTGATGCTTTAGACAGCTTCTTAGATGATCTTAATATAATTTTGGTGCGTAATATCATAAACAGTACATCACAACCTAGAATAATACAGTAAGTAAGTATTCTTTTTCCTTTGGCTCTCTAGCTCTCTTAACTCCTGGAAATCTCTTCAACCCTAGACATCTCATTATAAGAGAGAGGTAATTAAACTCTTAAGAAGGTTAGCAAACAGCATAAAATTATCATCAGAATGGAGAAAGTAGCATAAAGGAAAAAATTAAGAAGGATAAATATGTATAAATTAGCCATGAAAATGAGGGAGATACAGTTAGAAATCTTAGTAACAGTCAAAGTGTACTGTAAACACCAGAGGGAGTTTATTAGTTTTTGAGCAGCTGGAAAATTAAAATATTTGAGTACTAGGAAACACTTCTTTGACAGTTGAATATATCAATCCATTTAATATTTTTCCAAGTAGAATGTCAGAAGCTATGAAATTTTGACTGGGCAAAGCACTAGAAAATGTATCACATTAAATTTTTTGTCACTGTTAAGCATAATTGTTATATATTAGAATTAGGAATTATCAAAGTCAATGGATTTTTTCAGCACATCATAGAGTACCTCATTACTTCTTACTCATAAGTTTACTAGTGATTCCAACAAAGGGACATTTAGAGAACAAGCAGTAAGAAGAATACTGGAAGCTCCAAACCCAACCATAAATAAAGAATTAAAGAAACAACAAAAAAAGGAGTTGGAGCCAAGATTGTTTTCTAGGAAGTGTACCAAGATGTTTTTAAATTTCTGAAGAGGAAACAGAGGGTTTACTGTGATTATCAACTACTATTGAAAATTAAGTCACATAATGGTATAGAAATGTAGGAGTGTCTAATGTCAAGAAAAATATAGACAGAACGGCAAGTAAAGAGTAACTCTACCCTCTTTGAGTTTACTACTAGTGCCTTGTCCTAGCACTACATGGCTTTGTAAAGTCCCTCTCCGGTGTTCTTATAAATCCCCTTCAGGTACTTAAATGCTGCTCGAAGTCAACCCAGACGGTTCTTTTCTTTAGGCTGAATAACTCTCTCAGCCTTTCCTCAAAGGAGAGGTTCTCCATCCCTCTAATCGTCTTCGTGGTCCTCTTCCCAACTTACTCCAACAGCTCCACGTCCTTCCTGTGCTGGAGGCAGCTCTGCAGGTGAGGTCTCACCAGAACAGGGCAGAGGGGCAGAATCCCCTCCCTCCCCTGCTGCCCACGGGGCTTTGGATGCAGCCCAGGACACACTTGGCTTTCTGGGCTGGGAGTGCCCATGGCCGGCTCAATGTCCAGCTCTCACCCCAGCCACCCCCAAGTCCTTCTGGGCAGGGCTGCTCTCGATCTGTTCATGCCCAGCCTGGGTTGGCACCAGGGGTTGTTCTGACCCAGGTGCAGCACCAGCACCCGGCCTTGTTAAACTTCATGAGATTCCCATGGGCCACTTCTTGAGCTTGTCCAGGTCCCTCTGGATGGCACCCCATTCTTCAGACATGTCAGCCGCACCACTCAGCTTGGTGTCATCTGCAAACTTGCTGAGGGTGCACTCAACCCCTTCATCTGTGTCTTTAATTAAGACATTAATAAGGATTTGATCCAATACAGCCCCCCCCATGAGGGTCACCACTTGTCACAAGGCCCATCAGAACACAGTCATTAAGCTTCTGGATGCGACTGTCTAGTCAATTCCTCATTCACTGAATAGGCCAGCTGTCAAATCCTTCCTTCTTTGAGTAGAGAGGATGTTGAGTAGGACTATGTAAAAGACCTTACAGAAGCCTATAGCCCTTCACTTGTTCACTGATGTAGTCATTCCATCATAGAAGACCACTATGTTGGTTGGGCAGGGCTTCACCTCGGTGAAACCATGCTGACTGTCCCAAATCGCCCCACTCTTCTCCATGTGCTTTAGTACAGTTTCTAGGAGGATCTGTTCATGATCTTCCCAGGCACAGAGGTGAGGCTGACAGGTCAGTAGTTCCCTGAGGTCCCCCGTTCTACCCTTTTTAAAAGATGGGTACAATGTTTCCCGTTTCCAATCATCTGAGATTTTACCTGATTGCCATAAATTTTCAACTGTCATAGAGAGTGGCTTGGCAACTACATTAGTCAGTTCCATCAGGACTCTGGGATGCATCTTATCAGTCCCAGAGATGCATGTGCCATCATCAACTTCCTCAGGTGGCCACTAACCTGATTTTCACTTCCAATGGGAAGGACTTTGTTCCCTCAGTTCCTGTCTTGCAATCCACCCACTCAAGAAGTGTAAGAGAAATTGCCGTTGAAGACTGAGGCAAAAATGTTGCTGAGTACCTCAGCCTTCTTGTCAGTTGTTCCCAGTTTAACAGCCTTCTTTTTTGGAAGTGGAGCATGTGGGTGTACACCTTCTTTCTTTGATCTTCCTTTTCTGTCTAACCTACCTGTAGAAACCCTTATTGTTATTTGAATTCCTTGTCAAGTTCAGCTGCAGCTCCTTCTTGAGGTTCTTCATTCCATCCCAACACAATTGAACATCACTGCCACACTCTTCCCAGGATACCTGTCCTTGCTTCTACCTCCTGTGCACTTGCTTACTGCCCTAAAGTTTGACCACCAGGTCCCAACTCAGCCATGTCAGTCTCTTGCCTTCCTTGCCTGATTTCTTGTGCCTCCAGATCACTGGTTGTTGCAACAATGGTAGAGGTCCTTAAGGACCTCCTAGTCTGTTCTCCTACCTTGTTCCTGAGAGTAGATTCCCACTATCTCCTTGGATAGATGGAATTTTGTTTTCCTAAATTCAGGGTCCTGACTTTACTCTTTGCCTGACCCATATCCCTCAGGACTTCAAACTCTACCAGTTCACATTCACTTCAGCCCAGGCTGTCTCCAATCTTGGTGTCTCTGATCAGCTCACTGTGTTGGTGACGAACAGATCCAGCATCACATCACCCCTGGTTAGCCTGTTACCTGGCTTAAGAAGTTATCCACCATGCATTCCACAAGTATCCTGGATTCCCTAGAGCTCATTGTACTATTTTCCCAGCAGATGTCTGGGTTGTTGAAGTCTCCCAGCAGGACCAGAGGCTGGAGCCTGCTGCCTTCTGCAGCTGAAGCAAGATCAGGCTCCCATTTATCAGGGGCCTGTAGTAGACAGCAACCATGAGGGTCCCTTTGTTGCCTCAGTCTCTGGAGCAACAATGCTATTAAGCTTGTTGAAGTGCTGTTTGGGACACTTTTGGTGTTCTTGCTCTCCCACAAGTCAAGCTATTGTTGAAAGAACACACCACTCTTTAAAACATATTTTAGATCAACAAAAAGGAGGGTTGCCTCAGTCTCTGGAGCAACAAACAGCTTTCAATTTGCTCATGGCTGTTCTTTGCTCTTCACATTCTTTCCACCTTTTCACTCAGAGGGCAAACCTACACCTGTAAAGGTGGCACTTAGGGACATGGTTTAGAGGTGGATCCAGCAGTGCTGGAATTCATGACTGTAAAAGCCTTTTTCAAACTAAATTATTGTAATGTCCTATCTGTTATCTTTTGGATCTCTGCTTTGTGGCTGATGGCCCTGCAGCAAACTGAAATCCTATGGTCCGCCTGTTTGCTTACACTGATAGGATGTGTAACTCCTGATTTTTGTAAATTTAGGGTTACTGTGTCAACGATTGATGTGACTTACGAATTTGCATTAACATTTCCCTCATTACTAAATTAAACATTTTCATGCTTGCCGTAACAGCAACAAACTAGACTTATGCCACCACATTTGTACAGCTGTCCCACCCCAGTCAAATCAAAGTGAAACAGTCCCTGCCTTTCAGTGACATCTGGAGTAGGCCATTCTTCTGTCTTCTGCAGAAAAAACGAAACCAAAAAACACTGCAGTGAAGAACATCACAAAACACGCTGTATATGTATAAAAGATTTGTTTTTCTTAGAATTATCTATCCCAGTCTACTTTAATATCAGTAAGTAAAATAATTTATTCATTCCAAGGAATCTCCAAACAGATGTTAAATTTGTTTCAGCAGTTTAAAGGAGAATTACTTGGAAAAACAGTAATACACCTGTTTTATTGCTTCTTTATGGTTTTGTTTTAGTTTGGATTTTTTTTTCTTTCCAGGTATCATTATATCTGTTGAAAGCCTCAAGTTATATTGTTTTAATGTAGTCCATCTGCAGATATATATTTAATTCCCCTCCAAACCTGTTTTACTTATTTTCATTCTATTTTTTTCTTTGCCTATATGTCTTTTTTTCTTATTTATTTTCTGTATCTGTTATTTGTGTGTGCAAAGTAATTGAGAATAATTTTGAGAAGATGCTAAACTAAGTTAAAGTTTCATCCTATCAGTAGACCCATTTATCTTAATGATTTCAAATAACCTTATATGCTCTGCAGAAACTTACTTCATGCTTACTAGCATGGCAGCCTTCATTTTATCCATGTATTAAAGCAGCTGAGCTACTGCGTATACTTAAAAGATGATCTTCATCTGAACGGATGAAAAATTCTCAGTAGATAACTTCTGTGTTGGGTGTATCCTGTCCTGTAGGAAAAACGTACTTGCTCAATATGCTTTGAAGCATATATTTTTTTACCATAAAGAATTCAAAATAATGCACATTTTTTTACAACTAGGGTACTCACCATTTTTCCCCCCTATTCATTCCAAAACACATTTTTGTTTGAAAGCCCATCATAGTATCTTTTTCATTTTTTCCAGCTGTAACTAGGCATATATTACAGAAAGTAGGTAATAAAGCTATTAATTATTTTCACATACTTTCTAAAATGTATGGATCCTAGAGATATTTGGAGGTATGAAGGACGTGTGGAGCAATTTTGCCTTCGTGTCCACTAAAAAAAACCAGTGACAGTCCTGAAATAAAAAATACTTTCTTTCAGCTTGTTCAATGTATCTTTAAAACCCTGCATCCCAGAATGACTCAACTTTATTTACTGTTCAGTGGAGTTGTAGTGTTGGGTGTGATCTGGCTGTCATTTGGGTGCCACAAAACCACATTCTTCTTTTTAATAGATGCTCCTCAGCCAGCTCATAAATTCTGGGATACACTAATGCCTTGCAGTAGTTCAGGATGCTGAAGTCTGCATTATATCACAGTAGCTGTACTCCAGCTGCAGGATGACTAGACCTTGGGAGAGAAGAAAAGTACGACACAAGTGAAACACTGATTCTATCAAGCATTTTGTCAGCAGAGGGAAACATTGAATGGGTATGACAAACCCAAAATCAAACACAGCAGTTTGACTGGAATATGTGGAGTATTTCAATCTAGATAAGCTTGAAGCAGGTAGTTAGATTTGTCTATTTCTTACTTTTCTTTTTCCTTTTTTTTTTAAATTTAAATTCAAAGAGATTACATTTTCCTGTAGAGACATTTTAGTATCTATTGAAAAACCTGTAATTAATTTTTCCAATCAGTTAAAATAAATCTTTAGGTATTTAGGGAAACCATTTCAGAAGGATACAAACCAGTATTGCATAGTACAAATTCCTTCCTGGGCTCTAAATAATTATTTTCTTCAATACTGTTCAAGACAGAAACAGAGAGAAACAAGCTATTTTGCTAACAGGGAGCTGAGGTTGTGTGGTAGGTTAAACATTTTCCAGATTTCTAGGATTTTTTACATACTAGCAAGAAAGAATAGATTTCATATGATTGTCGTGACTTTTCAAATGTGTGGCTTGGCAAATACAGACGACTTCATCAAGACTTTGGAATGTACTTGTGCATGTTCAGGAGACTCACATGGCCTCAAATCTGAACTTGCTTTTTGTCCCGTCCCTGCCTTAATGTTAAGGATCTTAAGATGTAGGAAGAGATAGCACCCTTGAAAACAGAATAAAAAATATTGTGGAGTATTTCAGCCTTCTTCCTGTCAATTGTCACGAGTTCTCATATCCTATTCATCAGATATATATTTTTTTAATCTTGATTTTCTGACCAAAACTCTTATTATTCTTAGCATCCCTTGCCATATTAAACTTCAGCTGTGCCCTGTCATTCCTCTCCCTACATACTTCATAGGACATATATCCCGGTTGCCTCTGCCTATGTGTTTTATTCTTACATTTGGGAATATGTGGGAATGAGAATGAGAGTTCTTGAGCTTTAAGAACAAAGTTCTTACAGAGCTGTGAGCTCTGTTCAGCTCTTTTTATCTTGAGACCAATTTCCCAGGGAGTCCCTTTCCTTAAACAATTGATGAGATGTTATTTGAAAATTCAGTGTCCTGCCTAGTCTTCACCTGGCCCATGTACCTCAAACATGTGAATTTCAGCAGGCCATGATACTTTAAGCCCAGGCTCAACCAATCTTGACCTCTCTAATTAGTTAACGTGTCAGTAAGCAACGAGCCTAGTTATTTCTCTCTTCTAATCATGTGTTCTATCACCTGGATTAAAAATTATCATCAGCATGCTCCAGGAATCCCATGGACTGCTTACATCTTGCTGTGTGTCTTTTCCAGCATATGTCAGGCTGATTTAAGCCTTTCAGCAGGAACAGAGTCTGCAAGCAAGATAACTTCCAGTTAACAGCCTCCCCTTAGTCAGGCAAGCTGTAGTAAACACCAGCGAGGAAATTTCCTTTGTTTTCTTGGCCACTAAATTTTACCCATTCCTTCATCATGATTTTTCAAAGACAGCTCTGTGCCGTCAAAATTTTTTTTTTATATGGAAGGCAATCCCTTTATCTCCCTTCCTGGCCTGTCCTTGAAGGCCAATTCAATACTGAGACAAATATTTTTTTTCACTTTATTAAGCTGTATTAAATTAAATTTCTTTAAACACTTGGTAGTAAATCAGCACCAAAACCTAAAATTTTGGGCTACTGTCCTTGTTAGTCAGTAACCTCCAACATGTTTTACATTTGCCAATATTTAATAGTGTAAGAAAGTAAATGAATGTATAGCATTTGGATTGGCATTCCTAAAAATTCAGAAGTCACTTTTTTATTGGATAGTAACAGTTACTGAGCAACACTTATATTGTAGATACCAACCCAGATAAGACCTTGGAGTCACAGGCACCAGCATCTAATTTCCAAGCATGAAAATCCCACTTAATATGTGTTTTTCTAAAGGTGGGGAGTGCTCTTATGGATGAGCAAGTCCAAAGGATGTAATTCCACACTGCGCAGGGTACTGTACTATTCTCCAGTTCACTGGACTTACTTGTGAAAGAAACTCAGGCATAAAAACTGAGGAGCAGTGCTCCCACTAACACCCTCTATCTACAGCACTGAAATTCTCATTAGATAAAAAGCCCTCTCCTTCCTTCCTTCCTTCCTTCCTTCCTTCCTTCCTTCCTTCCTTCCTTCTGAATTCCTTCCGAATTCCTTCCGAATTCCGAATTCCTTCCTTCCGAATTCCTTCCTTCCGAATTCCTTCCGAATTCCTTCCTTCCAAATCCTTCCTTCCTTCTCTCTCTTTCTCTCTCTTTCTCTCTTTCCTCTCCTCTCCTTCTTTAGAGTTGTGGCTCTGTATAGGTGTGTGCTGCTGTAGGTGTGACTGAACAGTCTAGCAACTCTTTTACCTGCATCTGACAGAACCCAAAACTAGGCATTGCACTTGACTCAGATCTCACCTAATATATCAGGTATGAGACAACACTTTAGAAAATATATTGATTACTGTCATTATATAAAATACAGAATAAGAAAATTATCTATTATATTCTATGAATTTATTGAAGAATAAAATGTCTTAGAGAACTGCAGAGTAGGACGTTTCACTTCAGGTTCTGGTTTTGCCTAAGAAGTTTCAAATCTACGGCTTCACAAAATTGTTTAGTCACCTGTTGGGCAGGAGTATGCTCCACCATGCTGGATGATTCTTTGCAACTGCCAGGAAGGAATTCAGCATTCATAAGGCAGGGAGAAGGAAAGTGAAAGAATGTGATGAGATGGCATTGACTAGATGGCTGGTGGGTACAGCATTTTTCATGAGTAATTTTGACCTCGTCAAATGGAAGGTTGAATTTAGGCTTACATGGCCATCTCCTTGGAAAATGTTTTCATATTAAATTGCAAATGATATTATTAAAAACTCCAATAAGAAGTTGATATTCTGTTAGGCTGAGTTAAGAAATGGTTTCCTGATCCTTACTGGATATAGATATAAACCATTCACCCTATTCCTTCTCCATGGGTAAGTGTTTCAGGTCAGCATAGTTCTCGCCATAGATATCTACGTCTATCTGTGAACCCAGTCCAGTAAAATCTCGTTTTTTTCCATAGCACCTTGTCTTGGGGTGACTTTATGATGTGTAGCCTCTATCGCTGCTCTATGCACAGAAATGAATTTTTGTGCCTTTCTATGCCTTTAAACTGAGCCTGAGAGGGGGGAGGAAAACCTGAGCAAAACTTTTTCAGAGCAGTTTGCAGCTTGTTCAAGGTCACACAGAGATAGAGACTTTTTTTCAGCCCCGGCAGAAGAGCGAGAGGGAAGGAAAGCACCCGGCTTGCTTTTCTTTCCATCCAGCTTTCAGCTGTTTTTTTTCCTCAGCTCCTTTTCCTCTGGAGAGTTGGACTTTTGTTTTCCTGGGACTTCGTTTTTTCCCTTTTCTCTCTGCTGGACTGTTTCAACATCAGAATACAACAGGAGGAATTTCCACCGAGGCCTTGGCCCTGGACACGGGCCCACCACCCTGTCCCAGCTCCAAGGAGGGGGAGAGAGAGATCTACGGAAGGACTCTGAATTTCCCCCCGGATTTTTCTCAGCAGAGCGGGAAGTTTTATCATTTAGCATCATTATCCTTTTCCTGTGGGTTTGTTAAATAAATAGTTTTTATCTCTTTCACTTTCCTTCGAGGAAAATTTATTTTTTCCCGAACCTGGTGGGGGAGGGATGGTTGTAGCCTGCCTTCTCTCAGAGGATATATTTCTAAATTTGGCCAAACCGGAACACACCTTCTATATGTCAGAGAAGGAAAATGGAGATAACCCACTCAATATACTGTCCCATCTTAACAAACTCATGCTTATCTGCTTCCAACTGCTGGGTTATTTCTCTCCTATCAGGCTTGTGATGGTTGCTGACAGCGAAGTTTTTAATATCCCCCAGACAAGTAGTCCACTTCTGAAGCCTAACTGATGAATTACTAGAAGCATCTGCAGAATTATAAGTACTTGAAAAAGGGTAATTCTTTGCTTGCCAGTTAGCTTTAGATATTAATCTATATTTATTGCTTCCTACAAAATAAGTAGTAGTTTATTTACCTCTAAAACTGTATGCATACAGTGAACAATCTCTTCCATGGATCTAATTGTTTATGAATTTCTGAAAAGGGTGGGGAGGAATAATAATTTTTTTCTTTGTGCATTGATTTTGCTAATTGTCACCAGTGCAAATGTAGTGGGAGATTGATATTTTTCCAGTCAAGAATATTGGATTAATTCTTGGAGATGCTTTTAAATGGTAGGATAGTTTGACCTATGGTCCATCATCTATGCAAGATGAAGTTATAACAAAATTTATTAAATTACTTCTTTTCTTGATATGCTCTCTGGGACTGACGTATTACAAAGGTTATGTAAAGAGAAAGAGCAGCAGAATTTAGTTCTTCAAACTAAACAAAATTAGTTTGATGTGATTATATTTCAGGGTCTTTTTGTTCACAACTTGCCTAATTATAGTTAGAGATTTAATTGTTAACAAAACAATGACATAAATTAATTTCATTTAGGTTTTAATAAAGAAAAAAAGCTGTGTGAGTATATTCTGTGGATAACAAGTAGTGCTACTTCCAAATAACTGGAGACCCAGTATTTTCCATTGTGGGATATTGTTTCAAATGTTGTTAAGCAAAAGGTGGATTGAGATTTTCTTCTGGAAAGTTTAGTAAATGAAAGAAAAAGGCTTGATCAACATATCCTGTTTTATCTTATCAACAGTTTTGCTGAACTTCCCTTCTAAAAGTAGTCGTGGCTCTGTACCTCAGAGTAAGAATCTGAACCTGACACAGAAACGTGGAGGTAATTCTTTATTTTTATGGTGAGTCCACCCTTATGTGTTTAGTTCAGAAAAAAACCCCATCCAAATAATAAAGAAACAACAAAAAGGAACCCCACGCATCTTACATATACTAAATTTAATTTTCTGTAGCAGCTCAAACCTATTTAGATATCTTCTTTTGAAGTATTTTAGCTGAGTATGTTCTATCTCAGTGCACCATTAAACCAAGCAATACGGAGCTGATGTCTCCTAACAGAAGTGCTCCTGGCACCCAGAACATGATGTACTTTGTGAACTCACAAGTGGACTCTTCCTTTTTGGCCATCCATGACTTTTTTTTGTCCTATTGCTAACCCAGATATGAAGGAAGAAAAACAGTCTATTAGGCAAAACCTTTATTGAGAGAGGAAAATGCAGCAAGCATATATCTAAATGCAGATGGTCCAAGACACTACTTCTGCTGCAGATGTGCCATCATCAACACAATGTAATGTAATTTGTGCCCTAAAGAAGATGGAAAAGAGTTACGGGTCTTTAAGAAAATGTATCTTTTCAAAAGCTTGTATCTGTTTCAGCTCTCACTTTATCACCTGTGTAGATTTATTCTGTTCTTCTCAGTTCTAATAATATCAGTGAGCTATTACAAGAACATTTGTAAACTCTAATTATATTGAGACAGAATCTACATCAAATCTGATTAATACAAACCAAAAATCACATTAGTGACTGCATTTGATGGCAAGAAATTAGGTCTTAAGACAGCCTATCCATGTTAAGAGACTCTAATAAGAGCAGGACACAAAAGATATTTCACATCAAATGTACCTGAATGCTAGGAAGGTTTTTGGGTCTCACCTAAGTGGATCACTAAAGCTTCTACTTATATTAAAATCCTAATATTTGTATTCATAATCTAAAATAAGCATTGGGATGGAAAGTATGCAAGGGTAGACTGCTCTTTTCTGGATGCTGTCAATTTTGATTTTCATTCCACAGAGTTTGCCAAGTAATTCAAATGGATGCTCTGGGAGGACAAAGAAAAAAAGAGCAAGCTGACATGAAGGAGAAAGTGATTAAGGCTTTCTTGGATTTGTTAGCATAATTACAGGTTGTTTTTTATGCTTTTTGACCAAATGCTGAGCAGCAAATAGTCAAATGATGTTTCCAAACAGAAAAACTGAACTCTTTAGGAAAATAAAAAGTTACCAAATATTGTGTACTCATACAACATTTCTATCAAAAATTCAACACATACTTCTAAATCATCTTCCTTCAAGAAGGATTTTCAACAGCCATAGCTTTAGAAGTTACGGCTTTAAAAGCAGATTAAAATATATGAAAAAAAGTCTGTCTGACTGACTACAGGTTGAAAATACATTCTTGCTTAAGAAAAGAATTATTAGCTAGCTGAATAGAATTAGAAATTGAATATAAACTGAAACAGAAGTGTTAGAGACATTGAAAGGACTATGAACTGATAAAGATGGTTCTATTCATTGCTACATTCATTTTCTTAAACAACACAAGAAGATACTGGATAGCATCCTTAATAAGGGCAAACTCACAATAGGTTTTCATGAGGTTTTCATTAGCTACATATTTATTTCCAGTGCTGCCCATAGAAAGGTGTTTCCTCTGAAATGAGTATACCTAAGAGAAAATATCACCTGCTTGTATCTTTGAGAAGCTCTTTCATTCACAGATTTTTTTTTTTTTTAAATCTTGAAGAAAGCATAGAAGTGCCAAATGACATCATTTTGGCCTATTCTTTTTGCAGAACACAACAACAGGAACAACAGATACTAAAATACAAATCTAGCCCATCTGGTTACGTGAGATAATTCAAAAGTTGCATTAAATTTTTATTAGCATTATGACAAATGACTTGGTATCAGCAGCCTACCTGGCAAGCTTATAAACTTTATCATAGCATTTACAGTAACCATAATCTATGATTTCTGCAACAAACCACAACAACCACAAATTCATTCTACCTCAGATTGATTATTTCCTTCATAGTCCAGAAGCATTACAATTGTATTGTGTAACTACATCCTTACTGACAACTACATCCAATACTGCGTTATTGTTATATTTGATTTTATAGTGCTAAGTAACTTCTTCTTGTCCGGTGTCAGGTGGAGTGCTTTTTTCTGTTTATTTTTTGTTTGGTTTTGCAGGGGATGCATTAAGAGGGGTTTTTTGGATTGGTTGATTGACTGGCTGGTTTGGTTTGGTTTGGTTAGTTGGTTTGGTTTGGATTGGGTTTTTTTAAAAGAAGAGTTCAAGGACATTCAGCAGTTCAAGGACCTGATTCAGGATCTGATGTTTTCTAAAGCATTTAGAGACCTCAGTGGAATTGATAATATTAAATTCTGAAGTGAAAATTGATAGTAGTTTTATACTTTGTATGTGGATGCTTCTCAAATGCAGAGGTGAAGTTTTCAACACATGTGAATGACATATTTTTTGACACTTATTTCCCTACCAAACTGTGTTACTGCCACTCTTATCTAGAGATATCCATAATCATTTGATTTACTTCTTGGTCTCTCTGTCAGGTAGTAGGAAATTGATCACATTAAGCAGTCCAAGTGATAGATCAAAATTCTTATACTACTTTTAAGTCAAAGTGAAAATTTGACACATCAGCAATTTGGCTGCTAGGAAAGATTACTGATCAAGGCCAACTAATATTAGATGTAAGAGTAGCTGTAGTTGGAGTTTGTGGCAATGATCAAACATATGGCTAAAACAGCTAGAGAATATTCACCTTTAAAGTTTGGAGTTGTTCGTGCACATAAACATAAATTCCTACAAGTTATTTCCAAGCTTTTTCGTAGTCTGTAAACAATTATTTGCTCCTCAGAGGTCCACCACTGAGGGGAGAAAAAGAGGAGTCTGCTTAGCAGTAGCTATTTCTGTTATGGCAGATATTAATTCTCATTAGCTGTATTTTATGCTGTCATTTGGGAAATATTAGAGAGCCTTGAAGAACTTAAGGTACCTGTCACTTAGCTAGTAGAGAAGAATGCTCATTTTCCAGTTCCATTGCCTGATATTTCATTGGTATATTGTGTATGCTCAGTCCATTTACATCCCTCTGAGACAAATAAGTGGTATTTGAACTAAAGTGAAAGTGTGACTATGCTTAGGAAGGGAAGGAAAATATAGGCATCTGCATTAGCTTAAGATAGGGGTTACATTCTCCCCTGAGGTTACAAGAAAGTTGCCCTTGTCTTAACTCCACAGATGCTCAGGGGCCTGGGATAGTTTCTAAATGACTTATTAGTCTGACTTACTATACCAGCAGGGTAAATCCTAAACTCATTTGTTTTCTTCTGCTGACATCTGTGGCAATTTTGCACACAGAATGAATACAGAGCATACCTCTTAGACTTTCACTCCACATAAAGTGTCAGGATCCAGGAGCTGAAATGCAGTTTCTAATTTTAATGGAAAGTTGTATGTGGAATGAATAGAAAGTATTGCTCTACAGTTTTACCGGTTAATTTCTTGCTAGCCTCTTTGTAGATATACAAGGAGGTTTAGTTTTCATTTTAATAGGGGAAAAAAACCCATAAGAGTGTCTTTCTGTTAGAGTAATGAGTACTTTTCAGTAATGAACAAAATCTCTGATTTTAATAGGCATATTGAGCAGTCATGATCCACTTGATATAAAAGTTTTTTAAAATGTGACCTTTTATAAAAGGATGTATTATCATTGAATTAATCTTGCAAAAGATTAAATGAAAGAACAATGTCGAATTCTATAGAAATATGTAATCATAAAAGAACATACAAAACCCTTCCTTTTTTCCTAATCAATTGGGTAGCATGCTTATTAACAATTATGAAACATTCTAGTGCTTATCAATTAATATCATATTTATTGTTATTCATAAAAAACAAACAACAATGCAAAAAGGAGCTTCAGAGTTTAAAATATTTCTGCCTGCATCACTTAATATATTGGCTCCTGATTGTTAAGGCAGTGCCTAAAATCCTGTTACAGAGTTGCCATAATATAATCATCCTCTGTGGCCTATTACTGACTTTCTCTAGCATCGTGGCCCTATTGGCTTTGGTAATGCTAGGAAGTGGTTTACCACATAAATTTTTGTCTGTCATAGTAGATAATTTTAATAAGTCTTTTTATAGTGTATACTTCTGTGATAGAGAAGCAGGCACCATGTGGAAGCCACCAAATTTTCTGTTGTTCAGTGCAAATTATCCACTGGAAGAGAGTGCAGCACAGTAAAACCAAACTTAAACCTGCAGTGGAACTATTTAATAAGATTTGCCTCTTTATACAGTTGAGAAGACCTAGTATAACTGACAATTCACAAGTCATTCAAGGCTCTGTAACAATATACACTGGAACATATTGTAGGCATTCAAGTGTAGTTGAAAACTTTTTCAAGTTAATGAAACTGTTTAGAAAAGACTGAAAAATAAAACCAAAAAAAGGGGTGACAGCCAAATAATTCTCTAAAAATCTAGGTACAGTGTGTTGAATACAGGAGATTTCTTTTTCCAACCTGAACTGTGAAAAGGTATGGTGTTTTGAAGATAAAGCATAAATTTTCATATAAGTAAACATAACTTTTCATTATGTTTTTATTATGTAAAAATAGAACATTTTGAGTTTATGGGCTTAAAATGCATGAAAAAAAATGTTAGCAGCCCACACTTATGTTTCTGAACATCGGGAAAGCCCTGAAACATTCCCTATTGCTCTTAGAAATGCATTTATATTTTAATATTTTTTAAGTAATCTACTTCTTATTTTGTTTGTAGTTAGTATAATGGACTTAGGTTCTTTTCTCTCATAGGCATAGGCTGTAATTCATAGATAGGGTCACATCAAATTAGACTGATAGTCACTGCTAAAGAGCAAATAAAATAACAATTCATTTCTGGAAAGTGAATAAAATGTCAGACATAAAATGGCAGTGCTTTTGCTAAAAAGGTCTTTAAGAAAGCAGTGTAAAAACTTTCTTTCTACACGACCTGATAACATCCCTGAACACTTCCTGACTCCCTGACTTCCTGGGAAAGCTCCTTGCTCAGCCAGTCCAATCCGCTTTCTCATCAGCTCATCTTTCAGCATGACAGGTACAATCTGCTCCTCTGTCTTCAAGATTCCAGCCTTCCTGGGTCCCTTTGATTTTAAGGGCTGCTTTGCAAGGTACTCTTTAAAACAGTGTCCTAAGTAGGCCGAAGTCCACCCTTCAGAAGTTCAGGGCAGAGGTTTTGTTGACCTCTCTCCTTCCTTCATCAAGTATTGAAAAGTTCCTCATTTCCTGGTAGCTGTGCCCCAGACAGTCTCCAACCACTTTATCTCCCACTGGCCCTTGTCTGTAAGCAGCAGGTCCAGTGGGGCACCTTCCCTAGTAGAGTCAGTGCCAGTGGGGCACCTCCCTGACAAGGAGGTCCGGAAGTTCTCTTCCACACACTCCAGGAGCATCCTAGACTGCCTCCTCTCTGCTGTGTTAAGTATCCAACAGGTATCTGGCAGGTTGAAGCTTCCCACAACAACACTATTGTGAAACATTAGTCAGCCACTTACAGAAGAGTTTATCCTGGTTGTGTGGCCTATAACAGACTTTCACTGGGATGTCTGCCTCATTGGCCTTTGCCCTGGTTCCCAAGCCCTACACACTCAACCTTATTGTCACTGTCCTCAAGCTCTACACAGTCAAAATACTCTCTCATGTACAAAGGTACACCACCTCTCCCTTCTTTCCTTGTCCCTTCTGAAGACATTCTGGCCTCCATTGCAGCACTCCAGTCATGCATTCTTGTATGAAGGTGGTGAGGAAACGTTTTCAGTTAAGCGATCACAAGCAAAGAATTGTGGAATATGCAGAGTATTTCACTCCCCTTCAATCAGTGTTCCACATAGGTAATATGTAAGAAAGAAAACAGCCTGGAAAAAGTTTTCATTGATTCTTCAATTATAAGTAATTAATATCATCTAAATCTAAACCCTTCCATTAAACAGTCTGTTTTAACTTTCAGATGAAGTTAAAACTTTCATTTTCACAACAGACTGGATTGTACTGTGCCCTGGATTGTTAGAGAGTCCATAGCCAACCTTCTTAGGCAGCACATTCACTGTGTTCATGGTGCTTGCACCAGCGACAGTGTTACCAAAAATTCAGTGAAATTAAAAAACTCCTTAACACCAATGTAGCATTGAGAAGCATTCTTTATTGGGCTGGATGCACAGGGGGATAGTTCCTCCCAGAGCTGTGCATACTGGGTACAGGGAAGTTTCTGTTTATATACTGTATTCTACATACATATTCATTGATTGTCCCAGAATAAACATACATATGATAATCATTTCCCCAAAATCATTAACATATTTCCCTTCCCTTTATGCATGCGTTCTGCCCGGGAGGTCTCTCTGGGGGTGGTAGACTCCAGTGTTCCAGGTCACCTGGCTGAGTTGGCAGAACACTGAGGCTGGTGAACTTCCATTTCTCCTTCTTCCACAATGGGGCATTGTGCAGTTTCCATAGGCCAGTAGTTTTGGAGAACAATCATTGTGTTAGCTCACCAGGTGTAGGGAATTTATCATCTGGCCAAAGCACAACGTTGCCTTCGCTCTGGAGGCCAAGGCTAAAACTCAAGGGCGGCTCTTGATGGGCAGGTGTTGGGGATTTAGTTCTCCTCCTGTTTTTCTTTTTCTCTTAAAGGAATTTTCCCCATACATGTTGCCAGGGGGACTAATTACTGGGTGCTTCGGGAAAACAAAGGACCTGGCCATAGAGGGAGGGGTGCATCTCTTTCACCTAGATTTGTGGGCAGTCAGTTCCCAGCATTTGGATGGAGAGAGAGGCTGCTTCTTTGGCTGCCTTCCTTCTATCGGAGAAACCCCGGGATCCCAAGCCCGCATTTCCCTGCCCCGCTGGGAGCCGGGCTGTGGCCGCCCTGCTCCCGCCATTGATTTGAGCCTTCACTACTCTGTACCCCGCTGTGCCCTGCCTGCCCAGACCTCCGGGGGCTCCTACCGCAGCTCCTGAGTTTGGATACATCTCGTCTGCCACCCGGGATTTGTGCTCATCGCTGCTGTTCCAGCCTCCTGTTCCCGAGGGTCCGGACGGACACCGGGATCAGCTGCCCAGGGGGTTTGTGAAGCCTTTGTTCCATCCCTTCCCGGGAACCCAGGCCGCCAGTGCCGCGTGCTCCCCGAGCTCACTGCGGAGCCAGCACCCCTGCTGACTGCAAGCGGAA
The DNA here is from genome assembly GCF_000738735.6 of Corvus cornix cornix. Classification (NCBI taxonomy): domain Eukaryota; kingdom Metazoa; phylum Chordata; class Aves; order Passeriformes; family Corvidae; genus Corvus; species Corvus cornix. The sequence goes on from NC_046357.1 coordinate 70,074,442, forward strand.
CTGCACCCGAGGGGAAAGGGCCTGACAGCCGAGAAGGCTGGGACTGGGTTTGTGATTGTTTGCTGTTACTGCCATGGTTATTGTTGTTTGTTTGACTGGTTATACACATATAGATATCTCAGAGTAAAGAACTGTTATTCCTATTTGCCATATCTTTGCCTGAAAGCCCCATGATTTCAAAACTGTAATAACTCAAAGGGAAGGGGGGGGTTGCATCTGCCATTCCAAGGGAGGCTCCTGCCTCCCTTAGCAGACACCTGTCTTTCAAAGCAAGAGAGCACATGATTTGCTCATGCTCAGTACCGAAGAACGAGACACACGATAGGCCTAGGAGCATAGATGGGTTTGGGTTGGGTTGTTCCAAAGGAAGTGAGATGCCCTCTTGGACTGGGGCTTTCTGTGCTTTGCCCAGTGTCCCAATGGCAACTGGAGCTGCTCCCCACTCCTGTCGCACACCGCAGGAGCTAGCCTGGGCAGTGGTCAGTGGCGGTCATTGCAACACTGTAGGTTTCATATTGACACTTCTACATAAAAGAAATACACAGCTACCTTTCTACCTTGGAGATACAATTTTGTTTCACTTCTGATATGACAAGGAAATATGTTTTAGTAAGTACAGGATCTATATTTATAAAATATAGAAAGTTAAGCAAGTAATAGATTTTATATTGTGCAGGCCCATGAAGTTATACCTGGACTGTTGCAGGTCTTTTTATGTGTGCTGCTGCTTACAAATCATATTCACCAGAAGTCCTCTAATGAACATAAGACTGTGTATCCATTTTAGATTATATCCAAATTCTTTCAGGAAAGGCTTTCTAAATTTACATGCAAAGTACTTCTAAAGAGTATTACTTCATATCCACAAGATCTATTAATGCAAAATTTCACTGAGACACCACTTTCATCTAAATTAGTCTCAGGAAGAAAACTATTTTTATATACTTCCTTCTCTGAATTCAGTATAGGAACAGGAAAGAAGCTTAAGACAAATGACAATGTGTAGATCAGAAATAATGACAAACGGAGGACATCACAGAATCCAACCACTTCTTCATTACTTAAAGTTATCCAATGCGTGCACATCACAGAAACTCCCCTTAAATACTCATTTTCTGTTCCCCTTCTTTTAACAGGAGAATTTAGCTTGTAGTTCAGCAAGTTTCTGGTCCTGTTCATGGACATATGTCAATATGGACATATATCAGTATGGACAGCAGTATGGAGTTGACCACCTTGGAGACTTGGGATCTCCATTTTTTTATAAGGGGTTGCACATCCCTGTCTTCTGGTTCATCTTCTTCTAAACCATTTTAGTCAGATCTTCCCCAAATGTCCCCAACCCAATTCGTTGATTCTGTTCCCATGATTTGATTTGTACAATGCAGGGGTTTGGTTGGTTTGGTTTTTTTTTGTGTGTGTGTTGTATAATGATTTTAGTCTTCTGTTCTAAGAAATATGTCTGCTGTCTTACTCTTTTCAGTGTTCCTTTTCAGACAGATATCTATTTTTTGCTGTTTTCTTAAATTCTTCTGTGCCTGGATCAGACATATCCCCAAGATGGCACACAGAGTTCCTTTGCCTCTACCATCATGATTGTGTTTGTAACATTGTTCTTTCCTCTCTACTTCTGCAGTCATGCTGACCCACTTCCCTTTTACCCATTTAATTCCTGGAGGAAAAGGAATACAGTCATGCCTCCATAACAATTCCTCTACTGACATTCTGCTAACTAAGCCAATTAAAATGTCATGGAGGTTTATAAAACTGAAACAAAAAATATATTCAAATGAGATTTATTTATAAACCAGTTTACCAAATAAACCAATTACACTAATTAAAGCTCTATCTACATTCGAATAAAGATTAATGATGTCAAATGGAATTGGCACTACATGATTGACCTAAGAGGGTGGCCCAGAATGAATAATCACTCATCCCATACGGCAAGGGCTCCAATTACTTAAGGAGTTACTAAGGGAAAGGTTCTAACTGCAAAATGATGCTCTGAGAAGGACCAACTCAACTGAACCCCCTGGCAGTGCTGCATTCATACCCTACTAAAAGATGGTTTGTGGAATTTCTTCCCAACTTCTCTAAGGAGATAGTGAGTGAGTAGCTCTGCAGGGTGTAGTAGCTGCCTTCTGGGGTTAAACCACAATCCCTGGAAGCACTTCTCATAATAACTATAATAAAAAGACATAAAAGTAGCTTTCTATGAAATAAAAAAAAAAAAAATAAACAAGTAAAAGGATTGGAAGCAATTCTGATGGCAAGAACCAATAAGGGAAACTGCAGAGTGTGCAATGTGTGAAATACTTCTAATTCTTGTATAAAGTGTATTAGGTATTATTTTTATTTTCTTAATGAAAAAGCTCAGAAGAAGAAATTTGCTCAAGTTTTAAAGAAGATAGCTTTCAGGGAGTCTGTATGATTCCCTGTGTCTCTTATTTCTAATGGTCGTGTCCAATGAAATGAAATCACTTGCATTGTCTCTCTGTAAAGTATCTACCAGATATCATGCAACAAGGGGATATCGGTGTTTCCAACACTGCTAGAGGGAAAACTCTTTTCTGTGTTTATGTTTCTGTCTTTTCTTTTCAAAAGTTTGCTTGTCTTTTCAGTTTCCAACAATGATTAATAAAATTTGAACATGTAACTAAATTTTTTTACATTTTTAGCAGAATATTCCAGAGTATATTAGATTATAATGTTAAAACAATTAGATTGTTAAGAAAATTTTTATGGGACAGATATTAAAAGCATTTTACATTAATGTACCACCTGTAGAGATATATGTAGTGAACATACTTTCAGGTCAAATGTAAAAATTGATAATGATATATGGCATGCTGAACAACCTTCTGTAACAGGAAATGCTGGATAATGGCAATGACAAGTATTGATATTAGTTCTGTCTGAAAGACTTGTCATGTATATGTGTGGGAAGTGAGACAGTACTTCAAAGAAGTATTATTATCAAAATAGCTACAGCTGAAGGGTTAAAAATCCCTGATTTACAGATTGCAGACGGGGTTTTGCTTTCACTTACCAGAAAATTAACTTGTGACACATCATGAGATTCACATATATTCTAGTTCAGAAACTTAGCAGTTTCTTATCACATCCAATAGTATTTTCCTTCTCCCTTACCCCCTTTACCTTTTTCTTTCCTTTTTTTTTTAATGCCTTTCATAATTATGAGCCTCCCTATGCTTCCCTGGCAGAGTATTTCACTGCATCTTCTCTCATACATTAGTCCCATTATTTGATTCTGTAATGTGATATATGTATCGAAGAAGAGAATGAAGAAATTTACTTCTTTTCTGAGCTACTACCCAGCTAACATTATTGGGAATGTTGTTCACATTAAAGCTCATAAAATGTATTCTGCTTCACCACTTAAGCCTTTTGGGTGCTAGTTCGCTAAATAGCTCACCTTGGGGCAACTGGTGTAATCAGTGGTACTAGATTTGATTTCAAAAAACTCACACTGATCTTGTGCCCTCTCTTTCTCTCTCTCTGTATATAATATGCAAACACATATTGGTCTTGTGTGTACACATGCAAATATTTCTTTGAAAAAAGAATGCTGTATTTTAAGTAAGGCCATTAGAACATTCTTTTGGTAGGATTTTTCAATGGTTTCATTTTTATTCGGTCTAGAGCATATTATACTTGCAAATTCATCTATCCCAGAGCCACAAGTAATTTGTGACACAATACGCTAGCCTCCAGCAGGAGATACGGAGAAAGGTTAGAAAAATTTTCCATCTGCTTTTTAACAAAGCTGTGTATCAGTCAGGAACAAAGAAAGAGCAATTCTCTCTTTGCTCTAAAGAAAAGTGCATTAGGGTAATAGAAAGTTCAAAACATTCCTAATTATAGATGGATTATTCATCATTCTCCCATACAATAGGGCACTCAGAACATGAGATACTTTAGGATGACTAAAAGCTGAATTCTTCTCCCACAGAGGCTTTACAAAAATGATGACCCCATCTCACTTAGATTGTTCACACCTTGTCACCTTTGCAAGAAGGCTTAGACACATAGCAATGCAACACTGAGCACAAACATAAACAGCTAGCCCAAAGCAATTAGATGGCACAGGACTTGAAGACCTTGGCTTTCTATGGTTAATACTAAATACAAATTTGAATTAATTAACAGCACTTTAGTGATCACATTTGATCTTCCACTGGAAATGTAAATTTTTTTTATCACAGATAAAATCTCCAATCAGTTTGGATCATTTCATGATATTTTCCTTAAGCCTGGCCATAAATGCATTTTAGAAAAAGACATGTTAAGCATGTAAGAAGTAGTGAGCTTGCTACTAACATTTAACACAATGATATTAATTTGAAAAAATATTTTTGGGAACGTTAAGATAATAATAATGTATAGCCCTTATTAACTATAAAAAGCTTACTTGTGCTGTTTGTTGGGTGAATACCACAATAATCAGCACTGACAGGCCTTACACTGAATCTACATGGCATAATTGTGGAGTCTGTTTTAACACACCTCTGGTATTCAGAGTAAACCTCCAAAACATCAAAAGTAGTGAAATAATGTTGGTTTCAAGTATGACAGTGACTAGTTGTAAGAACAAGGATAAACTGCCTATGAATCCTCCTGTGATTATACTTGACTAAGTAGATCTTTGCACTTTCTCCTAAGAAATGGTTGGCTATTTTATCAGTGAGACCCTGGCTGATACAAGTTCTCAGCTTGCTATCTGCAAGTGGCCAAGTTATTTTATTGAAGAAATTTCTGTTTGACAGCAGAGAATAAGTTTGCAGGACCCCTTTTCCTGTTGAACCCTGTTGGAAAGATGCCAGGAGACAGCCTGTGTTTTTCACATGGTGTTCAAATAACCACAGTATTACAGTGGCAAACGTGCAACTTTTCTGCCTGCACAAAAGAGACAAGTCTGAAATAATGGAAGGAAAAGGCAGACAGATAAAATCATTTAAGATTTCAGATGATAAAGGATGAGGAGATCTCACCTCACACGAAAGTGATCTGTCTGGCCTCTCTGCCAGCACAGTATAGCAAAAGGTATGCAGCTTTTCTACTGACAGGACTGTTTTCTTGCATGCAGACCCAATGAATATAAGCCATAGGAGTTCCTTCATTACCTATTGCAAAGATTGAATGGACCTACCCTCTGTCATATATAGTATTGTCACAAAGAACCAACCTCACATTCTTTTTTTCTCCATCTTGTTCATAAGGAAATACATAAGCTAAGGGAAGTGTGCAAAAGCTGAGAAAAAAGTATGAGACCATTGCATGTATATACTGTTAAGAGTCAGATTCCATCACATTAAAAAAGTAAAGCAGCATGGGATGAGTTACAAAATGGGCTAGTTAAGCATGCAGAATATTTGTGGTTTATGTACCTTGTCATACAGTGTGAACACAACTGGATTGGTACAAAGATACTTCAAGATACTACAGGGTAGTAACAGTTAGGATGGAAGTGTATGGATATAGCCATTGGACACAGGCATCTGGGATTATGCACACTCTACCACCATTTCTTTCATTTAGTGATTAATCTCTTTTAAAACTAGTTAGTTTGTTTTGTCTCTAATACTTTGTCGTGGTTTGAAGCTGGCTAACCACCAGCCACTCATGAAAAAAAGTTCTACTTATTTTCCTCTGCTATAGTTGAGCAGAGGAGGGGGAATTGAGAACTTCATTTTTGTGAGTTAAGGATTATTGAAAAAAAAAATAAAAACACTTTAAGGCAAAACAGGCTTAAAACTTAAACAGTATGAAGAAGATTTATTATTAACAGAATTAAAAGTAAAAACAGTAATGAGAACCAAAGCAAAGCTTCAGAACACCTTTCTTTCCCAGTCCCTCCCTCTTTCCACCAACTGCGCAAGGAAACAAAACATAGGGTTTTGGTCAATATTTCACTTCTTAAAAACCTTTCTTCAGGAGTTTCTTCTGCTGTGCCATGCGATCCTTCTCACGGGAGATAGTTGTCTGTGAACTTTTCTAGCATGGTTTTAACTTTCACAAGCAGCAGTCCCGTCCGAACCTACTGTAACATGAGTCCCTCCCACGGGCCAAGCAGTCTTCCCACAACTGCCCAGCACAGGTCATTTTAGCTCATGGGGTTTAGTCTTTTAAGGATCAGCTGTTCTAGTTTGGAAGCAAAGGCTCTCTTCCTCCATCTTTAAAAGCAAGGGTCATCCCTCTCTGAGTTCCTCACTCGATTACAGCTTTTCAGCATCCACACGCTCCAGCGTGCTTACTCTCCTCACGGGCTGCGTGTGGATCTGTGCACCCCGCCATGCACTTCATCAATTATAGGGAAACAGTTTGTTGTATTATAGTCCTCACCATGGCTTGCAGGAGAATCTCAGCTGTGGTGCTTGGAGCACCTCCTCCCTCTTTTTTTTTCACTGACCTTGGTGCCGCCATGTTGGTTTTCCTCATGTGTCCTCACTTTTCCTTTTTCTCTGACTTGGAAGAAAGTCGGTATCTCTAAGTTGCAGTTGAGATGTTGATCTCAACATCTCCAGGCTCCGCATCAGGGAATTGCTCGCCATGTCTCTCGCTGCTGGCCACATGGTCCCTGCCAGCACCGCACAGCTGGCCCTGGCTGCATGGTCCTCACTGGCATCGCACGGGTGGCTCCAGCCTCAGGAGGGCCCCAGCTGCACAGTCCTGGCCTCAGGAGGGCTCAGGCCATGCAGTCCCCAGCGGCCCCTGCTGGGAAGGGTCCCAGCAACTCCCTCACCACCCCTCAGGAGAAGAAGAAAGAGAACTTCCTGCAGTTTTTCCTTTCTTAAAATATGTCATCACACAGGCATTAACAACTTGTCTAATTGGGTTAGTAACCTGCCCATCGTCAGACCCTTCAGCGATTGGCTCTGTGCTGGACAGAGAAATTTCAAGCAGCTTTTCTCTTGCTCCCACCAAAAACCAGGCCGTGTTAAACCAACACATACTTCTACTAGAAGAGTGTTTCAGAAGAGCCTTTCTTTGAGACTTCAGCTTTCTTCCCATTTCTAGTCCCTTTTGGCCTGTGACTAGTCTACTTTCTCATGTTCTTGTAGCACCTTTATCTTTTAACTTATATGTGTTTGCATTTCTTCCTCAATGCTGAAATACTGTAAGCCCTCCGTGCTGTACAGGGGTCACACAGAAACAAGAAAATAATTGAAGGATAAAAGAAAGTTTCTGCTGGTAAACTCATTACCACAAAGTCATACAGTCTTTCACAGTATTTTAATCCCATTTCTGGTTTTAAAAAGAGTGTAGCAGATTAGGTTGTGCACTGGTTGCTGTACAAACTTAGGAAGAATCATTTTAATGTTCTTGTGTTCAATATTCCTGTAACTTTTATATCCCTCTTTGCTCAAAATAAAGTGCTGTCTGGGAACATGCACTGTGAGTTCACAGAGTTGTCTGTACTTTTATTGGGGGAGCAGTAAAATTGCTATGTGCTCCCTGAGAATGGAGTGCTGCCATTGCCAGCAGTCGGGATAAGGAATACGTATCAGCCAGAGCCAGTCCTGACACATCCCGGCAGCTTTGTACATACTGTGTTTCTTCTCTGCAATTTCAGTCTTCTGACAGGGGCTTTTTCTCTGCCATTTGGATGTTCTGTTCAGGTTCTGCTTAGCCTGACTATTTGTGATCTCTTCTCTCTCCTTTTTTCAGTATCTAAATAATAAAAGGGGAAAAAAAAGTTTCTATCACAGGAAATGTTCTATTTTTCTTTTCCAATATGCCTTTACAACATGTCACATTGCATTAACTCCTGATTATACCCCTTCTAAGAGGAAGTTGAAGCAGGTTAAGGAGAGAAAAGAGGTCTCAATTTGAAAGAGCGAATGATGTTGGTAACTTTGAAGAGTAAATGGTATCAGCCTCAAGGCTATCGTGTTCTGAGAGGCTTCTCAGTGAAAATCTGACTTCATCATCTTTTTTTCAGTCATCAGGAGCTGCTAGTTCACCAAAGTGCAGTTCTCTTTCACTCATTTATAGGATTTGTAGGTGGGAGAGAAGCAAATTAGTCCTTGGTGTTACTCCAATGATTTTGCACACCTTATACCAAAGAGAAGTGAAGCCTAACATCTACATTTTTTTTTTCCCTTTAAAGATGGACTAAAATTAAAAGAGAAGAGATCTTACACTTTTTGGAATAATTTAATAGATAACTTAAATACAACACTTCATTTCAGTTCCTAATTTTTTCCACTTCTGTGAGTGGCATTCTTCAAAATAATCTGAAGCTAAAAATAAATATTGCTCTGTATATGAATTTCAACACAGAGTTAGTAATTTTTTCCTGGTTGAACACTTGTTTGTTATTTTATTTGGCAAACTTTGATGTCTTTTGAGAAGTCATGTCAGGTAGTGAAGTTCCCAGTGACTTGCAGAAAAGGGAATATCACACCTTTTTTTCAAAATAGATAGAAATTAGAACCTGGGGAACTACCATCAGTCATCCTTATCTCTCTTTCTGGAAAGGTAATAGAAGTATCTCAAATGTAATTTTCTTGCATCTTGCAGAGTTAGGTCAAACTCACAATGAGCTAAGAAACACATCTTAGAAAAAAAATCCGTTGATGGAAAGAGAGAAAAGAAACCAAAAAAAACTCGTAAGAAATTGAAAATTCAGGTCTGATTTTGAGACTAACAAAGACTCACCAGCCAGGCCATTCAATGAAGTATTATCTGATATTTGTTAGTTTTAAACATGCAAAACCAGTAATCTTGTGTTTTTCAGGCTGAACCTATACCTGAGGGCAGAAAAATAATTGGTCATACAGAGACAAGATGTGGTAATTTGTTTCTCTGAGCTCCTTCCTCAATCATTATGCAGAGTGTGAGAGTCTAAGCTGATAACAATTCCATTGTACCTGACACATGCTCAACTGCTTTGATTACCCCAGAATCCTTCTCTGGGACCAAGTTGTGAGCTTGTGTTCGGTGTCCCCACAGCTGGGGCAAGACTCACAACCTTTGGGCCACATGGGGTGTAATCCTACCGGCTTTAACACAAGGGAATCACAAAAACAGTGTTAAATTGGTCTCAGTTTAGGTTGACGGGTAAGAAACTTTGCCTTATTATTGAAAAAGAAAAGGAGGAAAGGTCAGTTTATTTCCGTATCACGACAATATAGTAAATGGATGAACTTCCCTGACAAGATAAATTCTGGTGTTCCAAATGCACAGTACATACTTTATTGCATACACAGAGGTCAACATCCAGGAGAAAAACACAGATAATCATAGACTATATATCACATCTTGCATAATTTCTGCCTTAAGTAAGATTTTTATGTTTCATATTGTAATACATAATACATAATACAAAGAAAATCTGTATTCTGCTACTAGATTAGCAAATTAAATGAACAGGTTTTAAGACTGCAGTGTTTTCCATTCCTATACATTATATTTCCTTGATTAGGACTGAAGCATGGAACAGAACTTTTAAGGACAAAAAACTCCCATGTTGCCATTCACATGAGAAATTACTCAGTGTCTTTAATCTTGGATAGAGTGGTGCATTGTGCTAGGTTTTATAAATAATCCGATTGCTGATCTCATTTTAAATCAGATTCCCTGTGAGAAAGAAGTATTCCTTGCATTCACACTTACTTGATGGTTCTTATTAATAAAGTAACTCTATTTTTAGAGTTTTAAGTTTTCCTTAAAGACTACCTTTTTGTAGGGGATCATCTCATTATGTTTCATTGATTTTCTGTTTTTTCCTTGGTGTCACAATTCAAGCTCTGACTAAAAGAAATCTTGGTTTTGAATTCTTAATGCAAGAAGGAAAGAAAATTCAAAATCCTCACATCATTGCATGTTAATTTTCTCTACAATAATTCTCGTCACCCAGTAGAACATGTAAGATGGATAATTTAAAAACCTTCCAATTCCTTTACCTAGTGTTCATATGTTTCATCTTTATTACCTGTGCGTACTATTTCTGCATATAAACACATCTCTGCCAAGCACCCGCAACATTACTGGTCTACTTTCCATTTTCTTTCAAATATTTCTCTTTTTTTTCCCTTCTGAGGATATACCACAGCAAGAAGTCTTTAAAATGACCAATAACCAATAAATCTTCTTCCAGTATGACCAAAGGAAGGCCAAGCACTCTGCTGATTAAATGATTCTTCAGATTTACTTCACCTTGATTTCAGTGTCATAGCAAGTCATTAATTTTCAGATATTATAGGACACTGTAATGATGCAATCCAAATTACAGATAACAAAAGTGAAATAATGTGTTTGTAACCTTTGGGGGCTTAATGGATCTATCCTTGTTTTGACTGCCATTTAATGTCTTTCAGGACTACTCATCTAGTTTATGTATTTCTAATTAAGGTCTTTTTGGAGACCTTGCATATTAGAGTAGCAGAATACTCAAATATAACATTACTAGAAAAAGGGAAACTAAGATGAACTATGATTCCCAGACTGTTTGTGACATAATTTTCTTCTTAAATTTTTTGTCTTTTCAAGACCCATTTAATGTTTCCTCACATGGTGATAAAACACTACCTGAAAAAGACAACTTTAGGAGAAATTGTGATGTATAAACCAAGAAAGCCATCCTAAAAATACGATTCAATAACTATGGCTGGGGTAAAACCAATTTTACTACTCCCTCTTTGGCAAGTAAGTTGCTTGTAGTGGTGGGTTTCCCAAATCTTTGTTTCAGTAAATTCAGTTGTTTCAGTTCACACTGTCAAATGATGTATTATTAGCTAATATAGTTTTTTGCTTCTATTATTTAATATTATACCTTACTCCTATCTGTCATAGCTCACTTCCTCTCAGAATTGATGGAATAAACAGAAGAAGCAAAATTTTTTGGTAAAAATCAGACTCCTGCTTATAAACAGACAATCAGGATGTAGAAACATTAAAGAAAAGATTGTTAGCGGCATCTGGATAAAGTGTGCAGTATTAGCTAGGATTTTTATCTGCTGAATCATTGAAGTGTCTATCATTTATTGATGTGGGTTACCAACAACCAAAGGAACACTGTGAAAGCAGCTATAAAAAAAAAGCTTATTTCATGTGCCATTGGCAAAGTCACAGTCACCTTTGAAAAATCCTGAGCTTAATTCAGCAGGATTCTCATGCAGGTGGTATCAGAAATGAGAGCTAAAGGCCTGGGGCTCTGAAAACTGAAGCAACAACTGAATGCTACCTATTTCTGACACCAAAGTGTTACACAGCAGTCTATATCCCAGCTGTTTTCCCCATGAAGACCACATGGAATTGAGCTCTTGAGAGTTACAATTCTCTGTGGTTTAGGGTCTGGTTGTAAGACTCTTGCTTTGTGCCTGACAATACTGCAGCAATATACTAACAGAGGAGTTTCAGGGGATTTCTTTAATTTACACAATGAGTTTCATGGCCAGGTTTTTTCTTTGAAATTCTTCAGTGTGGTGCTTTTTGTCCTTTGCCTGTAACTGTAAGGACTTAAAGAAAGAAAGACTTCTGTAAGTGTCTGTCTCAGAACACTGTCAAGGCCACAGAAGGAATTTGCTCTAAGATAAGCCACCACAATGGAACTTGAGATAAGCACAGATGGCACAGCTGGATGGCCTAATGGAGGTGAAAGTTCAGTTAGCATCTAGACAAAAGATTCCCACCATGGCAAATTGTGAGAAACGAAAAAACTGCTTACACACATGCCATCTCAAATTATGGGAATGGCATCTGTGTGCCTGTGGATACCTGGAATTTTGACTGTATAAGGGTGATATCCCAGAAGAATGACTTGGGGACCTCTCCAACATTGGGAAGACCAGGGTCAAATGGGATCATTGGGATGCCACAGAACCCACAGGTTGGTGGTGTCTTTCTGGTTAATCTCTCTTTCTTTCTTCCTCCCTCACCCTGACCCTCCCATTTCCACCTCTCTCCCTCATGTTTACTGTTAAATAAAATCTGTACTACTGACTTTGGCATGTGGTCTGTTTTGCACCTTAATTCAGGCAGAGGCATCTCTTTAATTGGATCTTAACAGTAACATCTTTTCTGAATTTGTGTGAAGGTGTATTCTAAGGTTGGGGGGCGGGATTTTAGGTACTTTTGATAGCCCCTATGGATTTCAGGACTACACCACCATCTTGCATTTTTTACATTTTTTTTTTTTTATTTTATACTGGATTTGTTTAATTTTTTTAATCTATTCTGTGAGATACAGCACAGGAAGTACAATTGTAGATGAATGCAAAACTGATAACAAAAACCATCACTTGTTTTTTATAGTCTCCATCAGAATTGCCAGACTGAACATCCTTATGCTCGAATACCCTACAGCAAAGGTGACAAACTTTTCTGACCAAGAAGCCCCTCCAAAATATTTCCGTGGAGTAATCAATGAAGACTTCTGAATGACAAATAGATGTTAAAAATAAGAATGGTATTCTTAAGACAGTCACTGTAGGAAGACTTTGGTTGCCTAAAAACCTACCTATTACATTTTAGATTATTTTGTTAATATTTACAAGTTAGTCCTCGGTTCTGCCAAGATACATTTATTTATCTCTGGATTGTCTGCTTGATTGCATGGAGTTACTTGCCTAATAATGACAAATACACCTTATCTAAATTCAAATAATTAAAGCAGTGAGAGGTATTCAAAGTGTCTAAGGTAAGGTTCTGGAGTGATATATTCAATAACCCTATATTAGCTTACATTCCCTAAGCTAAACCAGAAGTCAGTGATGAGGCATGAACTGCGCCAGTGAAAAAATCAGAAACTCTGAATTTAGATTCCTGCTCTGAAGGGAGCTTTTCTTCTTTGGTAAAAAAGGAAACATGACTTCTAACTACACTCGAAAACTAGACAGATGTTTAATGACACTGCCAGAGTTGTGTTCACTTTCAAGTGAAGTATATAATTAAACGTATTCTTCAGAAGAAATAATTATTTAATAGTTTAATTTTATAACTTTTAAAAATTAGAAATACATTTCTATTTCTTGAAAAATAGATTTGCCATGATTTAATCCTAGCCTGCAACTAAGCCCCACACAGCCACCCACTCATTTCCCCCACCCGGTGGGGTGGTGAGAGAATCAGAAGAGTAAAAATGAGGAAACTCATGGATTGAGGAAAAACAGCTTAATAGGTAAAGTAAAAACTGCACAAGCAAAGCAAAAGATAGAATGAGTTCACTGCTTTCCATGGTTGGGCAGTTGTTCAGCCATCCCCAGCAGAACAGGGTCTCACCATGTGTAATAGTGATTTGGGAAGACAAACCCCACCACTCCAAACATTCCCCCAGTTCCTTCTTCTCACCACGATTTTATATGCAGAGCATGAAGCCATATGGTCTGGAATATCCCTGTGGTCATTTGGGGTCTGTTGTCCTGGCTCTGTTCCCTCCCAGCCTGCTCACTGCTGGGGTAAGGAGCAGAAAAGGACTTGGTTCTATGCAAGCCCTGCTCAGCACACATTCCTGTGCTATCAACACCCTTTCCAGCACAAATCCAAAACACTAGCCCTATACTAGCAACTGTGAATAAAATTCGTTCTATGTCTGCCAAAACCAGCACATGGATAAAAAGTAACTAGGACCTGTGTTCAATTTTAAGCTATCTGTCCCTGCTATTGAAATTACGAAATTAATTTATTATACTCAGATTTAGTAACTACAGACATCCAAATTCAACTGAGTAAAGCGTTTCACTATAATATTAGCCTACTGTGACTATGTGAAAAAAATAAGGACGAGAATCTCATATCTGGTTGCATCTAGTATGTAATATGAGCCATTCAACTATGCTTTTTTAGAAAAAACCCCAGTATATTATTTTTTATCATTAACATGACCCCACACAAATATTTTTAAGAAAAATATATGCAAATTATCCATTATAATAAAGCAGAAATTCTAACTGTTGTTTTAAAATTTTCATTAACCTTACTACCAGGTTCATAGAAGCTCAGAAAATTGGTAAAATAATTCAAAAGTTTTTGTCAGCTTGTTGCTGAATTATTGCCACACTTATTTTATCTAACTGAAGGCATTTGGAAACTGGAATGCAAAACTGAAAACGTTGAGGACACAGCATCTATCCCTTTTACACATTGATGTCATTTTTACTAGCCAGTGAAAACATTAACTGTATTTTTAAGGCTACTGTCATACAGGATAAAAATGTTGGAAGTATTTTGGGACTTGGATGCCAGTCTAGAGCTTGATTCCAGAAGTAGTTAGAGCATGTGTGCATATGAAGCACCAGCAGAGGGATCGACTTAATGGATCTGACTTCAGTTCTTAAAATTGAGCAAACAGCAGGTATGTCATCTACACACCCATCCCTCTCCAGGTTACTTTGCTAATGCAGCTTTTGCCATGACCAGGTAGAGTTTACAGTCTCAGAAGTATAAAACAATTAACAACTTGTGTGCAAGAGATTGTAAGGAAGAAAAAGCTACTGGGATAATTGTCTGTCGCAGTGACCGCTATCTCCAGCCCAGCTAGCACCTGCGGTGTGTGGCAGGAGTGGGGAGCACCCAAAGGCTCACGGCTTTAAAGCTGCTCCTCTGGAGTTCAGCTCTGCCCAGGGGAGCTGAACCTCCAGGTGCTGTGGCTGTCAGCAGCCCCGACGAGAGAAAGAATAGAAAATAGCAGGGAGGCTAACCACAGGAGATGATCCACATCAACTGAACAGGATCCACGATAAACAAGCAACAGTCCCACTGTTGCTACACCTTATAAAGGGGGGGTTGAACAGGAGGAGTAACCCAACTAGGGACCAACGGGCAGATTAGGAGGGAGGGACGCTGGAGGGAAGGACTCGCATCTGGTCCAATGGTCTTGGTGGGTGGAGGGAGAGGGATCACATGCCCCAATGGAGCATCCAGGTTTAGGGGATTTCCAAAAGGAGAGGTATCCGAGGGGGCAGGGTCTCGGGGGATTGACGGGGACCATATAAGTGTAATTAGGGAGGGCTTGGGTGACAGACACAGAACAATCCAGAACTCCGGGAGGGGTTTGGGCGATTGGCAGGGAAGGAGCCAGAACAAGGGGAGGGGATAACCATATTGGGGACACCGGGGGAGCAGCTTGGATCTTGGGGCAGACCAACTGGGGGTTGAAGTGGGGAAGGTAGGGATGAACCATTAGGATACAAAGAACATACAAAATAGAATAAAAACATCACATCACCACAAGTGTCAGCATGGCCAGCACTGCCACTGAGCATCTGCTGACAAGGCAGCTTTCAGCTGGAATGGGAAGGGAGCACATCTCACTGCCCCTGAACATATTTGATGTTGCTGGTTGATCAGTTGACATCTCCTATTTTTGGTCCTGGGATTTTCTAAATAATCAGGTCAATGGTCTTCCTCCTGAATCCTTGACTTTCTGATTATCCTTGTTTCAGCAATCTTGCCTCTGCCTGCAGTTTTGCTGTCCTTACCTTGCACAGGTCTTCAAAATTTCTCACAGCTCATCCTTACAACTTAGCAACATTAGAGGCCTGAGCAAAGATTATTTGTATGTATCGTAACTAGACTGTGGATGAAACTCGATGGAGAAGGGAAGTGAGAGATTGAAAACTCCCATTTAATCTTCATTAGGCAGTAGTATTGGTGAGTTACCATTTCTTGTAGAGGTACTGCACAGCATGCTTCCAGGGCTGCCATAATTTAAACTCGTTGGCTCTTTCTCAAAGGACATGCAAAACTTACGAGGAAGGTTCATAAATTGGATGACTTTAGTCCTGTTTTTGTTCAGTTCCAAAAATACTACAAAAATTCTGACTTCCCAAACTGAATCTTGTATTCTTCACCGGATAACAGCCACAGGTTCTTCATTACCTCCCAAGTCTATTCTTACTCCTTTTAGCTCAGCTGTGCCTGTATAAAGCTCTGTGAAACCAAGAATGACTTTTCGGTCCCTGCCTGATGAGTATTATAGAAAAAGAATATTCCTTCTGATTTCCACTTTGGCTATTGGTTAGAGCCATCCTGTCCCAGAAACCAGTACACCAAATATCACAAACAAGTGAAGGAAAAACTGAGCTTCTATCATGCATGATTATCATGTGATGTAGTACAAGAGTGTGAAGAAAAATACAAAATCCACAGGTCATAGAGAAGTATTTCTCCCTTTTCTTTCCCCCCCACATCATAATTTACACCTTGAGTGGCAGGGAGGTATAAATATGCAAATATTTTTCTTTAATTTCCTCAATAGGCCTGCAGGAAGCAAACCCCACTTATGGTCTGATCCATCTTCCTGTGCTGAGTAATAGTGAAATGCCAATCACAGTGTGTCATCTCTCTCCCCAGATCTCTTTCTCAGCAGCGTCTCCTTCAGAAAAGTTCTTTGTCTTGGAAATACTTTTTGCTTATGTCAATTGAACAATTTAAAATATAACAAAGGCATATACGATGTTGTCAACTTTGCATGAAAATATTCTTGAGAAAAACTGGAGTTTATTTCCTGTTAAGATGCATTGTTGTTACAAGCCTCTCAGCCATAGGTTTCGTAATTTACTAATCTTGATTGGATTTTGATTCATGTTTGGCCAAGAAAAATAATTTTAAACTATGCTCAAGGTGTGAACATTCCAATAGTGTGTGATTGTTTTTAGTTAAAAAGTAGAAAGTAGCTAAATGCATGCCATCTCATGAAATTGGATTCAGTAACAATTTTCATCAGCAAGAGAACAAATTGTATAAGATCATTTTATAAGCAACGTAGAAAAATGTCACTATTTTAAATAATGCAGAATATTCATCTGAATTTTCTCCACTGAAAGGCATATGCATGGGTTTTTTTTAATTTTTCTTTGGGGTTTTTGATGTGATCTCTCTTACAAGTTTTAATGAATCCATGATATTATAATGAAAAATTTTAATTATTTTTTTAATTTCAGAGCCCAGTGAAATTAGATTTACTTTGGTAAATCAGACTCTACCTAAATAGATGAAAAACAAAACCTGCTGAAGGATGTATTTGAACTTTCCTTTGTGAACCTTGATTGAAAACTTTACATGTATATATATATATATAGGTAATATCTATATAGATATAAAAATTATATCTAAACTTTTGATGAAGAGTTACCCATCCTTAACCATCCTACTAGTTCTAGAAAGCATATAATTGTGCAGCCAACTTTTCCCTACACATACAGATTTTAATTTACACCAAAGAGGTGTTTCTTTTGATTTTGTTTTGGGGTTTTTGGGGGTTTTTTTGGTTTTTTGGTTTTTTTTGGTTGGTTGGTTAGTTGGGTTTTTTGGTTTGGTTTGGTTTGGTTTTTTGTGTGTGTATTTTTTTTTTTTTAATCTGTCAGTTAAAATCAAGACCCTTAGGAAAGTCAAAATATTTTAGAATATAAAAATCCCATTATTAGTAAAGATGTTATCCTTAAATAAATAAAAAGGACAGATTTCCTGGGAATCAAAAGTGAATTTCAGTGTAAAAGTAAATAAAGAGCAATTTCAGTATAAAAGATTTCACTGATTCAGAGCAGATAATTTTTTAACTGTACTTTTTAGTAATTCAGTTTTACACTATCATAAGAAAAATTGATTTTTTATAAAATTATTTATAAAGACTTTATAAGGAAGATTCATCAAGGAAATCATAGCATTCCCTATGCAGAAAAAAGAGGTTTTGACTTTCTACAAGACAAAATACGTCTCCATTTCTGAGTCCTTCTCTTTTTAATGTGAAAAGTTATTTGTCTAAAAGTGAGCTAAGGTAAAATACTTCAGCATTGCAGAAGAAATTTGTTCAAATTAGAAATATCTCAAAAATCCAAGCCCAAACACTGCAAGTATTTCATAACACCTCTGCACTTCATTCTTCCCAGTAATTTCCAGTCTCAGAATCCTAGCACTAAGACTTTTCTTCTCATATTTGTTTTTTAAAAGTTAAGATTTTATGTGGTATTTAAACTTCTTTCTTGGAAAATTCTGTCCCCTAAATGTAAGCTGTGAAAAATATAACCAGGTATTTTACTGAAGGAAATGTGAAAAACATATCTAATAAGGTTAGTTTTGCATCCTTATAGTAGAGCAGAACAAATATGTAAATTTTCTGGAATGCACTGTCTTCACGGGTTTGGTCACTTTAAGCTTGAATTGATCCATAAAAGGGTTATCTGAAAATCCTTTTAGTTTTGGTTTTGTTGGGTTTTTTTTTAGAAAATGCTACCAATTTTTTACTTTTCTTCATTCCAAAACTTGATGCTGTCCTAATATTTGTTAGATACTATTACAACTAGAAATTTCAGTCTATTCTATGCTTTAGAAATCGTCCTCAAAAATGCTGTGTTATTCTGCAGACTGAGAGCCCATAACCTTTTTGTAGGGTTGTGCTTTCTACAGAGATTGCCTAAAAATTCTGTAACCAAGTAGTGCAGGCAGTGTTACTCCTGTGATAGAAAAACAGTGGACTGAGCAGTTAGTAGTGAAAGTTCTGGTTTTTGACCTCTGAAACACAAGTCTGAACTCAATTTTACCTTCATTTTGACATTAGGTCAAAAGCAAAACTAATCAAGCATCTGAGCACAATATAGCACACAAGAATGCAGAAGACTTATCATCTATCTTCCAAGTGATGGAAAAAGAGAGACACGGGAAGGGAATTTAAGGTTAAGGATTATTAGTTCCTTTTTTAGGAGAAGTAATCACTCCTGTGAATTAAAAAATAACTTTTAACCCCAGCCTAGCAGTACATTTCACCAATTATTGTATCAGGTTTGACTTCCTCTGTCAGAGTTCAGATGTGAAACATATTTAACATTTTTATTCCATATATTTCCGTAGCTACTAAAATTTTGGGCCTTCCTCAATTATGTACAACATATGATAAACAAATTCTACTACTAGAGAAGAATTTAAGATGAAATTTAGCAATATATCTTATAAATTAAAACCCTAAAATACCTCTTATCTGCATTTTTTCCACTTCACTGTCCCTAAGTGTCTCTTTCCTGTTCCTGTTCCATTGCGGTGAACAAGTAGTTTTAAATATTGTTTCCTATTACATAAAGATGAGGTTTTTTGGCTTTTTTTTTTCAAACTAAGGAAGTTTTTGCTTAGTTCAGAGCATCATCTTTTTATAATTCAAAGCATCATCTAGAGTTAACCTTGGATGGTTTATGTGGGGTAGGGCCTTTCTTTATTCTGAAGGATAATGTTTGCTGTTATATGGTTTAAATATGTATGAAAGCTGTGCACCAAAAACTTCTATTTGGATCTCTCAGCTCATACGATCTTTTCAAAATTATATTTTATGAAACAATAGTCCACTGTCTTACAAAAATGGCTTCAAGAAAGTTCAACAAATCGGCAGAGATTAAATTTAAATATGTGTTTATTTGGTAGATAAATAAATAAATAAAATCTGTGCCCTGTGCAGCTAAATTAACAATACTTTAAGTTTCTTTTCTACAGTACCAACTTCATGATACCGACAAAAATCTGCTGCGCATCAGATTCCCCACATGGAATAATTTTTGTTTTTCTCTAGCTGTCATATTGAACTATCAAATTAAATGGAATAAACAAGCCAGACCACAATCAAATCAGACTTTTTTAGCCTAAAAGCACTTTTTTATGGCTGTCCTCAAATGGGTATATACATGTGTCACATGTCAGGATAGTCATTAGCACCCAGATTGTTTTGCATTTGAAGGAGCAAAACAATATTCTTGATCTGCCATTCTCTCATGCTTTGTATTTTGGTCTTCTGCACTTCATTAAAATACCGCCTGTAATTCCTCTTGACTTTTTGAAAAGAGAACATTTTCATCTGGACTTATAAAATTACTTTCCCCCCCCCAATATTTAAATGAAAAAAAATGTAAATAGAGATGTTAGAATGTCCATTGAATTATCAAAATAAGGGAAAAGAGAAGTCCCTATGTTTCCCAAATGACTTTTAAAAAACACCTTACACACTCAGAACAAGACAAAACTTGGGTACTGCTGGCACAACAGTCATTCAGTTAATTTTCACTTTTAATTTGCAACATCTCTACTTTTATGTGTTCATAGACTTAAAAAAAATAAAATAAACAGGTCAGATTAGCACTATGCTGAAGACTTAGTTTCAAGTTAGCGTATTCTTCCCAAAAGAATGCTATATATAGAGCTGAAGAGACATGAAATCTGAAATGAAAACCGAAATGAAAAATGGTATGGTTGTTGGCACAATATGTTGACAAGAAGCATGGTGTAGCTTTAGAATAAGCTGACCTGTCAGTTATGAGATCCTATGAAATCATAATGCAAAGTTTCCCAAAAAAACCAACCCCAAAATGGACAAATTTAATCAAACACAGAATCACAGAATCAATTAAGTTAGAAAAGACCTCTGAGGCCATGGAGTTCAACCTGTGACTGAACACTGCCATATCAACTAGACCATAGCTCTAAATGCCACATCCAGTCTTTCCTTAAACATCTCCAGGGATGGTGACTTCATCACCTCCCTGGGTAGCCCATTCCAATGTCTAGTTCCCTTTCGGTGAAGAAATCCTTCATCATGCCCCACTTAAACCTCCCCTGGAGCAGCTTAAGGCTATGTCCCCTTGTCCTGTTGTTTGCTCCCTGGGAGAAGACACCAACCCCCACCTGGCTACAACCTCCTTCTAGGCTCTTGTAGAGAGCAATATGGTCCCTGCTAGGCCTCCTTTTCTCTAGGCTGGACACTCCTAGATCCCTCAGCTGCTCCTCATTAGACTTGTGCTCCAGATCCTTCACTAGCTCCGTTGCCCTTCCCTGGACATGATCCAGCCCCTCAATGTCTTTTCTGTCATAAGGAGCCCAAAACTGAACACACAGTTCAAGGTGAGACCTCAGAAGTGTCCAGCACAGGGGGAAGATCATTGCCCTGCTCCTGCTGCCCTGCTGTTCCTGATAAAGGCCAGGTGCCTTTGGTCTTCCAGGCCACTTGGGCACAGCTGGCTCATGTTCAGCTGCTGTTGACCAACACCCCCAGGTCCTTTTCTGCTAGGCCACTTTCCAGCGACTGTCTCCTGAGCCAAGCATTTTTGGTATCCAATATGACCTGACTGAAATGTGGCCTAAACGGTTATTTTGAGAGAGTGGTTTTGGAATGCTGTTTTTCAATTCTCAGTAGCTGCCTGTAGCATGGTAATATATGAGTCTTAGAAGAATTTGTGAAGCCTTGCGGTCACATGATGAATATTAATTAGTGATTAAGACTTTTGACTGCATTACAGGTTAGCATTATACTGTGGGAAAAGATCCCAGACAAAAGAAGCAGTTGAATTTTTAACTGTACCCAGGTTAAGGATAAAAAAAAGTGAGTTACACCCTCCTGAATTCCTTGTGAATCAGTAAGTTGATCACAAAAAAATGGGAAGATAAGTTCAGGGGAAAATGTACTTGGCAATGCTGACAAAACAGATCCTTTAAGTTGCAGACTAAAAGAAAAAACAATTCCTCCCCATACTGGTGATTGCTGTAGCAGTTGAATTGAAACTTGCTATGAAACTTCACTTTGTATGCTGGAAAATTAAAACCATATCAAATTGCATTTTGTAAAGAACTACTCATAATGAAACCGTAAAATAAGAATTTTGCTCATTTTCTCAGCTATTTTGAAAACTGTGACACAAACAGCAGGTGTTTGAGAGCCTTAATGTGCTGTCTCTATGACCAGCAGCAGGAAAACCACCCTCCACCAGCATTCTCACTTATTTTAGAGATTCCCCCAAACTTTTAAAGGGCCATCTGGTTGCAATCAAGTCTTTCAGTAAGTGTGAACACATAGGCTATTGCTCCTGATGTTTGTGTGGACAGATGTCTAACATGCAAAATTATTAATAGAATGTTGGACCTCAATTGTTTCAGTTAGGTCTGGCTGCTATAAAATAAAGATAGTACTCAGAAGTCAGAAAAACCTGAAATCTGTATGTCTGTTAAAGCTCCAGAGGAACTCATGATAGTTCAGATGCTGATTTTAAGTCATATAAAGAACTTTCATTTATGCTTAGCTGCAGGCATTCCCCCTTTTAACAAATATTCAGTCTGTGACATCACAGCAAGTATACAACTGTGATATTCCCAAGGACACAATGAGTTAGTGCTTGCATGAAAGAATGGCAGAATGGCATATTGCTGAGCTAACAGGAAATGTGAAAAGTATAGAATAGTCCTTAAAGAGAAATACTTTGAAGAAAAAGGTAGTTTTCATTTTAGAAGGGGAAAAACCCCAAACAATTAAGGTTAAGTATCTGGTCATTTTAGAAGAAAGTTTCCAGCCCAGCTTGGGCTACTTACTTGGAGAAGTGACCTCTAAGTGGAATTCAACAGCCATTGAGGTGCTAGAGTATGTCCAGAGAAGGAAACAGAGCTGGGGAAGGGACTGGAGTACAAGTCGTGCGAGAAACAACTGAGGGAGCTGGGTGTGTTTAGCTTGCAAAAAGGGAGTATTGGAGGGGCTGGGGGGGGCTTTTTTGCCACAATGAATTGTAAGGAGGTTATGGTAAGGTGGGAGTCAGCCCTTTTTCCCCAAAATCAGGTGACAGGATGAGAGGAAATGGCCTCAAGTTGCACCAGTGAAGGTTTAAATTAGGTATTAGGAAAAAAAAAAAATCATGTAAAGCATCAGAACAGATAGTCCAGGGAAGTGGTGGAGACACCATCCCTGTGTCAAAAAATAGGTGTTCAAAAAATATGTGGGTATGGCACTTGAGGACATGTGGTGAACATGGCGAACATGGCCATAGTGCTGGGTTGATGGTTCAGCTTGATGATCTTAAAGGTCTTTTCTAGCCTTAATGATTCCATGATTCTATGAATTTATGAATGTTATTTTTTATTCAGTGTGATAGAAAGATTTCTTAGTGTTAACATTTCTTGCTGTACGAGCAGGAGCACGGCCTAATACACATGACTTTCAGAATTCAGTCTTTGACTCAGACATCCAACAACTTTCCAAACTCATAAAAAATGTTTCCTGCATGGTCAAAGGAACATCAGCAGTAGCTGAGACATTAGCTAGGAAGAGATGAGTAACATAAGCCTTTCACCTGTGGGTCACTATTTCAAATTTAGCTGTTGTTAATACCAGCTAAAAGTAATGAGGATGACTATATGGTATGTTTTTGACTTCTACATCAGGAGAGTGATCCACACAATTTTTTTTGTTAAGGTTCTTTTCTTAGTCATTAAATGAGCCATACCTGCAAATATGGTTTGTTAGAGTTGAGACCTTTGGGCAGACATCATGAGGAAACATGCTTCAGCTGCTTATGTGGATGGAAGGAAATTCTGCACTCCGGAGGTCTTAGGGGCACTTTTCATAAGCACTATATTGATCAAAATGATATATTGTTTGTCTTTCATACACACACAACACCTAATTTAGTGGTTTTTGCTTGTTTATTTCTCCCCAAATGGAGAACTTTCAGGTTTCAGAATTAATAGATTTTTATGCAGCTGTGGTGTTTTGTTGTGGCTGTTGATGATGTTGTTTTGTGTATTTCTGTGTTCTCCTTTTTGCCTCTTGTGTATTTTGCCATAGATAGAACAATAGAAACACTCAGTTGAGTCCAAGCAAAAATGTTGCCTATTGAAGGAATGTTAAAAAATCTTGCAGGTTTTTTGTGTTTGGAGGGTTTTTTTGGGGGGTGGGGATGTTGATGTATTTTTAAACTTCTGTGTAACAGGATCTGAAGCCATATTTCCTCAAAAATTTTGCTGAACAACAATGAGATTATTTCGCAGAACAAATAAATATGAAATAAAAATCTGTTGGGATTTGACACTGACTAAAAGCCAGGCACCCACAAAAACTATTCCCTTATTTTCCTCTTCTATAGGTGAGCAGAGGAGGGGAAAACAAAACAAAGGCTTCATGAGTTGAGATAAGGATTAGGGGAAAAACACTCTAAGGCAAAACAGGTTCAAAACTTAAACAGTATAAAGAAAATTTGCTATTAACAGAATTAAAAATAAAAAGGGTAATGAGAACTAAAATAAAACTTTAGAACACTTATTTTCTTCCCAGCCCCTCCCTCTTTCCCATCGACAGCGCAAGGAGACAAAAATATGGGGTTTTGGTCAGTCTTTCACTTTCTAAAAATCTTTCTTCAGTATGCTTAGAGAAAGGAGTTTCCTTCTTCTGCTGTGCCGTGGGGTCCTTCCCATGGAAGACAATTCTCTGTGAGTTTCCTAGCGTGGTCTCAGTTTTCACAGATAGCAGTCCTGCCCGACCTGAGGTAACGTGAGTCCCTCCCATGACCAAGCAGTCTTCCCACAACTGCCCAGCGTGGGTCATTTTAGTTCATGGGGTTTAGTCTTTTAAGAATAAGTTGCTCTAGTTTGGAAGCAAGGGTTCTCTATCTCTGGAAGCAAGGGTCCTCTCTCTCTCTTTGAGTTTCTCACTAGATTACAGCTTTTCAGCATCCACTCACTCTAGTGTGGACACTTTTCTTCATGGGCTGCGATCTCTGCATTCCCCCATGCACCTCATGAATTACAGGGAAATAGTTTGTTGTATTATAGTCCTCACCTTGGCTTGTAGAAAAATTTCAGCTCCAACACCCAGAGCACCTTCTCCCTCTCCTTTTCACTGACCTCAGTGCCACCATGTTGGTTCTCTTCACATGTGCTCACTTTTCCCTTTTCTCTGACTCAGAAGAAAATTGTTGTCTGTAGGTTATTACTGTTCTCGAGTTCTATTAATTGAAAAATTCTTATTGACCTTCACAGTGCTGAAAAAGGTTGATCTTGTCTGTGTCGGGGAATTTTTCACCATGTTTTTGTCACTGGCCACGTGGTCCCTGCTGGTACCACAAGGGCAGCCCTGGCTGTGTGGCCCTGCCTCAGGAGGGCCCCTGCCACACAGCCCCCCCACCCCATGGAAGAAGAAAGAGAGTGCCAGCATTTTTTTCCTTTCTTAAATATGTCATCACAGAGGCGTTACCAACTTCTCTAATTGGGTTAGTAACCTGCCCATTGTCAGAGCCTTCAGCAACTGGCTCTGTGCCGGACCTATTAGAAGCTTCAAGTAGTTTCATCTTTCAGAAGCCACCCCTGTGTCTTCCTCTGCCCACTAAAAAAAAACTAGACTGTTTTAAACTAACACAGAATCTTATTTCTGTGATTCCCTTGAAAATATCTAACTTCGTATTTATTTGAGTTATATTCTTCTCCATGTATCATTAAAATGCGAAAAAATTGCAGCCTCATCTGTGCAGCCTTGAAAACACGGTGGAGATAGGAAGACAGAGATGTATAAGTAACCTATGATACATTTTTTACAGTATTTCACATCATGTATTTTCAGTAGCGAAGTGGTGAAGTGCAGTCTAGACCAATGACAGTGAGGTGAGCTAAAAACTGGCTGAGCTGCCTGTCTCAGGCAGCTGTGATCAGCAGCACAAAATCCACCCAGAGGCAGCTCCCTAGGCATGTACCCTAGTGATCAGTACCTGGGGGTAATACTGTTAACATTTTCATTAATGATCTGGATGATAGCATAGAGTGCACCTTCAAGGATTTTGCAGATGATAAAAATTGTGAATAGCTTATGTACCCAAAGGTCATATTACCATCCAGACCCTGGAGAAATGGGCTGACAGGAACCTTATGCAGCTCGGTGAGGAGATGTGAAAAGTCCTGCGCCTGGGAAGGAACAAGCTGACACCAGTGGAGGCTGGAGGCTACCCAGCTTGAAATCAGCTTGGCAGAAAAATGACCTGAGGGTCCTGGTGGGCAGCAAGTTGGTTGTGAGCTAGGAACATACCCTTGTGGTTCCTTCTGAAGATCAGGAAGAACTGTTTTACTCTGTGGATGACTGAGCACTGGCACAGGTTGCCCAGAGAAGCTGTGAAATCTTCCTCCTTGGAGATGTTAAAAAATGTAAATGGACATAATCCTGGAAAGTCTGCTCTAAGCATCTCCCTGCTTTGAGCAGGGATTCAGACTAATTGTTCTTCTGAGGTGCGTGCCAATATCATCTGTTCTGTGATACTGATTTTATACCATAACGTGTGTTGATATAAATATGGGTGAAACTGTTTGGGTTGTATGTTGCCAAGCCCATATTTTCTGTGTTTGCTCTGACATTTCTGTATAACTGAAATATCCAGTATCTTTCCTTAGGTTAGTTGTTAAACATCTCCTGTATCAAAGAGATCTGCCTGGAGACATCCCTGCCAGGATTTAGATCTCTTCCTACCTGAGTTATATACTACAGAATAATATGGGCTCAGCTTCTATAAACCAAAAGAAATAGATGGAAAGAAAAAAAATTCAGGAAAAGAAACACATGAACAAGAAATACTGCTAGCAAAAGAAAAGCAATTATCTGAATGAAAATTTATTCTGTACCTATAATAGGAAAAGTTACAGTAACTCATTTTTAATTCATTGTTATCAAACTGTGCTTTGTTTGGACTTGTTTGTGTCTTTTAAAAGTTGTTGCAACTGTTCTGTGGAGAGAGCATTCATGTCTTCAACCTTTTTCTCCTCTCTTTTTCTGATTTTCTGAAAGAAATATTTTTGCCTGTGTCTCTATGCTCAAATGCTTACCTATCTACCTACTTACATTTTCCTTGACAGCCTGAGAGTAGGTGAGAGAGGAAGTTTTCTGAACCCCTGGGGAAAACATACAGACTTACGTCTTTTGTATGCTGTATTTTCTCTGCTGAATACATGTTTTATTTTTGAACTTTGTGGTATGTGATTATCTTCGGGCATGGTTGTAGT
Organism: Corvus cornix cornix; assembly: GCF_000738735.6. Lineage (NCBI taxonomy): Eukaryota > Metazoa > Chordata > Aves > Passeriformes > Corvidae > Corvus > Corvus cornix. The sequence goes on from NC_046357.1 coordinate 70,101,178, forward strand.
GGATGCCTCAAAATGCTTTGAAGTGCAAGATAAATGGGTAAGTCTATGTACTAGGCAAAAGTGAAGGGGGATGGGTAAGATGGTTATCTCATAGAAAGAGTACTGAGCTTTCCAGGTGATCTCAAAAGATTCTGTATGACTTGTCTTGCTGATGGTTGATAATTAGGGTAGACATCACACATTAGTACAATCAGCTGCATTTAACCTGAGACAATTATATAATGCCTAAATAAATAATGGTGTAGTTTTGGAAAAGTTTATCCACACAATGACTGCCTGAGCTAAGCATGACAAATTCCAGCACTAACTTTGACTTTTTAGTGCTATGGTGTTTGGCTTTGGGTTTTTTTTTTAATTGAAGTCACAACTCTAGATGCATTTTTTTCCATAAATCTTAAAATCAGATTTCTTGTAAATTCTGAAGGTAATTGGAAAGTAAATGCATTCACTTGCACACCAGTTAACACTCAGAGTGCTTATCTCTGTAACGCTGCTGTTTCAGTTCTTTTCAGTTCACTGGTCCTTCTTTCTCCTCCAAAAAGCAGTAATAGTCTCTTCCTACTTGAATATACGCTGTATGACAAAAATACTGGGAGACAGAGTAGGCACCCAACAAATTTCCGCAACCAAAGAAAAGATGAGGTAATCATTAGAATGATTAGCAAAACTAATTATTTGATTCATAAGGAAAAAGGAAAGAGAAACAGAAAAGAAATAAAAAGAAACAGGAAGAAAGAAAAAACACTGTCATTACTGATAGATGTATTAATTACAAATTTATTTGTGAATTTAAATTGGAATTTATGAAGTCTGTCAGGCACAAGCTGTATTTTCACAAAGAGGGAGAAATGTCTCTGTATCCCCTGTCTGTGATGATGAATACTCAATTCATATCCTGTGGAATCATGTAGAGTATGATTGTGGGCATTCCATCTACTTACAGAAATACAGAAATATCTATTAAATAGAGTGAAGACTGGAACACTGAATCTTTAACATCAGCTTAAATATTCATAATTGTCATCATTCTTTATGATTTTATGTGTTATATCATAGAAAAGGTCTAATCTCTCATGACAGAGCTATTCTACAGAGCTTCAGCTTAACATACAATGCAGCTTTGTGCTTAAAGCATTCACAGGAGAGTAGAAGAGACAACTTTAAATTCCAGGTCTGTGGGATTTATAAGCAGAAATTGGAAATATCATCTTTTACCTCTTGCAAGTACCCTAAGATGTATGAGGCCATTGACTATTCAGAAGTAGAATTCCTCTCACTTTCCTTATGTTGAAACTAATCCACTTCATAGAAAACATTTTAATAGTCACAGATACCAAGAGAGGGGGAGAGAGATTAAACTCCAAGCTGGTGGTCAAACCATGAGGTGGGGCACCTATATCAGCCCTTGCTACACATTATAAGGTATTATTTGAATATAGAATTATTAGAACTAAGGTCTTCATCTGAAATACAAATGTGTGTAGGACAATAATAAAGTTTTTACAGCAGTGTGATTAATATTGCCTTTGAAATTTACTTCACTAAGTAGATCAGCAGAAAGGAATGCTGTAGAGTACTTTCTTCTATAAAAGAGGCAATGTGATATAATCCACATTACAAAAGGAGTAATTTATATTAGACCAAGAATGTAAAAGACATTGAAACTACTGTGTTGTTTTTTGGGGATTTTTAAGTTGGTGATTATTTCTGAAATGGGGATTTTATCTTAGTTGACCTTTATGTTGATGACGATTCCAGAAAAAAAATAGAAGTAACTTCTAATCCATCTCAGGAAAATAAATAAGTAAGTAAGTAAATAAATAAATAAACAATGTCGGTGTTTTCTGGGTGAAAATTAATTGAGGTGGTGAATTACCACTCATAATTATTCTTGGTTAGGAGGTGAATAAATATTGAATTACTTTGGTTGTTGTACAGTTTTTTTCCATAGTAAGTATTCTATGGGTTTTCTTTATTGAAAGAGATATGAGAAGAAAACAGTATTCCAGAATCTCCTTTGATTAACTATTTAGGATGTAAAAAACCATATTTCCACTTAACTTACTCTAAATTTATCATTTATCAAAAAATACTGCTGGGGAACAAGTTTTGTTTGGGTAGTTCTTAGACTATTTGTTTCACTCCCTCTAAGAAGATTTTCTAAAATAATCTGATCTTCACACAGACAATCTTGTGTGTTTCAATTAAAAAATATCATTGTATATTACTACTATAGATACTGTGTGTTTTATTCAGATATATGAAAATACACTGAATTTCTCTTTTGAAGTTATGCTTTAAGAAAATCTTCATTTATTGTGGGCAATATAATTTTGTAAACAACCTTAATCTATCAGGACTGCTGAACACAGAAATGTTGCTGTAAGCTGTATTGATTTCAGGTGGCTACAGCTTTCAGTTGAAGGGCTGGAATTTGAAATGGAATTACTTTGGTGTACACTGATAAAATTCCATGTTGACATACAATTTACAAAACCAATATCTGCTAAAAAGTATAGAAATAGCAAATCATACACAAATCAAATAATTAGTCAAAATTTACTTAAAAGACAGTAAAAAATCTGGCAGGAATATCCTTGATGGGATATATATCTCTCCAAAGTTTTTCCTAAGTTGGATGGATTCACAGCTTTTTTACTTATGAAATGTCAGGCTGCATGTTAATTGCATGCACCTATTTAGAAGCATACATGACTACTTTGCATTTATTTAATGTAATTTATATGGATTTAGTAATATTTTAGTTTATTTTCTATATAATTTTTAATGGTGCTAGTACTTGTAGTCCTAGCAATAAATAAATACACTGTGCCTTTTCTTTGTTGCTGTTGGTTTTTATTATTACTAATATTGAATGAAAGAGCTGCTTGAACTTCATCTGCTGCATAGATGCTCTCAGTTAACTTGTCAGGTAATCCTGTGTAAGCAAAACTTCTAAGTGTATACAGTACCACATAAAAGTAGTGCAAACATATATCGTAATGCCTTTACCTGAAAGATAGTTATGGGACATAAGACCAAATAAATATTCTATTTGAGGGTAAACAGCCAACAAATAGTAAAAAATCACTATGGATACAGAAGCAATGCCTTTTTTACTAACCTTTTATTACCTTTAACATTAAACACCAGATTTTACATAAATATAACTTAATGCTCTCAGATTTAACACTCAGAATTTCTGAAAATCTCACTGACAGGTTGAGTAGTATTACATGAATAATATTACATTATTATTCATATTACATGATTGCAAACATTGAAAGTAATGGATCTTGAGACTAAAATGCATTTTAACATAGTAAAATATAACACAAGAACTCTAAATGCAATGTGTAATAACAGAAGCATGATATTTCTTCTTTTGAGACAGTTATGCCACCTGTGTAAGGACTTTCCAGACCCTTGGAACAAATGAGCCTGAAGGTATAAAATAAGGTATATCATATATAAAATAGGAAAATTGGTTAGTTATCTTCATCATTTAAGTTATGACAAAGTTAAGCATTCTTAATTCACACTGCTTTTTAATTTTTTCAAAAGAAACTTTCAATTTATCAACTTTGTAGAAAAATTGTTGCTGGTTTCCAAGAGAAGTTTCAATATTATACTTCTAAGGATGTTTTCAGATTATTAGAGCTATTACTGAGAAGAAGCTCAAAGATGAAATAACAGAAAGCCAGGAAACATTCATGACAGAAATTAGGATGATTGTGGCTCAAAACATCTTACAACAGAAAAATGGCAATAATCAGTTTTCTTGAAGCTCTTATTTATATACAAACCATATTTGATTTACATGCGACTAGGAGATTGCTTCAGTGAAATATCCTACTGTCTTTCCTTGCACTGCCTTGGGCATTGATTCTGTAACTGCCTGCCTGAAATGAGACACAGATTTATATTTCTGAAGTTCATAAAGATGAGATAACCTTTGGTGTGACTCATTAGGTCCATTCATATGCTTCTTTGAGCCAAATGCAATTGAATTAAAAATACATCAGGCTGAAAATATTATATTGGTTACATCTGGGCAGAATTAGAAAATGATGACATTTTGAGAAAATTCATATAATTACCCCCTATGTTGAAAAAAAATGGAAAATTGAATCACAAATTCAAAAAGGAAAAAAGAATCAGGAAAAAGGAAATGTAAAAGAAGCAGTTATTTTTACTGTTCTGGGTTCTTTTCCTTACCAGTTGTTTTGTTTGGTTTTGTTTTGTTTTGTTGTTGTTCTTGCAAGTCCAGAAAATGGTATTAAATGATTTCATTAGACTATTAGACAGAGTTAAATATAAAAATTGAATATTAACGACATGTTTAAGAGAGAATGTAAAAACAGTATGCTACCTGGATGAAAAAGTCATTTTCATACAATGTCTTTCAATATGCGGTGTTAAAAATACATCAAACTCCATTTTCAATGTAAAATCTACAATATACGGAGCCTTACAGAATGTGTCATAAGAGCTAAGCCTTGCCAATGAAGAGGAATGGCCCAGACTTTGTGCAGAAACAGAAATATAAGCTGAGACAGCACAAATTTTGATCTGGGTGGGAGATTGAGTGAAATATCAAGCTGATAAGTACAATTCCGAGTTATCTTCTGACTGTGTGCTGCCTTAATTTGCCCTTCTTTTATGAAGTCCTAAATGGTAAACCTCAAAAAATAATTAAAGGTAAAAAAAAAGGAATGGCACTCTAATTGGTCTACTTAGAGGAAATTGAGACTGAACTGAATGTAGATTTTCAAAGCTGTTGTTTCAGGCAACAATAATAGCATTCAGCTCAGGTAACAGGAGAGTTTGGCCAAAAAACCCAAATGCTGCTAAAAAGCTTTATCATAAACATCTGCAACACAGAGAACTATTAAGAAGAAATTTAAACTTAAGAGATTCAAACTATGCAACCAAAGTTCTATACATTCCTTAAAAAAAGATACAACCAAAATATTTACCAAAAAGAAAAAGAGGCATTCTTTTTAAACAAACAAATAAACTACCAATTTCTTACATGTGAAGCAGCATTTGTTGGGTTTTTCTTTTAATGACTCAAGAAAATAGAAGCCTTGGGGTTTTTGTATATTTTGTTGGAAATTTATACAAAGCAGATTTACAAAATCACACTCTGCAAAGTACATTGTTTGATACGAGTTTTTCCATAAATATTGGACAGATTAGAACTCAATGAAATAACTGAAGCTGCTATCAATTCAACCCATTGTCACAATCCGCTAATACGAGCGGGTGTCGTGATGGTTCGTTTATCGATCTCAGAGTGTAAAAGGACACAAGAGATTTCAGTTTTAATCAAAACAGTGCACCTTTATTAAGTGCCCACAACACAGTAATGCAATAGAAAAGAGAAAGAGAGAGAGAGATAAAGAAAAACAAAGTAGAGAGGAAGGAAAAAGGGGGGGCAATAGCTACCAACGGATGAGACAAAGTCCTCGTGGTCTTCTGCCAATAGATTCGTCTTCTTTCCGTGGGCAGATCTCGGACTCGGTTATTTCAGAAAGTCCCTTTATAGTCCTTTTCAGAAGCGAGGGGCAACTGGCCAAGAGGTTGGGAAATATACAGCCGTTGTTATGGGGCCCCTCTTTGGGAAACAGGGACAGGACAGACGTACAAGACAGGTGTACAGGAGAGGTGTACAGGACAGGCCATTCCTTTCCGCTTCAGCGCAGTCCTTCCCGCCTGGGCAGCAAGAACGGCACAGTCCATTGTGACCTGCATTAACTTTCCTCATGAATGCGTACCAGTTCCCAGCGGGCACACCCTCAGGCAACACTTGGCAGACATCCCACCTCAGCAGGGCCAGGACTCCTGTGTTCAGTCTCTGTCCTCGGTGATGATCGTGAGGCAGATGAGGGATCTTCAGACCATCTCTTACACCCATTCATGCACAGTCTGTTGTTGCATCACAAGTTCTGAGATGCAAGAAAAATTACCCTACCAATTAATAACAATCAATTTTTTAAGGTTGTGGAAAAATTTACCTTGCAGACCTTAAAATTATTTTTTTTTAGAACTATTAGATCATTAGACCAAATATGAAGTTAGTTGTTATTTTGTGAGTAAACTTAAATCATTGTACTTGCAATTTCAATACTTTGGAAATAATAACATACAGGCCTTTGAATTCATGTATCACAGTTTACAGTGATTAATCTTATAAATAATAATTTTGACAATTTTGGATTTTCATTAAGTATACGTTGTGTTATACTACTGAAATTTAAATCCAGAAAAACAGCCATTTTTAAACCAAGTTCCTTATAAGGAAACATGCATACCATCATAATACGACATAAAATAACATCGCCTAAGCCCCCATCAGTTTACGCTGGGTGTTAGGTGTTCACTCATAAGAAACATGGTTCCTGAAACACACTTCTGATAAATGTAATGAGTTCAGTGAGCTAACACCTATGCAGTAAGATGTTAGCTTGATCAGTTTGTGGAAGTGGTTATAGGATGTTGTTACCTCAAATAAGAGAAGCTAGATTTGATGACCTGGAATAGCCAAGTTCCACTAAAGTGCAGGAAATTAGTATGACTAAATGGTAGCAAAGAAATTTCTAGAAATTCTAGATGAAGATTTAATCCTGTTCTCATTTATATCCCATTGATGAAATTATTGCAAGTTCCTGCAAGATTTTCTCCTCTATTACCCTATGGGAAGCATGAAAACAAAATGTAAAAGTTTCAATTATTCAAGCTTTCATATCAGAGAAGAAACACAAACACTGCACTAAAGCAGAGTTTTGTTGTACTTTTTTCCCTCTATTTTAGTCTTTCAAGTCCTGTTGTCATTTTTCTTCTTATGAATTATTCAGCTAAAAATAAAAGTATCAAGAATTAAATAGATTTTAAGCAATGTGAAGAAGCACAACAGGACATGTGGGTAGAGCTCCCTGCAGTTTAGATAGAAATACATAGCTGGGTGCTGTTCTGTCAGGATCCAAAACAGGTGATCAGGAGTTACAACCACACCTTGTGATGATTATTTGCTTTGCATTTCTTCTGAAGAATGTGTGACACCAAAGAAAATTTTAAAAGAGTCTGACTTTACTGTCCAGAAAACCACTTAATGAATATATGATTAACTTCACTTTCTCTCTGAGTTGACAGCACAAAGTAGAATTTTGCTCTCACCCATTCACAGCAATCAAACATAATATTATCCAGCATCTGCGATCTTATACTCAATTTTCTGAATAGATAGGAAAGGGAGATAATTCTTCCCTCCCCTCAGCGCAGAATAATCTCTCTGGTTCATAGCACCAACCTCTGACAAGGAACCAGGCAGAACTCTCTGATGCAACCACCTTCCACCATCTGCTCCTGCATCCATACATATGTTGTACACACTCCCTTGCTATGACCTGCTTCCTCCTCTGCTGCAGCACTCCCAACCTCTCCCTCTACCCCAGCTGTTTCCAAAATGCTGTCAGCTCTGTCCTCTGTCTCCTGGCTGGCAAGAAATGGTTCATGAAGTCTGGGTTTGACTGTAGAGTAACCAGGTAGTGCATGGAGTCTCAACAAGCATCTGGTTAAAACAGCAGCTGTCAGTGCACACACATCATAACCTTTCCTTTTCAGCAGCAGCTGTTGCCAACTAACACAAAAAATGCAGGTATTTTAAAAGTCCTCCTCTTCACTGTCAAATATGGCTGAAACAGTTAATTCTTCAAAAGTTACTGAAAAGTACTGACAGACAAAATGGCTATGTGAAACATATTTCTCAGGAAACCAAGCTAAAAATAAGATTACTGGTTAATCTCACAATTCTAATCTCAATCTTATCCTGTAATTTTCTTAGAAGGGGAATTTTCTCTTTTCTCAACTCTCTATTGCCTGTTCTACTGTATTTGATGGGGCCTTTGTTTATTTCAGCATTATGTGTAATTCAGCTTTCAGTATTCCATTTTTTTCCTGCAGTTATTGGCTTAACTTTCTTCTGCATATTTTTTTTTAGATCCTTTTCTTTACTATGCCATTTGTATATATTTTTAGCATCCTTCACTTCTTGCTTGAACTGTACTTTATATCACCTTACTTAATCATGTTGGCCTTTTGCAATCTTTATGCTGTTTAAATTTAAACAGGAATGGATTTCAGTTGCAGTCTGTTCAAGTATTTCTTAAATATTCACCACTTAGCCTCAGTATATTTGCCATGCATTATAGAATTTCTATCAAAATCACCCAAGGCATTTTACATTATTTCAACTCAGTTTTACCAGAGTGAAAAAAAATAGAAATGAATTCTAAAAACCCTTATGTGTTTTTTTAAAATGCTTACCTTCCCATGATTTTAACATTCATTAATGGTCTATTTTTCAAATCCTTATGTTCTTTGACTTGAATTTTCTATACATTATGGTGTTGCATTTCAGCTAAAATTCAGTTCATTCAGGTCAAAGTGTCAAATCACCTAAATTTTGTCCTTGTTGTGATGCTATGGATTCTAGATAGCACAAAGCCTAGACCTTTTTTACAGCAAAATCTTAGCCAATATTCACTATAAAATGATTTTAGTAAATATTCCTAAATATCCAAAAGAATGTATCAATATTTATATCAGTGTACTTGCAGTGTAATTTCAGATACTTTAAATTTGGAAAAGTGTGATTAAACCACAGTTGATTGTGGAATTGATGTGGAAGTATGAAACACAATTATGAAGGCTAAAAGTCAACTTTTACTTCTCTGTAGAAATACATCATATTTTATAAGCATGATTTTTTTTTCTACTTAGTTACTGAGGCTTCTCATTCTCTGTGTAATGGGATACTTTCTTTTCACAAACAAGACAGTAAGTTACAGTAGTCTATAACATATTTTTCACATACAATGCAATTTCTCTTTTGTGTGAATCTGTTTATCTTCTTTCCACAGCTTTAACACAAATATTTTGAAGATTCATAATTCCTCAAGAGTAGAGGAATTGTACATGACCCTGCATGAGACTCATGGGCAGATTTGAACTTCTGTATGAAAGAAAAAGGCCTTGAAACATGCAGAAATTGTGTAAAAAGGATTAACACATGATTATAAAATAATTCTATACTGTTTAATTTCAAATTGAACAAGATACAATGTCCTCTATTTTCATTCCATAAGAAATTAGCTTTTCCATACACACAAAGTTCTACCCAATACATTTGGAGTTTGTTTACATTAAATTATTACTCTTATTTAGTGAAATTATACAACTGGTGAGTGTTGCCTCAAGGATCAAGAAAGTAAAATCCAAGTCCTGGACTTATAGGGCAGTGTCTGACACTAGCTTCGCTTGCTCAGAATGCACTGGCTTTGGATGTTTATGAAGTCCCAGATTCATTCTGCAGACTGCACGGAGTTAAATCACTCTGTGTAGGATCAGTGTCCAAAGAGCCCAGGTATTTTAGGTCCGCCTGATTTAGGTTCTTTGCTTTGAAACCCCTATGGCTTCAGGGTAGCTATGATAATTGCGAAAACAAAAAGAATATTATTTAGAATTAGTTTCACAATGCAAGGTAATTGCTAAATCTTTCTATTTCTCCTACTTCCAGAATTTTACATGCAGTAACCTAGACATGAAAAAAAATTAATCCAGCTTGATAAAATATCAGTTTCAGCACCAATCTGGCCAAAACTAATATACTGACTCTGTAACCATAAAATAACAGCAAAGGTCTGGTGGATATAATTTATCTCCCTCCGGAAGAGGTTGTAAAATATCATCAGTTTGTCATAAATATTTATGTAGTAATGTTTCAAATTGTTTGAAAAGACACTTTTGGAAAATAAACAGATGTAGTATAGCGATGAAGGAAAAAAACCCACAACCAATTAATGTAAATTTCAGTACTCCAGAATAAAATAAAAAGAGAAGCAGAACTTTATTATGTTGCATGCATTAAAGAAAATACAAATGATCAAAAAACCAAGTAACCTCATAAATGGAAACTTATTAGGTATCTTATTACATGGTTATTTCAAAATGGGAATGTCATCTTCAGTAACATAAATGTGTGAGTCAGAAAAAATGAACATGCATATTAATAAAGTCAGAAGTGAAATTACTGTATCTCACATAAGTGTATGGCATTTTGCATTCTCTAGTTTTCTGATTTTGGTATAGAAAGTTTATGAAATTTCTGCTTGTGGTTTTCCAGTGTTCATGAAGACTCTTGGAATTCTTCCTAAAATAAATAAATGTTGTAGTCATGTTAATGTACTCAATGAGCTTTTAACTGTTCTTAAGTTAAATCAGATACACAACCACTCAATGGCTGAACTTCTTGATGGAGTGTGATTTTATACCAGGCAAGCATGTGCCCTTGCAGCAAGCAGGATGCAAGAACTGACGGCCTGTGCTCTGATATTCTCACAGCCAACTTCAAACCAAAAGTCCAAAGAGCATTCCTGTTCCAGTCAGCTAATGACAGATGCCTATTTGCCTTTATGTCCCCAGCTAACCTTTACAGCTCCTAACTGTCACTTAGCAGCCATTCTTCCACTTGCCTGTATATGGAACTGATACATCCTCTTCTCTCTATCTCCTCTCCTTCTCCCTATTCACTTATATTCACACTTCTGTCATTCCAAATAACAAAAGAAGAAGGCTTAAAATGCTATGGGGTTGTCATGAATACATAGGGAGGGGGCATAAATCACAATGCAACATGCTTGTCATTCTAAGCAAAGACCAAAACTCAGTGTTGAAAATTATAGTCTTCGTATTTCCTGAAACTTTATGCAAGAACATGGTGAAAGAATAGCAATCCTTTCTCCTGATGCATGAAAAGAGTCAAATCAACAGCTGGAAAATTTGAGTCCTCATTTTTATAGGAACGTAGAGTTGTAGAAAACTGTGGAAAAGAACTTTAAGATCACTGAGTCCAACTTCAAACCTAACATGATGTCATGGCTTAACCCCAGCTGGCAACTAAGCCCCACACAGCCACTCACTCTGGGAAGCATTTTCCAGTGTTTCACCAATCTTATAATAAAAAAATTTCTTCCTTATATCTAGCCTGAATCTACCCCTTTTTAGTTTAAAATCTTTTACTGTTGTGCTATTAAAAACTCTTTTGCCATCTTTCTTGTAGGGCCCCCTTAAGTACTGAAATGCTGCGCTGTCTTCTTCACAGAATCCTTTCCTCTCCATGCTAGACATCCCTCCCTCCCTCCCTCCCTCTGTGCTCATAGGATAGGTGTTCCATCCTGCTGATCATTTTGTGGCTGTCAGAGACTGAAAATAGTTTATGTCTCAAACATTGATACAAAGTTTTGTTCATTATAAGGATGCTACAACCAAAGAAGCTTCCCTGAAGAGTGGGACTTTGAACTGAAAGTCGGACTGTTGATTAGGTAAAGGGAAACACATTGTTCAATCATCTCAGGCTGAGGGAAAGGTATGCATCCACAAAAGGCCAAAGCCACCAGCTGCAGCTATCCCTGGCTGAGTTTGGGGTGGGGGGAGAGCACAGCTCACAGAAGCCAGGTTTACACAGACTCCTCCCAACCGAGCAGGGCGGGAGGTTTTGGGTGCATGGTGCAACCTCTGGTGAAAGGCAGTGAGCACCCATCCTCCAACTACACAAACTGGCCCAGCTGTGGAACCCCCACCCCCACAGGCCACATCCACGGGACTTCCACATGAGAGGCAGCTGAGGGGGAATCATAATTCATCAAAGTTCATCACCCCCCAAGGTGCTGCCCAGAGGCTTTGCACCACAGGACTGCACGTGATGCAACAGACCCAGTCTGCTGTGAGAGACTGACCCTCTCCCCCAGGGGCACATGCCTGGACATTGCCACCTGGCTCGAGGGTATATAAACCCATCAGATTCTGTGCTTTCGGGGGGACCTTCACCACCAAGAAGACCAGCTGGAGAGGATCATCAGGACACCAGGGGGACCCAAGGAGCAGTGATATTCTCTTTATTCTGTCTCTGTCCCTCCACACATTTCCCTATTTCTCCCTTTCTCTCTTTTCTCTCTTTCTCTCCTTCTCTCTCTCTCTCTCTCTCTCTCTCTCTCTCATATTTACTGTCAAATAAAACCCATACTATTGACTGGCATATGGTCTCGTTTGCATCTTAATTTGGGCAGAGGCATTTCTAAGAACCTCAATAATCGGATCCGAACAGTGGCCCACCTCCGAACTCTCTCCAACATGTCCATGTCATTCTTGTACCAAGGACTCCAGAGCTGGATGCAGTACTCCAACCTCTTTGTACCTTTAATGCCCAAAATACTATATTTATGGCAGTATTCAACCATCCACCTTACCTTCACCTTACTGTCTGAAGAGTTGTCTCCTACCATTCTGAAAAGTAAAGTGTGTCTTCATGGAGCTGGTCTTTGTTTTCTCAGATCTTGACATTGGAAAGGTAGTATTTGATAGTTCATTAACGATTATTAGTGAAAGACTAAGAATAGTTATTGTTAGAGGAGGCCAATATGCTGCACAGTCTGCTGCAAAGTGATGCTCTTTCCTTCTTCTGCTCCCTCCTTCTCTTAACAATCCTTGCAACTGGCTTATTTTCACTTTTGCTTAGCCATACCCCAAGAAAGTGAACTATGTCACTGTACAGTTTACAGGATAATTTATTGGACAGTTTAAAAGATCATAAGCAGCATCAATTTAATGTGTTCTCATCTGTTTTGCCTGAAAGGGTATTTTTTTTCTCAGGTCCCAAATAGTTTCGAAGCACACAGGTAGGATTGTTTTCATGTTGACTTATTTCCAGGAATGAGGCCTCCAGCCAGTAGACATTTGCTTCACTAACATGTCTGGATAGACATGGCTTATCCTTGAAATAATTCTCCTTAGAATTCTCTAATATTCAGACATATTCTTCTTGAATCTTTCTCAGATACCAGTAATACCTTCAGGGCATCATACTTTTAGCACTGGATATGCTTCAGGCAGAGTTTGCAGAATTCATCAAAACAGAGCAGGTGCATCAGGAGGAGATTAAAAATAAGGGTAAGGTACACACTCTAAAATTTACCAATATTTGCAATAGCAGAAGGGGACACTGAAGTGATAGATTAGAAAATGGAAACTGTATGTATTGTTTATCTTTTTATTTGTATGCATAGTGCTTGTACATTCTAGAAAGCAGGCTTTCTGAGATTTGCAGGATAGATGTGGACTCTGAGAAGACATTAATTTTTTTCTTTGTTTTTCTGTTATATATTGTCTTATGTTCCCTTCCTATTTTGTCCCTCACTATTTTTCACAGACCTCAATCAAAAGATTGTGCATAATATTTCTTGAAATTTCATCACGTTTCATCTTTGTGCTTGGCACAGTTGATGTTGGGTCTGTATTTTCTGGGGAGCAATCTGAGAATTTCAGTTTATCTTTCTTAAGGAAAATCATAGCCCATATGATTATTTTGAAGCTGACAGTATGTTTAACCTCTACTGTCACTGTCAGGATGAAGTCTCTCTGTGACAGAATATCTGCATTTACAGCAACACGGAATGTCCACAAAGTTCACATCACTGCTTTTTCTAAATAGCTCTAATTCTTAAAAGGCTTAGCCATGACCCAGGCTGGAAGGTAACTACCCTGCATCTGAGCATGTGAATTCTTGGCTCTTGCAGTAATGACTATACATTTAGGCTAGAAGTCATGAGGCAACTTGAATAACCTTATACCAGAACCTTTAGAGAAAGAATCTCTGAAAAACTGAAATCTGGCAGATTTCATAAGCAAAAACCAACCCAGATTAATGTGGTATTACCTGTTGAAAATGGCTGTAGTTAACACTTAGGAATCAGAGCTGGCCGAGAAAAAATGGAAAATAAGTGCAAAATCCAAGAAGCTACAGAGATTAAAGACTTCTACTTTAACAATTCAGCTTTTGACTTACTTATAGTGTTCTGATAAACTTTGCACTGGTTGATAATTGACAAATTATCCAAAATCTAAAATCTTCATCCTCATTTTATTTCTCAAAGAATTTCCTATGTGGTAAACGATAGGTCTCAAAATGGCAGTTCAAGAAGATGTCATCTGTGATCAGTGCTTAAACTAAACTATTAGCAATTTTAGAAGACTATGACCTTTTTAAGAAACATTACAGATTTCTGAACTTTTTCTACCAGTAAGAACAGTAGATGGCAGTAAATTTTGGAACTTTCAACAGAACTGTGTCAATCCTTGTCTTTTATATCTCCACCATCCTTATTCTATGCTAGACTGGAAGGTGGCCATAAACAGCAGGTTTTCAAAAAAGAAAGAGAAAGTTTTGCTCTATTTTTATTAACTTTTAAAACCTGGTGGTCAAAAACTTATTAAGAGGAAAGCCTCCAGGCAAGGTGAAATAAATTGTGAATCATCTCCCAAGATAACTATGTTTTCCCAAACAGACTCCTACAAACCTTATTGCACTATAAAAAAAAAAAAAAAAAAAAAGACTTTCACAGTGGGAGAAAATGTTCTCTTTAAAGGTCTGATTACACTATACAGCACCAAGGAGTAAATGAAAGACATCTTGTGTGAATGGCTTTGAAAATTTATAATTTTCATTGATGCTGATCGCTACTAAAATTCCAAAACTGTTTATATGCAAGTAATTTTCTTTTTGTGCCAAGGCAGGTGGGCCACCATATATAGTCAAAACTGAGTAGACAGTAAGTTATTGATGTTCTGCCTCTTATTTGAACTGCTGCATTTGTAGTTATCACCTAGGAAAGTATAAAAATTGCAGTCCATCCCATCATATCGAACAACAGAAAATATTCTGCATTTCAATCACAGAGTCTTCAAGTGCTAACACAATTTACTTTTGGAAACAGCTTGAAACTACAACTCAGAACTATGTATGTTTGTCTAGCTGATAAAAAAGTAGAGCCATTGCCTAGGTTTTACTGCCACTCTGGCTTTACAAGTCACAAACCTATTTATGTCATCAGATACTAGTTTACTGGCATCCACATCTGTCTTTCTGGCACAGCACTAAGTCTGCAAGAACATTAAGTGAAACTGAAGCAGAGCTGGTTTTCATGGCAGTGTACAGCAGAAAGTATGCAGTGGAGATAAATACAGCAGATTAATAGATCTTGAAATGATACCCGCTTCCAAAGCAGAAATATTTTCATGCTGCTTACAGCAGCTGGTGAGAGGTAGAGAGGGGAGAGGGGAATCAGGTAGAGGAGGCAAGAATGTTCTTACAGCCTCCTAATATGCTTTGGTTCAGGTCACAGAATGCTTTGGACTCTTGAAGTAGGCTCATTTACTATAAAAAATATTAGACCCCAAAAACCTAGCTAGACATATATTTAATATATACAACTGCTAGCAGGTAACCAGTCTCAGTAATCTAGCTGAAAAAAAACCATAGTGTGCATATTGTGTTGCCCTGCTCACTATTTGGTCTTGTTGCATTGCATTATTTCAATAATAATATCGTTATTAAAATTCAAATGAGGAAACAATAATTTCTACCTGCGGGGTTCCTAATGGAGGGCTTTAAATCTTTCCGACTGAACTCTCTGCAATCGTCTGACAACACCCCAGAATACACATTTAAATATTTTGGACAGTGTTACTGCAGAAGTGAACACATAAAGACATTGTGGAGTTTTAAACATTTTAGAAGAAAGCTATTTGAATGAAATGGCAAATACAGCAGATTTGAAGGGCATCAACTTCAAATTAACTTAGGCCACTGATAGAAAATTAATTCAAAGCATGAGACTTTTGCAGACTTTTGCAGATGATGATTGACTGCTTCCCATGTACTAGATAAGGTCCCAACTCATCTTGTGGCAATAAAGTTTTAGAAGTGAGAGAGTTTCCAGGTATTCAAAATCTTCCAGCATAAAATGGAAGAATAATCTGCAGAGGAAAAGAGAGGGAGGGAATAATGTCATTCTGGTCAGTCCACCATCCTGTCAGCAGGTTACAGCAATTTGTCCTCCTCTGCTACAGTTACACACTAAGATATTTTAAATTGCAGTCAGTGAATCATGAACATATTTTCAATGTATAAATATATATATATATACATAAACAAATATAATCTTCTCTTCATGTATAGCAACTATTCTTGAATCATATTCTTTTGTGATTTTTTAAATGAAGTATGATAAATAGAAGAATAAACTCTTGACAATTTTGCTAATCTAAAAGGTGCTGAAAATTCTACTTAAGAAATGTTTATATTGATTTCTATGGAAAGGTTCCTGAAAGCAGTACTATTTTTTTTAATGGTCCCATCTCTGAAATTTCTATGGAAAACTGTATTGGAATGAGAGTATCCATCACATAGTTTAATTACATTGATGAGTTTATTTAATCAACAGATTTTCCAGCTAAACAAATCTTACTGCAGTGCCATTACCCATTACATTTCATTAAATATTTGGTTACTCTATAACATGGTTCATTATATGCTTTAGCAATATTGTATAATACGCATAATAATGCTAGACTACCACCCTGGGGCACTGCACTCAGTACTAAAATTTCAATGCTGTTTAGGCAAAGAAGAACATGAGACAATATAGCACTTCTGCGTCTCAGCTTCAACTTGGAAGCTCGAGGATAATTAATAAGGGACTAGGAGGAACATATTGGGAATAAAAAAGTAGTCACTCAGTAAATAACAAAGCCCATGTGATATACTTTAGGTTAGGGTTTGCCTCCAGTCTTCCCAGAGTATAATTAAATAATCTTAGAGGAATAATACTGGAAGGCATTGCCAAAACATTTTTGTTCAAATCAAAGTAATTTAAGACAAATGTACAAAAATATTCCTCAGACCCTCAACCACTTTTTTCCCCTGCAAATCCAGCTATTAGCATATGTTACATGTGGTACACAATAAAGGTGCAGTACTTGAAATACTTTAAATTTCTCCTAGGTTTCCAAAGTATTTTACTTTCAAGAGTTGACACAGGAAAGCAAGTGAAAGAAAGAAAGAAAGAAAGAAAGAAAGAAAGAAAGAAAGAGAAAGAAAGAAAAAGAAAGAAAGAAAAAAAAAGAAAGAACAAAGAAAGAAAAAAGAAAAAAAAAGAAGAAAGAAAGAAAGAACAAGATGATGTAATCAGCAAAATTCTTGATACTGTTTCTCATTTTATCTGCCTGGACAAAATATCTAGAGCTGTATAAAGAAATCATGTGGTGCGTGAGCAACTGTTTCACAGATTGGGCACAAAGGATTATAGTGAATGAAGTGAAATCAGGCTGCTGACCTGTCACGAGTGGGGTTACACAGGGCTCCATCCTTGGCTCTGTGCTCTTCAGCATCTTCATTAATGACCTGAATGCAGGACTCAAAGGTATGCTAATTAAGTTTGCTGATGATAGTTAATTGGAAGGAACTGTCAACTCCTTCAATGGCAGAGAGGCCTTGTAAGAGAGACCTCGATTTATTAGAGAGCTGAACAATCACCAGCTCTATGGAGTTTAACAAGGCCAGGTGCTGGATTCTGCACCTGGGACTGGGTAACTCTGAATGTACAGATGGGGGAACAAGATGCTGCAAAGCAGTACTACAAAAAGGGCACTGGGAGCAAGCTGAATCTGAGCCAGCAGTGCCCCGGCAGCCAGGAGGGCCAACCATGTGCTGGGGGCATCACACACAGCATCACCAGCTGGGCAAGGGAGGGGATTGTCATTCTGTAGAGTGGGGCGGTCTCACCTTGAGTCCTGGGGTCAGTTTTGGGTTACACAGTCTAAGAAGGATCTAAAGTTATTAGAGAGTGGCCAAAGGAGGACCATGAGGATGAGGAAAGATCTGGAGGGGAAGCCGTATGAGGAGCTGCTGAGGTCACTTGGTCTGTCCACCCTGAAGAAGAGAAAAATGAGGGGAGACGTCATCGCAGTGTACAGCTTCCTTGTGAGGGGGAGAGGAGGGGCAGGCATTGACCTCCCTTCGCTGGTGCCCAGTGACGGGACCCGAGGGACTGGCCTGAAGCTGAGTCAGTGGAGGTTTTGGCTGGATAGTAGGAAGAGGTTTTTCACCCAGAGAGTGGTTAGGCACTGGAGCAGGCTCCCCAGGGAAGTATTCACAGCACTAGTCTGGTAGAGATCAAAAAGCATTTGAACAATGCTCTCAAGGCCCATGTTGTGACCATTGGAGGTGGCCCTTTCCAGGGACAGGAGCTGGACTCAATGGTCCTTTTGGGTCACTTCCAACACAGATGTTATGATTGATTAAAGCCACCATTAAATCCATTAAACCTACAGCTGGCTAAACGATTATTACTCTCAGCAAACATTCTATGTGGGTCTCACAGAACAAGGACAGGATCTCTTCGTGTAATGTTCAGTAAAAGATGTTGAAGTGAAGGAAACCCAGGTTGTCCCACAACCAGTGGATAATGTAATTTTTGTTTGAAAGCTTTAAATGTGATTCTTCTGACTGGTGCATGCCTCTGAAAAATCAGAAATTAAATATCAGAATAAATTAATGTATGTTAATCCCAGTCCTCTAGCCATAGACTCTAATAAAAGTTGAAAGCTTTTCCAGATGGCAGATGCATTCAAAGCAGCTGTTGCAATGTCCTACAGTGTTTATTCAGGAAACTTCAGACAACTACAGTAAAAATCACTGAGGATCAGCTTCTTATGACTCATGTATGGTTCTAGAAAGGTCCTTATTTAGTAGGTTTGCAACAATTTAACAAAATATCCCTTGTCATTCATGACATATATGTACATACTGATTTCACCATTTCTCCAGAAAAACACAATGAGATGAGTATTCATGCCTATAAAGAGCTCAAGATAATGCAGTTTAGTTCAGAAGTGGTATGCTTATTCCAAATACATTATATTCCTGCTGATGATTGCTTTTGGTATTGATCCATTTCTCAATTTACCAAATATCTAAAATCTTTTTTCTTTCTCATGTGTACAAAATTCATAAAGAAATTCCAAATGCAAATACGTAATACAAAAAATGAAAACACTTAAAACATGCTAACAGTGATATGTCTTGGAATGGATCTACAGTTGTATGTTCAGAAACTACAAGAGAGGAAACAAGAATGAGAGTCACAGATAAAACAGTATAAATAATAGATTTTTCACTCAGTGGATTAATTTCAACTCTTAAAAGTTCTGCGTTAATAAAGATCTATTTGATGTTTAAGAAAGCTAAACTTCTTAACTTTTCCTCTAGCTTTTTATTTTTTTTATTCTTATGCTAAAAAGTGCCCAAAATAAATAAATTCAAATGTATTAGCTTTATTGAAATTAAACTTCTTATTTTTCCTAAATACTACTAGCTGAGAAAATAATATAAATCTTCAGAAAAAATGAAAAGCAATATAAAATATAAACAGAGTAGAAATGGCAGCATAAATGAAAGTGTAAGGTGGTTAATGAAATTGCTAACATACTTGTTCAGGAGAAAAAAAATTATCTGGTGTAACATGGCTAGGCAAAGCAGTAGAAATTAAAGTTAATAGAAAAGCGCGTTGAGTGTGGGTTCAGTCCTGGTTTCTGAGACTGATAACTGCAAATCAGTAGTCTAGAAATGTAGCAGTCATTTTAAAAGCTCTGCAATATGTAGAGTGCAATTGATTCTGAATGTTCTGGATGGTGATCTATTAAAATGTCAGAAATATGAAAGCCCTGTTGCGTAGACAACCAGTTTTATAGAACTTGTCTGTCATGCGTCTTTTTACAGTTTATTGATCTGGGAACAAAAGAGACTGGATAATAAGTCCTTCATAACAGCTTGATCTACACATTGCTTGCCATGTAAAACAATCAAAATTTGATTTAATTTATATACCTTCAACCATATCCTAGATGACAAAACTGGAAATTTCTGAGAAAATATTCTAGAAGGAATCCATAATTTGCCTTTATGAAGATTTACTTAAAATAGAATATTGGGGGATGAGGGGCACAGACAGTTTGAAGTTCCACTCTTCCTTCTTTGTGTGTTTAAAAAAAAAAAAAAAAGAAAAGTATATGCAATACGTATGCAATATGTGCTCTGGCAGTGCTAGAAGCTCCTTCATAAAATGCAATTCAGATGGTTGAAAAAGGCTTTTGAGATATGATCACTGGCACAAATGAGTATTCTTTGAATAAAGCAAGGCTGTCTCAAAATGAACACGTTTATCTAATGTCTTTGTATTCTCTGTAATATAAATTGTCTCCCAGATGATTTTTTATGACAATTACTGGCCTCAAAAAGCGATATAATCTCTTTCCATTTAAGGGTCATAAAATGCACTGAGTGAAGACTCTGCTATTTACTAGGTTATATCTGTTGTCAAGTGAGAATGGTGAAATCAATTTATTTGGCATCTTATCTGCATAATGCTGTATCAGCTGCGTACAAAGTATGAACAAATCCTAATGTTGAACCTCAGGGTATTTGTTTGTCTGAATTCATTCTGTTGGTCAACAGGAAATCATTACAGCTACCCTCTGGAGATGCAGTTCCCTTAGACAGGGAAGGTGGCACAGCTTTTCTTTGCAAACCTCACCCCACTGTGCTAATTTCTAATATGACCATCTTTTTTTCTCAATTTTTGTGCTACCATCTGTTTTATTTCTAAAAGTAGACATACAACCCAATATACTTATGAAAATATATGTAGCTCTTCAATATAGATTTTAGATTTAGATTGAGAGAATAAACATATTTTCCTTCTAAGTCACTTCCATGAATACTGACATTGTAAGACCACATAACCATTGCACCATTGTATGCAATTTATGACACTGTTAAAGAAAACCAAAAAAAACCCCAAACTAAACCTAAATCTAGAATGCTTTTCTCTTATTTTTATGTTCATCAGAACAGCAATAGAATATGCTGTACTTGTTAGTTAAGACAACAATCTCAGACATGTAATGGAGAGACCTAAGTAGGATGAGATGGAGCCTGACATACATAATATAAAAATGAAGAGGAAATCAAGAACCTGTCTTTATACTGATCTTTTTTCAAAAACAAAGTAATTGTCCATGAGATGTTTTCTTTGGCTAAGCATTTGACAGAAGTTGCAGAATTTAATTGGCAGCTGATATTCTCCAAAGTTCCTTGTGTGGCATTTTAGAAGAGGTGCTTCATGACCCAAATGTGCAGATTTATTCTGATACAGTTAGGCAAGTAAAGCAGGAGAAAGGAACAGAAAACAATGTCATATAGTACCCTCTCATGCCTCACCAGTACAGAATGGGCCGTAAATCTTATTTAAATAGCAGCTTGAGCACCAAGCTGTAGACATGGGAAGGTACTTTTTATTTCTGACTATTTTGAAACTGTTTTAAGAGAACACTTTAAATAAATTTGCAAGCAGTTGAACCACTCAATTTCAATTGATCTAAGTTATTAGTCATTTTAAAGCAAGTTAACTAAAGATTATATTTTACTAATTATTTTCACTTGTTTTAAATTGCAACTGTCCAAATTTGGAAATATTTTTTGGTTTTGGCTTTTTGATCTAGCAAAGAATCTTATTATCATAACTGAAATAATTTGCTTTTTCTCATTTAGAAATGTCAACAAAATGAAACAAACAACCAAGTGAAGAAAATCCACCCTAATAATCAGTCTTGTCTTGCTGAAAGATTCCTTGTGGATTAATAGTAAAAGTATGAAACACATCATGATGAAAGATGAAATGCTTATTTGAGAAATCTGCTGGCAAATTAGTACCTATGGCCTTCTACATATGGAAGCATGGAGGACATTAAGAAATATTAATATAAAAGTGCTTCTTCTCATAGACAGTATCACTGATAAAACGGGGGATTCTGACTAGGTGGTATTTTTGTTGCAAAACTCATTTACGTAAGTATTACTTCCAGCTTACAACTTTTGAAAGGAGTGAATGAAAGAAAGGTATTTACTTGAGCTAGCCTTCTGTTATAAACCAAAACCACCACCTAGTCTTTTTGCACTACACTTGACTACTTTTACTAGTTTAAGTTTTTGTTCTGTTGGGCTTTAGTGTGGAGAGGTGTTACCAACAATTATCAATTTAATTAAAAAAAAATTCGAAATCTTCAAAATTTTAGACTACGTCTAAAAAAATTTTTTTTTTTAGTATTCTTTAAAGTCCTCTCTAATTTGGAGAACAGTTAACTACTATAAAGGTTCACATATACACCAATAGTACACACTGCTTCTATGTTTTTGCCTAGCTTGAATGGAAGCCAATCTAGTCTAAGAATAACTCTTCTGGTTCCTTTTCACTGTCATCCACACTCCAGTTAATTCCCACGGGAACAACCAAACTTGACCTGCATGGATTGAAACCTGCACTTAAATGTCAAGTGATTTCATTCCAAGGCCTGCTATAGAAGCTGGTTTGAATAGGATGGGGTTGAAGCAGTTTCTATGCACAACAGAGTAATTTATTTAGGTAACTGAGAAACAACTATCTTGCTATTTGACCTTCAAGCTCGTAAAAAATAAAATCATCAGGCAGAAAACGATATCTCATGTTTTTTATCGGAAAATAAAGGTAAATTAAATAAAAAGACAAACTGGTTAATAAGGTCCACCTATGGGTACTCCCGCACCTTCCCACAAGGCCTGCAAGGTACGTATTAATACCATGTCCACATAGAGGCAGTATTGACCTACCACTTCTGTTGCAGTGAATAAGCATGTCAACAATGCACAGACATTGATGAAGGTGGAAAAGAATATTCACTGTTCATTTCTATTCAAAAATTTGAGTTACAAAGAAAATACTGAAATCTAGCTTCAAATTATGTATCACAAAAAAACCCCAAAACTCTGGACTCTGGAACATCTGAAAGCTGATGAACCCTCTTCAAGGATGCTGCTACAATGGTGTAAGAATAATGCTCTTGAAAAGCTGCAGTAAAGTCTCTTTACAAAACATGGTCACTGCTTTCTAAAATCTGAGGTCAGGCCAGAGCTGTAAGGGACCTATTGGTTGTTGTACACACAGCATAAATCTCTTTAATGTGAACAAGAGTTACAGGGACACTGATGACTGCTCAATCATTCAAGCACTCTGATACTTTGTGAAACCAATTACAGCAGCCAGTCTTTAAAGCCATCCTTTGCATAGACCTTCCTATTCACAACAGTGCGCATGTAAATGAGGGCTTGTGACAGTAGGAAAACAATCACAGCACTTGTACAAATTTATTTTTTTCCCTTTCCCCTCAGCAGCTATTTGAAAACAGAAAGCCATGCTACCTACAGGTACAGTGTTTCTTCTGTAATGATCTTTTAGATGTATATATCATATTTAGAAACCATCAGCAAGAGAGATTTTTCATTCAGCATAATTAGTTACTTAATTGGCTTTTCAGAAATGACAAGCAATTGGCTGTCATACAGATCTGGCTTTCAAGACTTACAGTCCTAAAAATTCTTTCTTTTCTGTTTGGTTTGGGTTTGCATTGCAAATTGAGATTTTACATACTCAGAACATAATTGGAGTTGATATTTATTAAAATACCAGTTTTTGTTAAAACACCATTTAGGAGGAAATAGTGAGTGAATTGCTCATTTCATGCTCACTCTTTTATTTTCTCAATTTTTTGTTCAGAATCATCAGTGAATATGAAGGGAACTCAAAGTCCTGTTAAGGTAAATGAGGGAAAACATCAGGTTTTATCTCTTATCTTTCTTATCTGCTAACATAAGTAAACTGACTGTTATTTGGGTCTTGAGAGGCAGTTGCTTATGTGGTAAAGTCTTTACAATCAGTTTGTGTATGGAATCTATTTTCTATCTCAGTTCATAGTAAACTTGATGGTTAAGCTTGAGATCCAGTCCTGCAATTCAAGCCTCTTCCACTTAGAGTAGAACAATGCTTACCACCATTCAGCTCCTCTTATTGATAAAAAGATAAATAAAATATGTTTTTCATTACTGAAAGTCATAGAAAAGCTAATGAAATTTCACTTGCCTTTGGGCTTAAATTCATACAAAGTTCAAATGGATTTACTTATCTTGCTCTTGCTAGTAAGCCTGAGCCAGTAACAAACAAGTTTTTGTCTTGTGCTTCTCCTGTCTCTCCCAACCTCCATCACAGTTTTGTCTGCTGTCATTTCTGGCATGTGCAGCAGTCAAAAATATCACTTTAAATACATCACTTTAAACTAAAAGCATTGGTGAGAGTCCCATAAAAAGAGATGTTTGGCCTGATATTTCAACTTCCTAAGGAATGTTTTATTCTTAATTTCCAAATTTTTCATTGATTTTGAGAAACAGAACTCAACTTATGACCTTTACACTTTTCACTCTAAAAAAACCAGATGTAACTAAATTAATTCAAAAAACATATAGAATTGGAAGAGTGAAGAAAACATAGGAAAAGATTATTTACTAATGTAATATAAAGAGAGCATTTGTTCCAGCAATTGCATAATGAAAATATGATTAAAAAGTATTTACTTTTAAAGTATATAACTAAAATTATAAAATTGTTTAAAAGCACAAAATTCTTCTTGAGAGAAAGATCGAGAGAGGGAGAGATTTGAATTCTGCGTGGCAGAAATTTTCATGTGACAAAATAACTTTGGTTTAGGAGATACGTATTCCTTCCAGTAAAATGCTTTTTTCTTCCAGGGACAGTTCAAAACTCTATTGCTGCATGTTGAATGACAAGCCCACTTTGCCTCATTTTTCAAACCAGTGTTACTGTTTAACTGGTTAGTTTGCATTCTGTTTTCAGGAATACAGTCTGCTTTTTGTCTTCTTTAAAAAATGGCAACTTGATGTGGAAAGTGCCAGGCTATTGAATAAAAAAATGCATGTGCTATCCCTAAGGGAGAAAGAAATAACAGGGCAAAAACTGTCTGAAGAAAAAACTCCACACTTCAATTTAAGAACCTCTCATAAATTTAAATGTCAGGAACAATTCACAACATTAGTTCAAATATCCATGATTCCAAAAAAACAGGTCATAGTGAAAAATTACCTACCTTTCTTGTGAAGGATTCTCTATAGATCTAAGGTTTATACCAAGCATTTTTGTCACCAGAGGTTTTCAAAATTATTAGAAATTTTTAATTTCTGGTATTAATTTATAATTCTGATATTATTTAATCTCTAACAACAGAATTTACCAGAAGATGAACATCATGATGTGACATCATACATCACAGGAATGAGTTTGCATTTGACACTGGCATTTTGTTTGTATCCAGAATCCGCTGCAGCATTTATCCAATGGCTTCGTAGTCTGAGGTTACAGTTTCAGTAGTTCAACAAGGACATCTTTTGGAATGTAAAATATTTCCTGATGCAGCCCGGTGACCACCACAGGATGCTTTTCCTCAGTCTGATGAATTCCACAATGACAGGCATTTGCTTCCTCTTACTTAACCTTTATGACATGCTTCAAAACATGTCAGGCTTTTTGGGGGTCTGCATTTTTGTGAAGAAATGTCTTATCCCAAAGCTTAGCACATATTCTCTGAACATGGTGTCATCTTAGTGTGTGTCTAAAGCATTTTATTTAGAGTAAAGCAAGAAACAGTTGAATAGATAGGTACTTGGACAGATTTCATTCTGGATCAATTAAATACTTGATTTCAATCTTACTTAAGGAATAGTTCAGTGTATAAGTCTCAGATTTAATTTTTCCAAAATTGCTTCTCTTTTTGAAAATAGAAGTGGAAAACCTTTGCATCATAAACTTCATCTTGGGGTCAACTATTCTCAGTACAAGTTACTCTAAAGTCAAGTTTTGAATGAGACCATATGTTGCCAACCTAAACTCTCTAATTTTCTCACAGAAAATACTTGAACAGAAACATTACAATGTATACTTTCTGTATCTGTTTTTTTTCCCAGCAACTAATTTGCTAGAACAGTCACAAAGACTGAAGACAAAAGATACACAATCACATTCTAAGTAGATTTTATTTTCTATTCATATGAATATTCATAACAGAAATGTAAAGTGTTTGGCCAACCTTAATTGATTTTCCTTCTGGTAGTTCAATATTCTTTTTCTGGTACTGGCAGAAACCAGAGAACAAAAAAGAAAAGGTCAAAAGAAAAAAATTTTTAAATGGAGCAAACTAAAATCTCTTCAACCTTTAAATACTGCTATTTTTACACAGGCTATGCTAACACCCAATATATGGGAAAATCAAGGTCTTGTGCAGGATGAGAGGAAAGAGAAGACCAGACTAGAAAAAGCTGTGATAAAAAGAGTTTGCATACAATGAATTTTTTTTTAAAAACACATGCATAAACCCAATTCTGTTTTTCCTTCTACTACTTACTCTCTTTGCTTAGTATGAGAATTGCTAATAAATGAATATCAAATACTGCATGCAAAGACATTTTAGTCAGATTCCGAAATTTTACTCAGAGCCTCAAATTTATCATTGCTTCTGGTCCTCAGCAATAAAAACTTATGGTCGTACTTCATAGGAAAAAGAATTATCCTGATAGATAAATTGCCCTTCCTTATGTACAGTATTAAGAAGATAGGTAGCTACTATGGGTGTTGGAATCAGTTTTTTTAAGAACAGAATTCAAGAAAGAAAACAATTATCTGAATATTCTTTTCTTTTGAATGAGCACTCAGACTTCTGGACCCCAAATGTCTGAAATGTGTTGTGATGCTAGTTCAGTTTTTATACACAAAGCATGCTTTTAATTCTATGAAACACTTACTAAACAAAATAATGTGAGAAATTAAAAGAAAAAGCTTCCCAATTAAAAACAGTTTACTAGAGATACCTGGTTGAACAGTTTCTTGCTAACCAACCATAGCAGGATCGCTAAATGCAAAAATAAGTCTTTTTTTAAAATGTCTCCATATTTCAGATAGCTTATGGACTTTAATTCCTATTGGGCATAACATCCTAAAGTCAGTTGCAGATTGAAACATCATGCAAATGTTTTAGAATAAGCCTGTTTTCTGTGTGTTTTCCTCTTCTTGACTATAAGTTGTAAATTTTGCATTGCTGCAGCAAGATTAGAGTATATTCCACTGGAAGTCATTGGTGATTCTTCTCATGGAGAAATGTACATTTTCTTTTCAATATAATATGGAAAGATGAAAAAACACATTGAAAGACACTCTATATGAGCAATGTACTAAAACAACCACAGATTTACTGTGTATTAAAAACAGTGAGAGAACTCAAAATGCTTATATTTGCTAGACTATCTAAACAACCATCACTATTCTCAAGTCAATTTATAAAGTAGTTAAAAACACACTAGAAGGCCTATTGACTGATTAAGTTTACCAGCAGAAATTTCCAAGAGGAAGTAACTTGAAAAATTTGCCTTGTTTTAGAATTTAGAATTGAGGAATTACACATCTGTTTAAAAAAAAAAAATACTAATCAACCAACCAACCAACCAACCAAAAAAACCAAAAAACCAACCAACCAAAACCAAAACCAAAACCAAAACCAAAACCAAAACCAAAACCAAAACCAAACCAAAAAACAAAACAACCCCCCCAAAAATACCAAACTAAAAAACAAAACCAAACAAAAAACCCAAAAGAAAACAAAACAAAAACAAACAACAAAAAACCAACCCAACCCCCCCATTTTTAAATAAGTTCTGCAAGTTAGTGGAAGGTTTATAAGGAACACAATTACTTTAATCTTCCCCTATAACTGGAAGAGAAAGTTTAAGTTTCATACCTCAACATACATGTATATTTAGATAATTTTTTTTAGACAGTAAGTACCAAATTAGCACAATTTAAAAATGTGCAAGATAGATGTAAAACAAGGCAGTCACAACACACTTTAGAAAAAGCATTTATGACTAAAGTGGTTAAAATAAGTTTGGAAAATAGCCATCCTAATTAGTGCTGCGTCTTTGTACTTTAACATGTTTTCATGACAGGTGTCATTAAGTTAAGTACTTGCTTCCTTATACTATCACAAAAATATCCCACACCTCAAAGCCAACCTCTCCCCAAAAATCCCAATTGAGACCACTTAATTTCCAGTCTTAACGTAGACATAGAATATTATTCCACCCAAATAGGGTAAGAAAAAGTCATGTAAGATTAACTATTATCCACTAATCCAATTAATTTATCTAATTATTTAAATGACAAAAAAATTATGGAAGACAACAATTGCAACAGGTATATTCAAGTAAGAAATCCAAAGCTGGCAGAATATTTTGTCATCCCCCCATGTATTAAAAACAAAAATAGCAAAACAAAGAAAATTGTAAAGAAAGTCAAGTGGGCAAGACAGCCTAGAGAAGGCAGCGTTTATTGAAAATGTATTCAATATTTCATTCATTAATTATTTCATTTGTACCTAGGCAATGTGAGTACTTATGGAGTGAGTATGCAACACATGACTAGGTCTGTTAAACAGAATGGAGAGGAAATTTTGTCCAATCACCTCTTTTGTACTCAGGACAGGGCTAATTTTTGGGTTTGTGCATACATATAATAGGATTTTAGGTCCCTTCTTCCATGTGTTTTTGGAACATGCTTTAAGAAAAAACCTAGGATGATAAATACACATCTATTTATGTTAACTTTGTACATGTAGATTGTAAATCTCAGGGGAAAGAAAAGGGTAAGTACAGTAATACTCATATACAGAGAGTTCCTAAAGGTATGCTCAAGGCTAATGAATTAGAAATAAATGTAAGAAACCTGGCACTGGATTTCAGAGTCCCTGTGGAGTTCGTGCTGAGCCCTACATCACAACTCAGTGCAGTGCTGAAACACTACTGTGCTTCTTACAACAGCTTTGAACATTGACAGGCATTGACCTACTCGGAGCAAAATTTTTTTTTTTGGGTCTGTGTGTTAAGTCCCTGTGTGAATAAAAGAAGTGGTGTGTCTGGAAGCCACCTGTTGCAAAGTGCTTCTTTAGGAAGGACATATCTATGAAGAAGAGATAAATTCTGAATGACAGTGACTTTCAGTAAGAGATTTTCCACAGTATTTTGCATCCCAACTTCAAGAAAAATTGTTTAAATTATATTTACCCATAATGAAAAAAAAAGAATCAGACGGATCATACTATGGTTCTGGAAAAAATGTCCAGCATGCAGCTAGATTAATCCATAGTCTCATGGGTGAACAACATGCTGACAGTTTCGGCGCAATAGGGTTATAGCAAATGGAATGACATCACGCTGATGACTGGTCATCAGTGGGGTTCCACAGGGCTCCATCCTCAGCCCTGAGCTTTTTAACATCTTCAAAAACAACTTGGATGCAGGACTCACTAATGATAGTTATATAGTAGATCAATAGCAAGTATATAACAATACTAAATTGGGAGGAGCTGTTTTCACCACTGCAGGCAAAGAGGACCTGTGGGGAGATCTCAAAAATTCAGAAGACTGGGCAATCACCACCTGTATAGAGTTTAACAAAGATGAGTGCTGGATTCTGCACCTGGGACAGGGCAGCCCTGGATGTGTGCATAGACTGGGGAATGAGAGGCTGGAGAGCAGCACTGTGGAAAGGGACCTGGGGATCCTGGTTGATAGCAAGTTCAATGTGAGTCAGCAGTGCCCTGGCAGCCAGGATGGCCAACCCTGTCCTGGGGGGCATCACACACAGCATCGCCAGCTGGGCAAGGGAGGGAGGGGATTGTCCTGCTCTGCTCTGCACTGGGGTGGCCTCACCTTGAGTGCTG